>NW_024870760.1:2685000-3155000 GCF_019054845.1 Dipodomys spectabilis
GGCTGGAAATTGAAGGTCTTTATGAATTTGCAATGGAATTTGTTTACAAGCTTGAGAGAAGCAAGTGGGTAGGAAAAGACAGGTTAAAAATGAAGCAAGAAAGCCGGGCGCTGGTGGCTCACGCCTGTAATCCTAGCTACTCAGGAGGCTGAGATCTGAGGATCGCGGTTCAAAGCCAGCCCGGGCAAGAAAGACCCTGAGACTCCTATCTCCAATAAACCACCAGAAAACCGGAAGTGGCTCTGTGGCTCAAGTGGTAGAGCGCTCGCCTTGAGCTGAAGAGCTGAGGGACAGCGCCCAGGCCCAGAGTACAAGCCCCACGACCGACAAAAAAAAAAAAAAAAAGAAGCAAGATGCCAGGCCCTAGTGGCTCACACCTGAATCCTAGCTATTGAGGCAGCTGAAATTTGAAAATTGTGGTTCAAAGCCAGCCTAGGCAGCAAAGTCTATAAGACTCTAATCTCCAGTTAACCAGCGAAAAAAAAAGCCAGAAGTGGTGGCGTGGTTTAAATGGAAGGCCACCAGCCTTGAAGCAAAAAGCAAAGCCAAGAGCCCAAGCACTGAGTTCAATCCCCAGAACCAGCAAAAAGAGAGAGAGAGATTAAAAACAGAATGAGACAAGTGCTGGAAGCGGCAAAAGAGAAGGCTGACAGAAGGAACGGCCTCAACTCCAATATCAAGGTAGAGGACAGGGACCGAGGCGATAGCAGGGAGCCCAGCGTGGTGTCTGTGGGCAGGAGCACAGACCAGGCCATGCTGAAGTGAAGGAAGATGTGAGTTTGGAGTAAACGATGGATTGGGGGCTTGAAAGCCACTGCGCAAAGGCTTGTGGGACACGCAGCCGGCCCAGGCCCGCAGCCCAGGCCGACCTCCATTTGTAAGGGTCTACGGAAATGATCGCGGCTTGAAGCTGGAGTCCACGGCTAGCGCCCAGTCCCCTGAGCATCCCGCCCCCTGTGGAATATCCTCCTGCTCAGTCATGGTAAAGGACAACAGGTGCCGGCCAGCTGCCCTCGGCTACAAGGCCAAGTTGGAAGCCATAGGGTCTTCTGGAAAAAGTAGTAGAGCTGTTCGGGAGAACTGAAAACGAGAGAGACGGGGGCTGGAAGTAAAGACAGAAGACGTGGGTGCACTGGAATAGTCTAGAAACTGAAGGAACAAAGGCGGTGTGACTGGTGAGCCCCTCAGATGCTCCTCCCCGATAGAATATGCATGATCCCGCGCGAGTCCCCGCCGCCCGCCGGGGAGCAGGGAGGCGTCGCGGCGAGGGCGTGGAGCGCGCGCTCAGACGCACTCGCGGGCGCGGGGTGCGAGAGAGCCACGCGGCCCCGGGGCGGCGCAGCGGGCGGCGGGCGGCGGACCGCGGGCCAGCGAGTAAGTGCCACGGCCCTTCCTCCCATTTGGGCCCCTCAGGCGTCCGGCGGGCCGCTAGACCCCACCCCCGGGCTTTGAGCCCGGGCTGCGCGCAGAGCTAGCGACCCGGACCCGGACCCGGGAGGGGGCGCGCGTCCGCTGCTAAGGTGGAGCGGTGTGAGGGCCAATCTAGCAGGTGGCCACGGCCCGAGCTGGAGGGGGAATCCCATCGCACGATCTGTCCCTCCTGGCCGCCGTGGCCATCACCCCGGCGGGGACCCGGCACCCGGCCGAGAGCGCAGCCCCCTCGGGATGGCCGCTGGGAGGTACTGAGGAGTGCCGGGCGCGGGTGTGCGACCTGAGGGCGCAGCGCCACCCCGGCTGTCTCCAGCAGAGCCCGGCGCCCTCAGCCCCTGGTCCCTGTGAGTTGTACGATGTTTACCAAGGACGTTTAAAACATTCTTTTCTTTTTTTAAAAAAAAAAAAGGCATTTTTACTCAGCGCGTCTTCCTTCCATCATTTTTCCTTCGCGGTGGGCAGGGGGGTGGGGGGAGAACGCCCGTGGTGACCGGGGGTCTGGGTTCGTGATCGGGGATCGGGAATAGGGGATCGGCAAACACCGAGAGACCAGCCCATCTCTTTCAGCAGCGGGGAGAGAAGCCGTCGCAGGATCTGTCGGTCTCAGCACCCGTCTCTTCCTTTGGCGCGCCTTCTCCCTGTCTGAAGTCCCTCAGAGCAGGCAGGCATGGGGTGCTTGGGCAACAGCAAGACCGCAGAAGACCAGGGCGTCGATGAAAAAGAACGCCGCGAGGCCAACAAAAAGATCGAGAAGCAGTTGCAGAAAGAGCGCCTGGCTTACAAAGCGACTCACCGCCTACTGCTACTGGGTAAGGCCGGAGGGCGCGCGGCTGCTCCGGCCCCCGGGGCGGCTCCGGGTGCCCGCCAAGTGCACAGCCGCGGAGCTTGGGGCCGAGCGGGCCAGGCCGGCGCCGAGACCCGAGACCCGACCGCGGCCTGGGAGAACTGGCCTGTCCGCGAAAACCCCATCTGGCGGGAGGATAATCTGTCCCGGGAAACGCTAGGACTCAGATGACAACGTTTTTTTCTATTTGTTCTCAGGGGCTGGCGAGTCTGGCAAAAGCACCATCGTCAAACAAATGAGGATCCTGCATGTCAACGGATTCAACCCCGAGTAAGAAGGCTCAGTCTGCTTTTCCTTCTAACCCGCATGCAAACTTTTGTCAGTTCTCTCCAGACTCCCCCAGGTGCTTTGCTACACAGTCCCTCAAAGCGAGGAATTAGAAATTGGCCGAATTAGAATTAGAACTGAATTAGAATTATGAATTAGAATTGACACAAGGAATTAGAAATTAGAATTTGCGCTGTTTAGTTAGGCAAAATCTTCTTTTAGCGGTGTTTAGCTAAGACATAACATCCTTAGAAAAATAATTCCTTAGGTACTCTAGGGTTGCCGGTCTGTAATATTGCTGTTGCTCTGAGCATTCCATTTCCATCCTTCATCCATTGGGATCTGACACCCCACACACTCCATACCAAAATCTAGGGTTCCAATGCTGTATGTAAAATGGCACAGTATTCTCCTTGAATCTCTAGATGACCTGTAATACCTAATACAATGTAAATGCTAGGTAAATGCTAGGTAAATTTAGTTATCCTAATGACAAGGAAAATCATTGTTATCATTTAGTTATCCTTAATGTTATCTTCCGTGATGCAGGAAAAGTCTACATATGTTCAGTACAGATGCAAGTTTTTAATTTTTTCAATCATTGGTTGGTTGAACCCACTAATATGGAACCACCCAATATAGAGAGCTAACTGTGTCTCTTTCTAGTATCATTTAAACTTAAGATTATCAACATGTCAATAATGAGCATAACTGTTGGGTTGTGTTTATATGCAAAACTCATAATAATTTTGCAATATTTGTGAGCTGAAGGGGTTTTGAAAGATATAGGTTATAAAATGAAGCTTATTTAAAGCACAAATTAGAAGATAGGAATATTTTTATTTCCCAAGTAAAATCTTTGCAGATGTTGTCTTGGGAGTTGATACTGACTTGTAAGTCAAACCAGACCCTGCTGTTGCATGGGAAATCTGAAATCTTACTGAATTGATTTCAATTTGTGAAGGGTGAATTAAATTGATAACAACTCTCTTTCAATACAGGGAGAAGAAACAGAAAATTCTGGACATCAGGAAAAATGTCAAAGATGCTATTGTGGTAAGGACCTTTTTCTCTTAGTGTTTGTTTACCAGAAAGATTACTCTGTGCTCAGAAATTGCATAGGCAGAAATGACATATTTCAGATTATCATACATGGAATCTACATGCTCCATTTCTCCATATGGTTTTATTTCTCTCATTTTAGACAATTGTCTCAGCGATGAGTACTATCATACCTCCAGTCCCACTGGCCAACCCTGAAAACCAATTTCGATCAGATTATATCAAGAGCATAGCCCCAATCACTGACTTTGAATATTCTCAGGTAAGTCAGTTCTCGCTGAAAATTTTTAAACAGGAAAAAAAAAATGGAACCACTTTTTATGAAGTGGCTTAAAATTGAGAATCAGCATTGATACTGGTTTATTAACTTTCTTCAAAATCTAGCTCTATGTGAAATGCTTCCTCTATTCAAAATTAAATGCTCTTGAAACTTATTAAAGACAGTAGGATTGGGCTGGGAAGGTGGCTCAGTGGTAGAGCACTTGCCTTGCATGCCTGAGGCCCTGGGTTCGATTCCTCAGCACCACATAAGCAAAAAGAAAAAAGCCAGAAGTGGCGCTGTGGCTCAAGTGGTAGAGCGCTAGACTTGAGCTGAAGAGCTGAGGAACAGCGCTCAGGCCCAGAGTTCAAGCCCCATGACAGGACCAAAAAAAAAAAAAATTAAAAAGACAGTAGGATTATAAGAAATGTTTTGATCAATGTATGAGTAGCTGGTGATCAGCATATTGCTTTTCCTGTATGTTTCTTTTTCTTTTTTTAATGAACAATTAAGGATTATCCCAGACAACAAAACCTTATGGTTCATAATTGCCTTTACGTGAATAACAGAAAGAAAACAATTTGGCTTATTCGTAGGCTATGGATCTGTTAGATGATTTAAGAGAATGTGTTAGGTATAGAACCCAGGCCACCTGACCATTGCATTGGCGTATTGTAGAAGGGCAGCTCAGCTCACCCTTGCCCCATCTTTACACAGTATGCAAAAGGACAGTGTCAGTATTGGTTGCTTTCTACATTTACATTTCCTAGAAATAATTGTTTGGTAATTTATTAAGCAGGTTTTAAGGGAAAGCTGTTTGTTAAATTTCTCAGAAAATCATTTTTGTTAGTTACACCCAAAAAGCAAAATTTTGTAAGTAGGATGTGTGTGTGTGTGTGTGTGTGTGTGCGAACACGCACATTCATTAGTGCATGCATAGATGGTATCTATCAATTCAGAGCTTTGCTGCCTGGCAGTGCCTGCAGGTGCTTGTAGCTGCCTGGCAGGGTAGCTTGGAGACATTTTGTTTCTCAGAAGTCTCTGTTCCCAGAGAACCCACACAGGAGCCAAGGTGTAATCAGAATCCCTGATCTTCTCTGTCTGCCTGAAGACCAGGTACACCTGCCTGCCCTTTCCCCTTTCAGTACAGCTGAGTGTTCCTATGGGCTCTGTATCAGGCTGGTAAATATGAATTACTTCTTGTTCATACCTGTAATCCTAGCTACCAAGAGGCTAAGAGCTGAGGATCTCAGTTCAAAGCCAGCCCAGGCAGGAAAGTCTGTAAAACTCTTATCTCCAACTAACTACCGAAAAGCCAGGAGTAGAGCTGTGGCGTAAGTGGTAGAGTGATATTCTTAAGCAAAAAATCTCAGGGACAGTGTCCTAAAACACTAAGCCCTGAGACTAACACCAAAGGAAAAAAAAAAATGTTACTTCTTTATAAAGGTATTAAGTTCTAATATTCTCTTATCTTACATATCTGTCCTCATGTTAAATCAGTGTTTTATTTATAACAAACCTATCACATTTTTTTATCACATTTCTTCTGAAAATGCTGTTTTTTATTTTAATAGGCAAAAGTTTTCAGAGACATCTATTTTGTGGTGCTTGGAAATTTCTAGATTGCTCATTTTATTAGATTATGTAGTTTTTACCAGTACTGAAGTTTGAACTCAAAGAAGGAAGGTTTGCCTTTATTGCTTGGCTGTTTTCCTTGGGACTGTCAGTCTATCACTTAAGCAACAACTTCAGCCCTGCTTCTTTGCTGGCTAGAGATGGAGTCTCTCGCACTTTTCTGCTGATTGGTTTCAAACTACAATCATTCAGGTCCCAGCCTCCTAAGTAGCAACAGTTAAAGGTGTGAGCCACCAGCACCCAGCCTAGATTCTGTAGTTCTTGGAAACAGGTTTTTGTGATCTTTGTTAAGAATGATATCAGGGCTGGGAAGGTGGCTCAGTAGTAGAGTGCTTGCCTTGCATGCATGAGGCCCTGGGTTCCATACCTCAGCACCACAGGAGCAGAAAAAGCCACAAGTGGCACTGTGGCTCAAGTGGTAAAGAGCTAGCCTTGAGCTGAAGAGCTGAGGGACAGCGCCCAGGCCCAGAGTTCAGGCCCCACGACTGTCAGAAAAAAAAAAGAAAGAAAGAAAAAAAAAGAATATCAATGATTTATATACTAATGACATCTAGTACATTTGGAGATTAACTTTTATTTAAAGGAATTATAATTCTTAAACAACATAAAAATAGAACTGTTAAATAGTGGTTTAATAGTAAATCCTACATTACTAAAGTACATTTTTGAGACTAAATCTTTTGACAAAGTTCGTCACTGTCACAAGCCAGTGACTTAAGGATATGTATTTTCATTTGGGAAAATGGTTGTTTATTTGTTTGTTTTGTTCTCTTTTTTTATGCTGCTGGGGATAGAACTCAGGGCCTTACCCATGCTAGACCAAGCACACTACAACCAAGCTACATCCCTAGCCCCAGTAAAATAACTTCTGAGTGAAATATATTCTATCATGCAAAATTAATTTTAAGGGCTTGGGGTGTGGCTCTGTGTCAGAGCTTGTGTTCAGCCTGGACAGGCCCCAGATTTGATTCTCCATGCCAAAATAATAATCACGTTTTCTGAGCCATTTAGAGTAAGAAGGAAAATGAAGAAGAATGACTTATTTGGAAATGTCTTAAGAATTTCCTCATCTGAGTGCTAGTGGCTCACACCTCTAATCCTAACTACTCAGGAGGCTGAGATCTGAGGATCAAGATTCAAAGCCTGCTTAGGAACAAAAGGCCGTGAAACTCTTATCTCCAATTAACTAGCAAAAAGCTGAAAGTGAAGCCATGGCTCAAGTGATAGAACACCAGCCTTGAGCAAAAAAGCTAAGGGAAATCGTCTTAACCCTTAGTTGAAGCCCAGTACCAAATACCATGCTTGGGTAAATTCGGGGTGAGGAGTCTACTTTTCTTCTTTTGTTCTTTGTATTACATTTCATCTAAATCCTCTGACATTAAGTTGTAAAAAGGAAAATTGAGTGGATTCTGAGAACAGAAGGTCTCTAAAGGGAGAATAAAGGAAGAGACAGACTCCAAACCTGTGGTCCAGGTGTGGGACTTTGACGCTTTGGAGGGGGCTGAGCACTAGAGATGCATGGCAAGACTCTGTTTTATCAGATCTCACAGGCTTTGGGCGACAGCACTTGTGTAAGGCAGAGGTAGAAGTCAGGCAGTCATTAATCCAGATGCAAGATAATAAGGTGATTTGGTGTGGGGTGGTGACTACAGGGACAGAGAAAAATGGCCTGAGGTGGGATTTATTTTGGAAATTGAGCCATTCAGACAGGTAAATACTTGGATGTGAATATTGAGAGAAAGGCAGAAATCAAGAATGTCTTGGGAAAAAAAAATGTTTTGGAGTTTTGGGTTACGTTGGTGACAGAAAGGTTAGAAGGAGGAAGATATGAGTTTTGTTTGCCTGATGAATAGGAGACCATAGTTTAGACATCCCAGTGTTAATGTGACACAAACAGCTGGATTTGGGGGTTGGAACATAGAGGAGAGCTGTCAGCACAGAGACAGGTGCTTCAATTAGAGGAGAGGGACAGGGAAAGCCTGGAGACCATGACTTTGAAGTTGAGAAGGAGAGCTGCCTGAATGACAGGGTGTGAAGTAGCTGATAGTACAAGAGTCAGAGCCAGGGCCAGTGCCTGAGCAGAGACTGATGGGATCCAGGACACAGAAGGTCCCCACCTCAACTCCACTGCTAAGCAGGAGTGAAAGGCAGGGCAGAGGACAAGTGCAGACAAGGCTAAGTCTTCGAGTTTGTGGTAGAAAAGTGAGTGAGAGTCTGCTTGGACGGCCTTTTAAAACCGATTGTAGCCAGGCACCCAAGGCTCATGCCTGTAATCCTAGCTAATCAGGATTCTAAGATCTGAGGGTCACGATTCAAAGCAAGGCTGGGCAGGAAAGTCTTCCAGAGTCCTATTTCCAATTAACTATCAAAAAGCTGGAAGTGGTATTGTGGGGTCATAGGGGGAGCTCTATGTGGAGTTAAGTGAAGTAAGCCAGGCCCAAAGAAATATAGGTCCCATGGTTTCCCTTATTTGCAATAACTAGTATATGTCTGAGACAAGCAGAAAAGGGCAGATAAGTTGATGTTAGTGGAATGAGCCCCAAGATAAGTATTCAAATGTTTTTTTTCTCCTTTCATGCAATTGTTTCTATCATATTTATAAGATGATTTCTATGTTGCTTTGTATGTCCCTCCTCCACAGTATAACCCATACTTTTACTGTATTTGATGTTGGTATAATTTGTGGAGGGGAAGGGAAAAAAACAAATTGTTTAACTAGGGATACAGGTGGACCCATTGCAACAATGAGATGTACAAGTTGTTAGGTCGAAAAACGAACTTAACAACTTTGGTGGGGGGTGGGAGGAGGATCGGGTGAGGGGAGGGGAGGAGTATGGGAAGGGGAAACAACGAGGAGGCAACAATGCTTAATAAGAAATGTACTTGTTGGGCCTGGGAAGGTGGCTCAGTGGTAGAGCGCTTGTCTTGCATGCCAGAGGCCCTGGGTTCGATTCCTCAGCACCACATAAGCAAAAAGAAAAAAGCCGGAAGTGGCGCTGTGGCTCAAGTGGTAGAGCACTAGCCTTGAGCTGAAGAGCTGAGGGACAGAGTTCAGGCCCCACGACTAGACCCAAAAAAAAAAAGAAAAAGAAAAAGAAATGTACTTGTTATCTTGCCCATGTAATTGTAACTCCTCTGTACAGTATTCTCACAATAAAAAAAAAATGAAAAAAAAAATAAAGCTAAAGGCAAATTGAACCACTTTAAAAAAAAAAAAAGCTGGAAATGGAGGTGTCACTCAACTGGTATAGTGCCAACCTTGAAGGAAAAAGCTAAGAGACAGCGCCTAGGCTCCAGTTCAAGCCCCAGAACCTCTACACACACACACACACACACACACACACATTTGTTAAAGCAAAATGAGAATGATTGTGCAGCTTGGTATTTCAACAAACCAATCCTTCTTTTTATAGGATTGTCTGTGATTAGTATGAGCAGGAATAGGGATAGAGCCAGACTAGCAGGAACTCACAATATATCTGCTGCTCAGAAATGACATTTTGGGCTAGAAGCAAGTGGCTCACACCTGCATTCCTAACTACTAAGGAGGCTGAGATCTGAGGCTCACAATTTGAAACCAGCTCAAACAATTACACACACACACACACACACACACACACACACACACACACACACACACACACACACACACACACACACACACGCCACTTTGGCCCCAGTAGTAGAATGCTAGCCTGTAGCAAAAAGCTCAGGGACAGCATGTAGGCCCAGGAAACACAGCTAACATGTTAAATTTCAAGCTAAATAAATGCCAAAGCACTTTGCAAAATGTTCATTGTAATAGAAAGGAAAAGTGCTTTTTTAGCTACAAATAACCAACAATTGCCTGGCTACATCTTGTTTCACTGGATTTTTGTTGTTGGATATGGTTTTGTTTCTAGTTTGTTTGTTTTTGTTTTGTTTTTCAACTCAGGGCCTCCTGCTTGTTAGGCTGGTGCTCCACCATTTGAGCAACACTTCCAGCCCTTTTTGCTTTATTTTTCAGATTGTTTGCACTTTTTTCCTGGACAACATCCTTCAACCTATACCTCCCTGCTACCTGGGATTCATAGATCTTTACAACCATGCCTGACTTATTTGTTGAAATAAGGTTTCACTTTTTGTCCTAAAACTTTGATACTCCCAATCCCTACCGCCAGGTTGCTAGGTGATAGGTGTGAGCCGCTGCACCCAGCTCTATAATTTTTCTCTCAGAAATATACCCAAACTTTAGAAGGTCTGGGTTTGGGACTTGATTTTCCCAGGAAACCTTTCACTAGTGAGCACCATTTTGTGTAGCATTTAGCACATGAATACGGGAGGAAATGCAGATGGAGCACAGTGAATTGGCTGAGAAATAGGACATTCCCTCACTTGCGGTGTTCTCTCTCTCTCTCTCTCTCTCTCTCTCTCTCTCTCTCTCTCTCCCTCTCCCCCTCTCTCCCTCCCTCTCTCTCTCTCCCTCTCGCTCTCTCTCTCTCTCTCTCACACACACACACACCACATAGAAAAACTAAACAAATTCAGTGTTCTGTTGAGTTGAATTATATGTTTGTTTGATTTTTCTTCTTTGAATGTGGATATTGTATTAGCTCTTTTAAAACTATGAGTACAAATGAGGCTGAACAAGAAATGCAAAAACAGAGCCAGGCATAGTGGTGCACAGTTTCTGGTAGAGTCTGAGACAAGAGGACCTTGAATTCAAGGCTGAGACAGGAGGATCATGAATTCAAGGCTGAAACAGGAGAGCCCACGAACAGGAATTATAGCTTTCCCTACCTCCATGTCTTATAACCCAGGTCAACAGAACTCAGCATGGCTGGTGTGTATTTTGGTGAATGCACCAGCAAAGAATATCCTAGTGGACTGGAACAAGGTCCTAGGAAACCATACTGTCCATCTCCTGTCCTCAATTTGATCTTAAACATGTGACCTTGAGTAATGCACCATGGTCCAGGAGACTTCTTGCAGGAATCACCTGATACACAAGAGAGTATATCAGGTGCCAAGATAGGAGTACAGCTGTCACCTAGGGTGCCATATTGAGTCATAGATGGATCTGCCTGTGTGCTCTATTATCTCTTGTTTTGGAAGTGGGATAGGAAGGTTGAAATGTAACTCATGCTATGTGGCTCATACTGGACTCAAACTCAAATTCCTTCTGCCTTAGTTACCTGAGTGATGAGATTACAGGCATGTACTCTGCTATACCCAGAGTGAACTACAGCTTGGTCTTTCCTGGAGATGAACGCAGAGACTTGCACATGCTAGGCTAGCACTCTGTCACTGAGTTCCACTAACAGCCTTTGTAGTTTTTCAAATGAACCAATCTGCAGCCCTTTATGTAAACCAGGTAAGAATGAGTTACTCTAATGGGAATTTGGCCACAATCCTGACTTAGGTACTTAGCACCTTCCATGATGGTTCCTGCCCCAAGACCTTATCATATCCCAGACACCACTAAAGATGTCAGGGCTTCTGTGTTGTTAGCTCCCTGAGGAATAGCTGAAGTATCCCTCCCCATCTACCCCTAAAAGTTCACATCACATGTCCACATGTCTATTGGTCTAGATCACAGTGGGATCCCTGTATTCTTGTCATTCAAAACTTGTGGACGCTCCATGTCAGGGAATACACAGGCTGACCATCATATTAGGTTAAAAATAATCATAGTGATAAGGTGCCCATATATATATTTGTTACTATATATGTATAATATACATATTATATATATATATATATATATATATATATATATATATATATAACACAAAACAGTAATCTACTCTTTGATTTGAAATGGAAATCAGTTTCCCAAGTAGCCATCCTTCCCTCTGCCTTTTAAACCAGTGAAGCTTTGTGCATAGTTTAAGAGAGAAAGAAATCAGGACTGGGAATGTAGCTTAGTGGTAGAGTGCATGCATGAAGCCCTGGATTTGATTCCTTAATACCACATAAACAGAAAAAGCTGGAAGTGGCATTGTGGCTTAAGTGGTAGAGTGCTATTCTTGAACAAAAGAAGCTCAGGGGCAGTGCCCATGCCCTGAGTTCAAGCCCAGAGAGAGAGAGAGAGAGAGAAATCATACAAAGACTGGGGGAGTATGGCTCAGTGGTACAGCGCGTGCCCAGCATGTGTAAGCCCCTGCATTGATCCCTGGCACCACGAGAGAAAGAGAGAGAGAGACAGAGAGAGAAATGGGGAAAGAAGGAAGAGGAAGGAAGGGGAGGGTCAGGAAGGAGGGATCCAGCACTGTATAAGAGGAATCTGTCATTCTACTTTCCACAGAGAATTGAATTGCCTAAAGATTTTCAGATGTGACATTAAAAAATATCATCTTAGGTAAGTTCAGATATAATTAATCAATGGAAGTTACTTCATAGACATTCTTGAGCCTGGCTGCCCTGTGCTGGGTCATGCACCACCAAAAACGAAAGGAAAGGGGCCACACTGAGCAGACTCCATGGGGATGAGGGATGCATGGGCTTGGTGCCATCTCCATGTGGTCAAGAACAGGTGGGAGGTAGAAGGGGAACATCCTCCCAGGACCTTGAGTCTGGCAGAACAGTATCTAGGTGATATTGGAACCAGCCCACTAAGGCTCTGACCACAACCCCGCCATGTGTCCGCCATGTGTCCCTGAGACTGCTGACAGTCTTCTCAGGGTCTCACTGGAGGGGAACCACAGAAGCTCCTTCATTTGGCTGCATAAGGATAAATGTGTTAAAAGCTGAAATGCAGCTGGCTCATGTGAAATGCTCCATTTCTGGCTTTTTGGTGGTTCATTGGAGAGAGAAGAGTCTCAGGCTGGATTTGCACTTGGTCCTCTCCTGAGTAGCTAGGATTTCAGGAATGAGCGACTAGTGCCTCTTTACAAGGAGCATCCTTGATCTGCGCAAGAGAGGGAGCAGGTAAGGCCTTCGGTATCAACACAGGCTGCATCCCTCATTCTGAATCCAGTGTTTTAGGCCCTAGGCCCAAGTTCCAAGAGTCTCGTTAGGTCCAGCTACTCACTCCCATACACCAAATAAAGAGACATGGTGAATGGTGGAAAAAGGAAATTTTTACATGGCAGCCATGGGAAGACAGCACTTCAGTACATCTTCAGCCATCTTGAGAGGTACAAACATGGGCTTCAGATCAAATAGAGAGAATTGAAGGGAGGGCATGAGAAAGGCATGCAGAGTTAAAACCATCTCAAGTGACAGGCATGGCCTGATTGGCCATCAGTCTTTGTTCTTGGAAGAGTTCTGGAGAATTGTTATCGCTTTATTACTAGAACAGAACAGGAACACGGTGGTCTCCTGAGTTTAGGCTGTTTGCTTTAAGATGATAAAAAGAGGGCTGGGAAGGTGGCTCAGTGGTAGAGCGCTTGCCTTGCATGCCAGAGGCCTTGGGTTCAATTCCTCAGCACCACATAAGCAAAAAGAAAAAAGCCGGAAGTAGTGCTGTGGCTCAAGTGGTAGAGCGCTAGCCTTGAGCTGAAGAGCTGAGGGACAGCGCCCAGGCCCAGAGTTCAGGCCCCATGACCGGACCCAAAAAAAAAAAAAAAAAGATGATAAAAAGACCACATTGCTCATTTGAAGGCCTTCCACACAAGATTGATATCTGTGAATCTGATCTTTTCTAAGATGGTGTAGAGATTGCCAAGTTGACCACAACAGAAGCTAGCTCAGATCCCATGTTGGGAGACTTTGAGTTCATCACAGGGCTCAGCAAAGCATCATTTAGGTTGCCTCATACAAGTCTTCCTCCACATCATCCCATCTTGAGGTCCTAGTGGTGTCAGTAGACACCAGCTTACTGTCCAGCCCTCTCTGCATCTCATGGAGAACCGGAGGCATCCCAAAACCACCCTTCCCCTGCCTCCAACCAGCATTCAGAAGCAGTCTCTACTACTGGGCCCAGAGCTGGCATTACTCCCCTCCCCCAACCCGGCACTTCACAATGGCCCTGAGGAAGCTCCCTGCAAAATACCCACACAAGGGTGGCAGCCTCAAGAATCCTGGTCTTTGAGCTCTCTGGGGGGGGGGGGGGGTCCTCCAAGTACCCTGGCTGATCACCTCAGACCTCATGTTCTACCTGGTCTTCTCCAGCTACTCACTCCTCAGGGGTCAACCCTCCCTCCCATCTCCACTCCAACCCCTCCTCTTCCACTCTGCCTTACTTGCAATTAGATGGTTCACAGACTACTTTCAATGGCCTTTTCCCATTGTCTCTGCTTTCCTTTATCCTAGCCATCCCACTCTGGCTTTCCTGCAGCTGTTGAAACTAATCTGGCTTTACTTGATCCCTATTGGATTTCACTGCCTTCCTTTCTAAGACTATAGTTTCTGTCTAAGTCCCAAAGAGTACTGGCTAAGTGAACTTGCTATCACCCAGCACACTTGGAGCTGCCTGGTGAGAGGGAAAGGACTTTGCCTGGAACTCAGTCCCCATGCAGAACAAAGTAAATTCTTCCCATCTCCAGTGACAGAGTGCTTTCTCAGAAAAGCTGCCACAATTTGGAAATTTTTTTTAATTGTGAAAATACCATACAGAGGGGTTACAATTACATGGGCAAGATAATGAGTACATTTCTTGTCAAGTATTGTTGCCTCCTCCTTTGTTTCCCCTTCCCATCCCTTCCCATCTCCTCCCCCCACCTAAAGTTGTAAAGTTTGTTTTTCAACGTAACGATTTGTACATCTCATTGTTACAGTGGTGGAATTTTTAAAAAATATATTGGAATTCCTATGATGTGTTCTCTGGTTAAAAAAAAAAAATCCAACCAGGTGCCAGTGTCTTATACCTGTAATCCTAGCTTCTCAGGGGCTGAGATCTTAGGATTCCAGTTCAAAGCTGGGCTGGGCAGAAAAGTGTATGAGACTCTTATCTCCAGCTAACCACTAAAAACCACAAATAGAGTTGTGGCTTAAGTGGTAGCAGGCCAGAATTAAGTGATAACGGTAAGAGACAGTTCCTTGGCCTGAGATCAAGCCTCAGTTCTGGCATTAAAAAAAAAAAAGTGGAAAAGATTGAGACAGGAGGATCCTGAATTAGAGACTAGCCTGGATTGCGTAGCTACACATTGGTTCAGAGAAAATATAAGGAAGAACAGTAATCCTTCTAATTTGTGCCTCTGGCTTTCTTCCTTTTGGGGAGCTTGCTAGAAGTGCTACAAGCCTCTGTCATAGATTCAGGGAAGCCACATTCATTCCATAGGGGATTTAGAAAATCACACTCTAAAAATGAAAATAGTATCTAAGTGCTAGTGGCTCATGCCTGTAACCCTAGTGACTCAGGAGGCTGAGATCTGAAGGATCTTGGTTTGAAGCCAGCCTGGGCAGAAAAGTCCATGAGACCCTGTCTTCAAAACGACCAGCAAAATGCCAGCTGGCAGCATGATTCAAGTGGTAGATCGCCAGGAACAAGCAAGCTAAGTGAGCTTAAAAACTCAGTACCAGAAAAAGAAAACAAAGTGAAAACAGTGGTGTGCTGTGGAATAGAGTTCCAGGCTGTAAAAGCCATCTCTCTGTCAGTCCTACCAGCCTGAGGAAAGGAAAGCAAGAGGCATGGGTACCAGGGAAGACACCGTGGAGGTCTTCAGCTCCTTAGGCCAGCAGTACAGATCTGGCAGTGAGCCAAGGTGGAGACTCCCAGACCTGGCGTCAGTGTGGAGTCTAAGAGATAGTATTTAGTGGGATGGAGCTTCATTTTGGAGCATTGACCTTGAAGACTGGGGAGGGGGAGATGGTCCTGGGGCAGCCTGATACTCAACAGGTATCTGCGGGGACTTCTCAGCCTGAGGTGTCTGCACTGGGGAACCCCACCAGCTAATTCCGCGGAACTGAATCTGCCTGGGTGGGCAGAGGAACACGGAGGCCCAGGGATGGGGGACACATTTGGAACCTGTGAAGAGATGATGAAAAGCAGTGCGTAGTCAACACCCCACTGCAGAAAGCTAGGCCAGTTAGGAAAGGCCGCATGCACCTGGCCTCAGGCTAGGGATAACTGCTCAGTGGCTTTCATCAGAGGCAGTCAAAGTCCAGTTGTTGCAGAAAGGGTCACTCTTGAAGTCACAAAGCAGTGACACTTTCTTGTCTGCAGTGGGAATGACATCTGGTGAGCTTGTCCTGGGGTGAAGGACATTTCTCAATCTGCACCCAGGCTTCCATATTGTGATTGTATGTGCGCGAAGATTCTAGGGCTTGAATTTAGGGCCTAGGCGATGTCTCTTAGCTCTTTCCTCTCAAAGCTGGTGTTCTTCCACTTAAGCCACAACACCACTTCTAGCTTTTTAGTAGTTAATTGGAGGTAAGAGTCTCAGGGACTTCTCTGCCTAGTCTGGCAGCTTAATGGATCCTCAGCTCTCAGCCTCCTGAGGAGCTAGAATTATAGGCATGAGCCACCGTGCCTGGTTGTTTATTTTCATCTTGCATATCAGTGTTTGAAAAGGAATTCTTATCACAGTCAAATACTTTGGTTACTTGTAGTGACCATATTAGAGCTCAATAAAAGTACTTCTATTTTATTTCATTGTTTTCCTCTGAAATATTATCAAGAGGCATAGTCCTAATATTAACTTTTTATTTTGAAATTAGACTTTCCCCTTGAAATGTAAAAACTCAGAACATCCTACAGTCAAGTGGGCATTGGCTCTGCTCTTTGCATTAACATGGGGTTTTTCTTTGATAGTTAATTCTAAACAGTTTACACCTTTGCCTATGAATATTTCAGTGTGAATTTCCATAGAAGAGGACTTCCACTTGTACAAGCCTGGCCTAAGTATGACAATTAGGAAATTTAACATTACTACAATACTGTCTTGTCATCTACAAACCATACCAAGATCTCACCAGAGCCCAGTTATAATAGTGATGGTGAGCATAACTCTATCAGTAATCCACCCAGAGGCAGTTTCCACTTCATCCTCTTTTTCAGGCCAATGTGTTTGCCACCAGCACCTGGCAATTTTAAAAGTAAAATGGAGCGGAGGGTACAACAAATCACCAGATCACCACAAATCATTCAATTATGAAAACAATGATTTTATGTAGACATCGGTTCACCGTCTAATCTGTAACACTGCAGACTTCATCACTGTGAAGGAATCACTGCTCTGACTAGTAACAGGAAGGACACTTGGAGGACAGCAGCCATCAGGCGGCTACCCACTGTCACAGCAACAGCAGCTTGAGATATTTTGTCTAATCATTTTAGTCCCATGCTACCGGTTATCTCTCTTCACACAAGAGCTACCCATTCGATCCGTACCTGTCCCATAGTCTTCCTTTTTGGTCTTTTGACATTGTGTCCATGTTACACTTGTGTCTGTTTCACAACCTAATTTGACATTTCCACTGGAGAAAGAATCCAGGGCTTTCCCCCTACATGTAGCTCTCACCATTCTCTGTACTCCTGACACCTGCCCCCTCCTCCTACCAGGTCATGTCTTAGAATCTTCAAAACTGCCTTGCCAGCCCGGTTCTCTTCCTTGTCCCCAAGACCACAGTTTGCATGCTTTACCATGGTCCTTACCCACGAGTAGATTTGTCTTCACAACCCTGACCATTTAATCAGTACTCAAATTAATGGTGATCAGAATAACTCACCAGACAGGTTTTTGCCCCTTGGTAATCCTTCCAGTTAACAAAGATGGCTTTATTTGGAAAGCAGAATTATTTAGTCTTGATGCTTGTTCTTTTATTCTTGAAGCTTACATCATAATCAGTCACCCTGAGATTTGCCACTAAGCATGCCTTTGTTGGAGGTAGAAACCCATTTTCTACTTGGTATAGAATGTAGCTTAATAACTTATGCTCAATACTTACATTCAGTGCCTATGCTTAGTACTTATGTACTAAGAACATTCAATACTTATCCTTTGTGCTTGTGTTCAATTCGTGTACTTAGTTCTTATGTTAAATGCTTTTGCAGAGTATTTCTGTTCAATACTTATGTTTAGTGCTTACGTTCAATAACTGGTACTAAAGGCAAATATTGATTGTGTGCTTGTGCTCTATACTGTGCTCAAGACCATGGGTTACACAAAGAAAATAGAAGCTGTGACTTTGGCCTCAGGAAACTGCTGATTCAGTAAAGACACAAGATGTTTATATGTAATACAAAATAATGAGCAACAACCTATGTGGTATAGACCCAAGATGTTGTAGGTACTCAGAGAAGATGAATAAGAGCAGCGGTGCTCAGGCCAAAGGCTCCATGAGAGTGCTTGACACAGGTGAGTACATTTCCATGGCAGAGCCCTTAAAACTCTGGACAATGAAGGAAGAATCACCCTCAGCTAGGGGAAGCGGTGGACTGTGGGAGAGTTGGAGAAAAGAGAAGTGTGAAATGCTTTTTCTTTTTACAAAAAGAGGTGGTGAGAGGCTCTTTATAGGTTTCCCTTCAGAAGACAAAAAAACCACAGAAATGAGGAGAAATCCTGAAGGGCCCTGTGCTCACTTGTTTGTCTATTTCTAGACCATCTGTGCAGGCTCAATGAAGTACAAAATAAAGTATCCCATTGTTATTTCAGCTTACTTTTATTTTTTTTTTCTTGGTCAGTTGTGGGGCTTGAGCTCAGGCCTAGGTGCTGTTCCTGAGCTCTTAGTGCTCAAGATTAGAGATCTACCACTTGAGTCACAGCACCCCTGCTAGTTTTTGAGTGGCTAATTGGAGATAAGAGTCTCACAGGGACTTTTCTGTCAGGCTGCCTTCAAACCAAGATCCTCAGATCTCAGCCTCCTGAGTAGCTAGGATTATAGGTGTGAGCCACCAGCACCCAACTCAGTTTACATCTTTTTTTTTTTTTTTTTTTTGGGTCTGGTCATGGGGCCTGAACTCTGGGCCTGGGCACTGTCCCTCAGCTCTTCAGCTCAAGGCTAGTGCTCTACCACTTGAGCCACAGCACCACTTCCGGCTTTTTTTCTTTTGCATATGTGGTGCTGAGGAATCGAACCCAGGGCCTCATGCATGCAAGGCAAGCACTCTACCACTGAGCCACTTTCCCAGCCCAGTTTACATCTTTATAAGAAAATCATGAGCCGGGCGCCGGTGGCTCACGCCTATAACCCTAGCTACTCAGGAGGCTGAGATCTGAGGATCACCGTTCAAAGCCAGCCCTGGCAGGAAAAGTCTGTGAGACTCTTATCTTCAATAAACCACTCAGAAAACCATAAGTGGCGCTGTGGCTCAAGTGGTAGAGCGTTAGCCTTGAGCTGAAGAGCTGAGGGACAGCGCCCAGGCCCAGAGTTCAAGCCCTATGAACGACCAAAAAAAGAAAATCATGTTAATGATTCTGTGGAGTCAATGGGTGCATTCATCTTTACCCCTCAAAGTGTGCCACTGCTTTAAAAAATAGTTTTATGAGAATACCACAGGGCAGTTGGTTCGGACTTTGAGAGGCTTGTCTTCATTCTCTGCCCCTAACTAGCTCCATTACAGTCATAGTGTTAATGTTCTACTGCCTTACATGTCCCATGGCAATTTTTCATTTTAAGATAGTTTATTTTAGGTGTATTGGATAGTTTTCTCTCTTTTCTGATACTGGGATTTGAATCCAGAGCTTACTTGCTGGGCTGGTTTTCTACCATTTTACCCAGGCCTCATCCCTGTATTTTACCAGTTATTTTTTGAAATAAGGTCTTGTAAACTTTTCTACCCCAGATAACTTCAAACTATGATCCTTCCCCTCAGCCTCCTGAATAGCTAGGATTACAGGTGTGATCCACTAGCACTGGCTGTCTTATAGATTGCATAATTATTACTAAACTTACAGTTGGGGCTGGGAAGGTGGCTCAGTGGTAGAGCTCTTTTCTTGCATGCATGAGGCCCAGCGTTCGATTCCTCAGCACCACATAAGCAGAAAAAAAAAGCCGGAAGTGGCGCTGTGGCTCAAGTGATAGAGCGGTAGCCTTGAGCTGAAGAGCTGAGGGACAGCGCCCAGGCCCAGCGTTCAGGCCCCACAACCGGACCAAAAAATAAATAAATAAATCAAATAAAATAAAATAAACTTACAATTCCTTTTCATGTGTGTGTCAGTACTGGGGCTTGAATTTAGGGTATGGCCGTTGTCCCTTAGATCTTTTTGCTCATGGCCAGCCATTTTCCAGCTCTTTGCTGGTTAATTGGAAATAAGAGTCTCACAGCCTTTCCTGTCCAGGCTAGCCACATATCTCAGCCTCCTGAGTAGCTAAGATTGCAGGCACAAATCACTAGCAACTAGCTAAACCTACAAATTTTTATTTCTTCTTTTTACCAAAGAAACTGAAATGGCACCAAGTAGCATTTTGAACTGCTTAGGAGAACTGAGCCACCAGACTTAGCATCTTTGTTTCCTATTTCTCTCATTGAAACATTGTGCTTATTAAGTAATCTGCCATGGGAATTTCCAAAACTTACAAAACCTTAATATCTTGATCATGTTAATATCTTTCTAATGAACCACTCTTATTTTTATCTGAATTGGAATTCAGTTCGGATTTTTTCATTTTGTTTTGTATTTGACAGTGCTGGCAAACCTAGGGCTTTGCATGTACTGGGCAAGTACTCTACTGCTTAAGTATGTACTCCTTTTTTTTTTGAGACAGAGTCTCACTATGTAGTCTAGGCTGATCTAAAACTCACCATCCCCTGTGATAGCCTCCCATGTGCTGGAATCACAAGCATGTACCACCATACATGATTTAGTTTAGATTTAGGGGTTTTGTTTTATTTTACTCATGGTCTGAGCTTGCCAGGCAGAATTCTGCCACTTGAGTCCCACCCCAAGCCCTTTTTACTTTCATTTTTATTGTTTTTGTTTTTTGGGTCCAGTTGTGGCGCCTGAACTCTGGGCCTGGGCGCTGTCCCTCAGCTCTTCAGCTCAAGGCTAGCGCTCTACCACTTGAGCCACAGCACCACTTCCGGCTTTTTTTCTTTTTGCTTATGTGGTGCTGAGGAATCGAACCCAGGGCCTTAGGCATGCAAGGCAAGCGCTCTACCACTGAGCCACCATCCTAGCCCTTTACTTTCATTTTTAAAAACACATTCTCATATTTATTCCTAAAACAGCCTATACCACATTGTCCTATTTACACTTCCTATGTAAAAAATATCCACACCACCACACCTAGCTTTGAGATGAGGGAATTGTGAACTGTTTGCCCAGACTGGCCTTAAACCACAATCCTCCAGATTTCTGCCTCTCAATTAGCTAGGATTGTAGGCATGAACCACCGCACCTGTCTAGCTTCATATGTTTGTTTATGACAGTACTAAGGGGCTTTGCACTCTTGCTTAGTTTACTCAAAGCTGGCATTCTACCACTTGAGTCACACTTCCACCTCCAGCTTTTTGATGGTTACTTAGAGATAAGTTGTCTCAGATGTATCTTCCAGGCTGGCTTTGAATCTTAATTCTCATATCTCCACCTTCTGGGTAGCTAGGATTACAGCTTTATTTTTTTTAAT
Organism: Dipodomys spectabilis; assembly: GCF_019054845.1. NCBI lineage: Eukaryota > Metazoa > Chordata > Mammalia > Rodentia > Heteromyidae > Dipodomys > Dipodomys spectabilis. Next base: position 2,705,931 of record NW_024870760.1, read on the forward strand.
GATGATTCATATGTGTCAGAAGCAGTGTTCAGTGTTGGAAATACCATGCTGGCTTGTGTACCCATGAACCCTAGCAGGACAGAGAGTTTGAATAAATAATGGTGACTCACTGGTGTCATAAAAGAAGGGTGGATTTAGCTCTTGTGGCAACAGCCTATGGGGCTGTCCCAAGGGAGGGGAAGGTGTCTGGGGTCTGTGAGGAAGGAGTGAGCCAAGCAGGGGAGCTAAGGGGAGCAGAAAGGGGGATAGGGGCGGCGGCACAGTGCCTCATATAAATCTGCATCCAGGGGCTCCTTCTCAGAAACCCTGTATCTCAGAAAGGATTCAGGAGAGAGTTTGGACATTCTTAGAGTAATGACACTTGAAGAGAATTTTTAAGTAATCTTAAAAAGTACTACTTTCAAGTAATTTTTAAGTAATAAGTGATACTTACTCCACTTTAAAATCCTATGGTATGAATACAATACCAATATGGCGTTAAAAATGAAATTCCCACATAACAAAAGAGTTACAAGAAATTCAGAAATGCACATGCTTCCATAAAAAGATGGTTTGAGGAGCCATGTGTGGTGGGACAACCTGTAGTCTCAGCTACTAAGGAGGTTTAGATAGGAAGATCACTGTCAGAGGTGACTGAACCAGCCATAATCATGAGACCTTATCTAAAAAATAACTAAAACCAAAAGGGCTGGGTGTGGCTCAAGTGGTAGAGTACCTGTCTAGTAAGTATACTGGCCTTTCCAGCACTGATAAAAATGAATAAATGGATGGATAGTAGATAGATAGATAGATAGAATAAATTGTCATGTTGAAAAAAGATTGTCATTTTAATTTCGAGGGTAAACTTGAAGCTTAATAGCCACTTCTTAATTAAATGACAATTTGTGTTTCTCTTATGATTTGCCTTATCAAGAAACACAGGAAAGCTTGCTGCTGGTAGCTCCTGCCTATAATCCTAGCTGCTCAGGAGGCTGAGATCTGAAGATCCCAGTTCAAAGCCAGCCTAGGCAGACAAATACAAATTACTCTTATCTCCAGTTAACCAGCAAAAAGCCAAAAGTGGAGCTATAGCTCAAGTGGTAGAAAGCCAACCTTGAGCAGAAAAGCTAAGCAAGACTGTGAAGCTCTCATTTCAAACCTCAGGACTGGCATGGAAGGAAGGAAGAAAAGAAAGGAAGCAAGCAAGCCAGGAAAGTACTCTTTGCCAAAGTCCTGTTCCAGGGCATAGGACATTGCTATGTGCCGGTCAGCTCACCCAGTAATGTTATGGATCAAAGTTCCAACAGTGATCTCTGGCTTTTCTAGCTACACTCTTATGGTAGGGTGGCCTTGAATCTGACTCACCATACCCCTGATAAGGGAGTGACAGCAGGACTCTGTCCATTTCTCCTAGCTGCACTGAAGTCTCATATGGCCACATCAGCTTTTGTGGCTCAGGCCTGCATCTGCATGGAGGAGTGTCCTTGTCTAGGAGATAGCTGAGCTATCTGTGACAGCTCCATATGGTTCAACCTTACAGACCGCGTGTCACCTGTCTTTTGTCACTGCCTCTTATGTGTCCTCTCCCTGGAAGGCAGCCTTCCCATGGGTGAAGGTATTCAATGAGAGGACCACTGGTGGCCCTGTGCCATGCCAGGCAAGGCCCTTTCTCCTTGTCCCTACCCTGCCTTTCTGCTTGACTATGTCCAGTAAACTTGCTTCACCCATCCCTTCTGGTGCTGCTTCTTCTGGAAGCTAGCCCCTACCTGCAAGGTGAGAGGTGGCAGATCTGTCCAAAGCCAACCGTTGGTTGTCTAGCCAAGGTATCCCCACACTAGGTGCTGCATACCGCATGCCCACTTCTAGCCCTCGATAAAATAATGCAACATATCCACTCCCCTCTCGTTATAACAGCTAGAAGTTTGTTCAGACTGTTGGCACAAATTTTGTGGGAAATCCCACTGAGAGATTCCGAGCACCTGCTGGGACCCCAGAGGAACATGGGGCTCCTGGCAGCCAGTATCTGTCTGATGGCACTCCTATAGTCAGCTTGCTGGTGTTTCTTGAGGCTCTTTTTGGAAAAGAAAGGAGATGAAATAGTACCATATACCTTGCAATAATTATTTGACACAAATAACTATCAAAAGTATTATGTCTGAGTATTTTGGTGGCATGGTTCAGTTAGGAGTGCAGCCCCTGTAGTTTACCTTGCCTCTGCCTCACTCTCTCTCTAATTCTGGGTAAGGTAACCAGTGATTCTGTACTCAGTGTACTCATCTGCAAAATGGGGGTGTGAGTAATAGGCTAATTGCATGATGTTATTTGACATCAATAAAGTAATGCATCTGAAGTGTCTCATTCAGAGTTAGATGTCAGACCAGGTACCCTTCATCAGGATATTGATAAAGGTATGAACACTGCCTTTGTAGGAAATGTTGCCAATATATACACCAACAAGTTAACTAATTAATGGTATATGCAGGGGAATAGTATATGCAGCTAACAGTTTAACAAAATGAATACCAGGAAGTTAGAACATGTGTTGTCAAGGCCAAGGGGGTAAGGTCAAGGGAGGAGGGGCAGACATGGTGAAAAGAAGGGTATGTGAATGCATCCATAATACTAGATGTACATATGGGAAAATGGAACCGGTTAACTTGAGGGGCTGGATGGGGTTGGGAGAGATAGGGGAGAATTATGGAGAAGTGCCTTTAATCATGATGCATTGGACTCATAAACAGACATGTTGAATTGAAACGCCTTTGTACAACCACTTAAGGATAGTAAAAAAGAAAAGAAGAAAAATATTGCCAAGTGCCCGAGCTTTGGAAACCTCCTTTAGGTGTTTGGTGTCAAATGCACATGTACCAGGAGCACACAGAGAGCCAGGCTGCTTCCTTGGGCAAATGCAGGCCTCTCACCCTCTCTCCATAGAGAAGCAGAGAAGCTGTGTAGGCCAGCATGGAGATGGGGTGGAGCCATAACTCACCCTGTATGATGCCTGCACCACATAGCATCCAGTACCAACACAGGTGTCCCGGATACTCCCACTTCATACTGTGGCTCAAGAACATGACAGACTGAATATAAGGTCATTGTGACCAGATACTGGTGGCTTATGCATGTAATCCTAGCTATGCAGAAAGGCTAAGATCTGAGGATCATGATTTGAAGCCAGCTAGGGCAGAAAAAAAGGCTTTTATCTCCAATTAAGCACCAAAAATTTAGAAGTAGAGCTGTGGCTCAAATGTTAGAGCGCCCCTGCCTTGGATGAAAAAACTGACAGTAACCAAGCATAAGGTCAAGCCCTGGTACTGGGGTGCACGCGCGCGCACACACACACACACACACACACACACACACACACACACACACACACACACACACACAGAATAACCATAAAAGGTCTGTAGGTCTGCAGACTCTGGGGCTTTTGAAGAATTGGTGTTGCATGGAGAGTCAAAAATATTCAGAGACTGTACCTTGGTGATTATTATATATACAAATTATGCTTTACCTTTCCCACCCCCTCTTCCATAGTTCCCCAAGAGAAATTCATTTCCTGTCAGAAGTAGAGGCTGCATTGTCCTGGAGACCCTGGGGTTGTAATGTGAGGGGAGGACACCAAAATTCATGTTTTATCTGTGTTAATACTGGGAGTTGTGGGTTTTCAGAACTTCTGTTTCTAAACCGAGTAGACAACTTTATTTTGGTGTGGGATGAGACTCCTGGCTTTAAAAAGAAAAATCACTTTTGAGTAGGATATATATTTTTGTTGGATTTTGTTTTCTTATTTTCTTGAGTCCTCCACAAACAAGGAGAGAGAGACCATAGAGTTAAAGAAACCAGAGACTTTTATCCATGAATTGTGCTATTTGTGAATGTGCATAAATAATAACAAAATTCCTCTTAACATGTATATTCTTACATTTATATTCTTATTATCTTAAACTGATAATATTTATATAATAAAGAGAAAATATGAAGTATATTTTTAAAAAACGTGTATGTATATATAGATATATATATACACAGATAGATAGATAGATAGATAGATAGATAGATAGATAGATAGATAGATAGACAGATAGTATAGATAGATAAGTAGATGCTACAGAAAATATTTGGACCTAGAATAAATTCTATAGTGTAGCTAAAGAGACAAAAAAAATCAGATTTGCTTCTTGGTTTTTATGATTGCTAGTGATGCTGCTAAAGTAGGCTGGTCCCAATGACAGTAATACAAATAGACACATAACACTACATGTGGAGGGCTGACCTAGTTTGTATATTCACCACAGCCCTCTTGTCTTTATTTCACACATGAGGAAAGGAAGCCCATAGAGGTCATTGACTTCCTCCAAGGTAGGAAGAGATGGTCTAGAATTTGGGGTTCCCAGTTTGATCATAGATCAGATACTCCTGAACCCATGTTATACCCCAAATTAGTTGCAAGTGTGTGCAGATCACCTCACCATTCCTCATTTTGATTTTGTTCTCAGCCTAAGATAGATGGAAACCCAATCAATGTGAGCAGCCTGGTGTCTGACCACAGGAGCAGTCCTGACAGGACTCACTCACCCAGTTGGGTCCCCTGGCCAAGCACTTCCCTCCTGCAGCATGGTTCTTGGCTATGTCATTTCTAATTCCTGATTCACTCATGGAAGACTGACCATCCCCCTTGCTTTTTTGGAATCTCTGAGAGCAGCTCTCAGCTCTAACTAGCACTTCTGGAGGTATTCAGTCAGAACCCTTTATTCCAGAGTAACCACCTGTAGACACTATGTGTGGGAGGGCAGGTGGCCTAGACAGTTAGGCTGCAGTCCACTTGCCTTGCCCATGAACACACAAGCTTTGAATAATGAGATTGTGTGTGTGCATGTATGCACACACATGCACCCTGATACTGGGTCTGGCTTTGAACCACTACCCTCAGATCTCAGCCTTATAAGTAGCTAGGATTACAGGTATGAGTCACTGGCTCCAAAAGAATTTTTAGTAGTTACTGAGTAATATTTAGCTATGCAGTACTTGACATACACTGTTGCTACGTCACCCAGCTCCAGCTCACTGACTGGTACCTGAGCCCACCTCTTAAGCTACCATAGCAAAGCTCTCTCCATGCTCTAAGCAAGCACATATTAGAAATGCAGAAGGCCCAAAAGAAGCACTTAACAGATTCCATTCTGAGACATATTGTTAGGCTGTTCTGTCAGTGTAGACATCACAAGGTATGCTTACACAAACAGGAAACACATTGCTCATCCAGGTATAAACTCACACAGTTGTTTATTGTGGTGATTGAGCATTGTGACTATTTCAGGTGTTTTCTGTAATTTTTTTGTGGGGTAGGGGAAGAAGGGAGGTGGGTGTGAACTTAGGACCTGGGCACTGTCCCTGAGCTTTTTCACTGAAGGCTGGTGCTCTACTACTTGAGCCATATCTCCAATTCTAGCTCTTTGGTGGTTAACTGGAGATAAGAGTCTCATCAACTTTCCTGCCTGGGCTGGCTTCAAACTAATCCTGGGCTAGCTTCAAACTGTAATCCTCAGATCTGAGAAGCTAGGATTACAGGCATGAGCTACCAGTGCCCAGCTTTTGCTGTATGTCTGTGTTACTACCAGGGCCATGGACTTGTTCCTAACAACAGCACCACAAACACAACAGCAGTGCCTTATACTACAATGTTAATAGCAGCATCCATGTCACTAGGTGATGGGACTTTCCCAGCTCCATTGTAACCTATGATGTGGTTGGTAGTCATTGATTCAATCATCTTTACACTGTATGTGGCTGTACCATAAAAAGGAAAGAGGCATAGGTATAGAATACATATATCAACTCCATAGCAAATCCTTTGAGTGTTCCACGTGGAAGCATGTTTCCGAGGAGGTCACAGCATTTTTAACACAAATAGAGGAACTGACATTCATGGTCTAAGTCCTGGATCCTTGAGAATAGAAAAGAGTATTTTTTAAAAGAAGGGGGAGGAGCTAGGCTCACATGGTGAGGAAGAGTATGATGGCTCATACCTGTAATTCTAGCTCTTCAGAAGGCTGAGACCTTACTATTGAGGTTTAAAGCTGGCCTGGGCTGCAAAGTCCAGCTAATCACCAAAATACTGGAAATGGAGTTGTGACTCAAGTGCTAGAAAAACAGCCTTGAACTAAAAAGCTAAGGTACAGCGCCCAGGTCCTGAGTTCAACCCCAACACACACACACACACACACACACACACACACACACACACAATTTCCTGGTGGGCTCCATGGTGCACACCTGTCATTCCAGCTACTCAGGGAGTTAAAAACTGGCCCTTAAAAAAATTTTTAGAAATAAAAAAAAAGTGGACCTTGTCACTTCCTGAAAGCTTTACCCATTAGGGACACCTTTGACCTTCAAAGGAGGACTGGGCTGCAGGACAAAGGTAAAGATGGCCAGCTGGCCTGTGGTAGGTTCAGATTGGGAACATCAGAGTCTGGGTCTGGGGTGTGTGCTCTTCTCTTGCTGAGCCGCTCTGGGTACAGAACCTCTACCTCCCCACTAGCTTGTCTTATTCCTGAGACCCCCCTTCCAGGCCTAGCTGTCTTCCACTGCTATCATACTGCCTGCAAGTCATGCTATTCAGAAAGGAAAGCTCCTTCCACGTCCCCCATGCTTCATGTCTAGGGGCACCAGTTGCTGGGGCACCTGCCTCCATGGTAGAAAGAGTTCTCTTTTGTGTATGCTGGTACTAGGGCTTAAACTCAGGACCTTCTGGTCTCCCTTGGCTTTTTTGCTGGTCCTCTACCGCTTGAGCCACAGCTCCACTCTGTCTTTCCATGGGTTAGTTTGAGATAAGAGTCTTATGACTTTGCTGTCTGGGCTAGCTTCAAACAATGATCCTCAAATCTGTCCCCTGAGAAGCTAGGATTACAGGTGTGAGCTACCTGCATCTGGCTTGAAAAGGGTTCTTTGGACCCTATGATGTTCCTACTTAGAATATACAGTTGACCCTCAACTATGGCTTTACTTCTCTGGAATATCTGAACCATGATCCATCCAAAAAGCAGTAGGTAAGATATTTTAAGTTATCTGTGCTAAGAATTCTCAAAAATGATGTCCATTGTAAACGAACTGAACATCCCCTAGGTCCTCATTTGGATCCTGAAGAACTTCTGCAGAGGCTATATGATGTTACAAAGAAATACAGTAGGAAGATTCTTAGCTTCTCTGCCACTCCCTCTTTTAACCATGGAACTTTGGGAAATGTCACTCAGGTTCTGGGTAAAGATGATGGCTGACTAAAAGGCCTCTGAGAACCAGTGGAATTTTAACAGATGAATTACTGAATACACGCAATGGGTGCACTGATGTCATTTGAATTAAAAAGGAAGTCTAGCTACTCCTAGCTACTCAGAAGGCTGAGATCTGATGATCACAGTTCAAAGCCAGCCCGGGCAGGAAAAGTCTGTGAGACTCTTATCTCTAATAAACCACCAGAAAACTGGAAATGGTGCTGCAGCTTAAGTGGTAGAGCGTTCGCCTTGAGCTGAAAAGCTAAGGGACAGGCCCAGGCCAACAAGTCCCATGACCAAAAAAAAAAAAAAAAGGAAGTCTGTGTTTACCAATTCCCTTCATAAATTGGGGGATACAGTCCAGAAGGAGATGCTGTTGGAAGAACCAAGGCCAGTTGGGCACTCGTGGCTCACACCTATAATCTGAACTACTCAGGAATCTGAGATCTTGAGGATTATGGCACAAAAACAGCCTGGGCAGGAAAGTTTATGAGACTCTTATTGCCAAGATGTGGCTCAGAGTGATAAAGTGCTAGCCTTGAGCAGAAAATAAAAAGAGCTAAGGGAGAGCAGGGGCCATGAGTTCAAGCTGCAATTTTGGCACCACCAAAACCCAAAACATAACAAATACAGAAACAAACAAAAAAAGTAAAGCAGAATGGAGCAGCCAAGGGGAGGGAGGAGCCTTCTCCTTGTCCAGAACAATGTTGTCCAATGATATAGTGGGGTAGAGTTTGGAGAATGAGTCTCATGTGTTTCAGTGTAGAATGCAATAGATTACAAGCAACTGTTCCTGTGAAGCACCTTCCTCATAAAATTCCATTCTTACATGTCCTGCGGATATGTAAGCTGTAGTATAGCAGGTGAAGTTGGGCAGTACTGATGCTGAAAGCAGAATGGAATAATTCATTTGAGGACCTGCTGTGAGGTTGAAGGATAGATGCTTACAGAGAAGAGGGACCTGCTGCCAGTTGCCTGTGTGCAGGGTTAAGACCTCGGTGAGCAGCCTGAGCGGGAGGAATAGGATGGGCTTGCAGTTTACAGAGGTCTAGCTCCATAACATACTTGAATGCTCAGCAAATAATCAGATCTAGGAGTCACTCTGTGCCAGGAGGGCAAAATATGCAAATAGGAAGAAAAGGAGTTGTGGGCTTACACACATGTATAAGTGCAAGATTGACTTTCTGAACCCTCCTGAGGGCTGGCAGCCATCTGGAAACTGGGCTATCCCAGCCATTAAAGGGATAGTAGGGGAAAAACAAAGGAGGAGGCAACAATGCTCCATAGGAAATGTACTCATTACCTTATTCATGTAACTGTACAGTATTTTTACAGTAAAAATGTAAATAAAAAAGTCTCTGCCTTGAGCTACCCAATGTATCAACCACATTTTTCCTGAATGTTAGCTGTTTTCCCTACTCTTAGAGTTTTTATTCTTTGCTTTGCATCAAACGATAGAAATGTACTGCTGCAGCCAGACACAGGATTATAATAGCTATAATCCTAGCTATTCAGGAGACTGAGATCCAGAGGATCACAGTTTGAGACCTACTGGGGCAAAAATAAAAAGTCTAAGGGATTCTGTCTCCAAAATAAGCAGCAAAAAAGTTGGGCTGGGAGGGTAGCTCAAGTAGTAGAATGCCAACTGAGCAAGTAGGAGGCCAAGTTCAAACCAGTACTGGCAAAAAAAAATACTGCCTTAGTCATTAACAAAATGGGCTTGTTTTCCCACCCCCTTGAAGAAGGGCAATAGAGGATGCTTGTAATCATTTGTTGTAATTGACTCATTAGCTCAGCCAGTACCTTGTCATGGCTTTGAGTTTTATTGGAGTGTTTTGATTTATTTGTTTGTTTGGCTGGTTGGTTGTTGTTTTGTTGTTGGGTTTGTGTTTTACAGCACTAGGATTTTGAACTCAGGACCTCATGATTGTTAGTGCTAAAGTGTTCCACTTGAGCCTAGCCCCCACCCAGCTTTGAGTTGTATAGTCTTATGGATTGTTCATTCTTGAACAGTTTGTGTTATGTTTCTCAGATATATACACAAATATCACCATGACTAATTTCTGTTTTTTATTCTCTTTTGTGTTTGTGATCACTTGCCATAGAAGCATTGGGTCATAGATTTCCCCCAGAGACCTATCTGCACTGGCATTTATCCTGTGTACTGCTTTACATATGTGATAGCTAACACATAAGAGCTTCTTCAGAGTAAATATCTGGCATTTTATTATGTCTCTTGCATTTGGGCGGGGGGAGTCCGGTCGTAGGGCCTGAACTCTGGGCCTGGGCACTGTCCCTCAGCTCTTCAGCTCAAGGCTAGCACTCTACCACTTGAGCCACAGTGCCACTTCTGGCTTTTTTCTGCTTATGTGGTGCTGAGGAATCGAATCCAGGGCCTCATGCATGCAAGGCAAGCACTCTGCCACTGTGCCACCTTCCCAGCCTGCCTCTTGCATTTTTTTAAAGGACAGATTTGTGTTCAGTTTAAGACATGCCAACTCTAAGCTTTAAATAGATTAGGTTTTTTGTTTTTGTTTTTGTCAGTTGTAGGGCTCAAACTCTGGGTCTGGGCATTGTCCCTCAGCTCTTCAGCTCAAGGCTAGTGCTCTACCACTTGAGCCGCAGCACCACTTCCAGTTTTCTGGTGGTTTATTGGAGATACAAGTCTCAAGGACTTTCCTGCCTGGGCTGGCTTTGAACCGTGATCCTCAAGTCTTAGCCTCTTGAGTAACTAGGATTACAGGCATGAGCCACAGCACCCAACTCTAGATTAGGATTTTTTTTTTAACTAAATGTTGGAGGTTTGTGGAGACAACCTCTTTGGCTTTTATTTTAATATGCTTGGGACTGAAACCATGGCCTTACACTTGCTAAGCCTAGTACTCTCACACTTTAGTTATGACCCCGCCCCAAGTCCTTTTATTGGTTTTGAGGCATGGTCTTGTCTAGGCTAGCCTCAGACTCAAAATCCTCCTGCCTCTGCGTCAGGAGTAACTGAAATTACAGGCATTTGCCCCTTAAAACAAAAACATAATGCTTTAAAACAAAAAATATTTCAAGTTTAGACTGGAAAAATCCCTTCGGAAAAATCCCTTTGGAAACATCCAGTTGTAGCCAGGCACTAGTGGCTTATACATGAGATCCTAAGCTATTCAGGAGGCTGAAAGTCAAAGGATCATGGTTCCATGCCAACTGGGGCAGAAAAGTCCAGGAGACTGCATCTTCTTAACCCTGCAAAAAGCTGAATTGCAGGCATAACTTAAGTAGTAGAGTTCCAACCAAGTAAGCAAGCAAACCAAGTGAACTCAAAACCCTGAGTTCAGGCCCTGGAACATCCCCCCTCCTCCATCTTCCTCCAAATAAAACTCTTCCTGTTGGCTCCTGTGAAGCCTGAGTGGTGAAATGAGCACCATAGAGAGAGATCTACATCTTTTCTTATCCGGGCACGCTGTCTGTGCTGGCCACCTTTGAGGTTTCCCATCTGTGACATGGGGATAGGAAGACTGACCCCATAGAGTCGCTTTGAGGAATGAATTGGATCACGTGCATGAGAATGCATTGTAAGATCACAAAATAAATAACAACACAGTAAATGTGATTTATTTCTATATTTCTGTTGGTGAAGTTCAAGACTAGAAAGTGACTTGAATTACAAAGGAAATTAGCCAGAAATACACATCCCTGACAGCTCCATTCCTTCCAGCCCATTCTTAGGAAGGACCTAAATCACACTAAAATATAAATGACTGATAACAACAGATTACCAACCCTTTGTCCTAGCCAGTATCTTTTCACTTTAACGAAGAGCCTCTGACTACAAGGTTGGCAGCCTACAAGTGAAAATTTAAATGTCAACCAGTGAATGACTAAACTAGTTATGACTAAAACTTATCAGTGTTTATGAGCTATTTTAAATCAAGACTATAAGCATAAGGCAAATGTGTTTTTATTTTTTAATCTACTTTTACATGCATCTTTTCAGTATGCATTATTGTATGATAACAGCAAATAAAGTACTTCTTGATTTATAAAGAATTGCTTTCAGAAATGCCTAATTGTAAGCCAGGCACCAGTGGCTCACTCTTGTAATCCTAGCTGCTCAGAAGGCTGGGATCTGAGGCTGACACTACAGAACCAGCTCGGGCAGAGAAGTCTGTAAGACTTTTATTTCCAATTAACAAGCAAAAAGCTGAGGTGGAGTTGTAGCTTAATTGGTAGAGTGCCAGCCTTGAACAAAAAAGCTAAGGGACAGCCCCTAGGCCCTGAGTTCAAGCTATAATACTGGCATCAAAAATTAAATCAAATTAAAATAAAGAATGCCTAATTATTAAGTGGGTACTCTGAACAGCTTTTAAAGTTCCTTTGGACAATCTAAGCCAGGAAGCCTAAACTTGGATTGAGAGAGCTTCAGTATACACCTTTAACAATGCACGATTTCTATGTCTTATAATAGATATGCACATTTAATCTGAGAGTATTTCTCCTCCCATCCACCCCCACACCCTCAAAACTCTATTATTAAAACAGTGCCACATCAAGGATAGAGAAAATAGAGCATTTGGTAGGAAATTAAACATCATATTGCTTTTTTAAAAAAAGACAAAAGCATTTGTAGACATTTCCTTGGTTAATTGCATAATTTTAAAAAGAATCTTCATTTTTATATAAGGAACAAATGAAGAAACTGCTGAGTTCTTTGAACATCAACCTTATCTTTTGTGAGGATTATAAATTGTTCCAGCATTCACTCGTCTGTATCAAGTTGCTACACTGAATAAATAACATGGATGGGAAGTTCTGATTGTGAGAGAAAGGATCAGACATCAACCACCTCTGTGGCTATTTATTCTCAGACTTTTTTTCTTCATACTGGGATTCGAACTTAGGGCCCTGGGCTTGCTAGTCTGGTATTCTACCACTTGAGCCATATTTCCATGCTGACTTTTTGCTGGTTAATTGGGATAGAGATGAAGTCTTGCAGAGTTTCCTGTCCAAACTGGCTTCAAACTTTGATCCTCTAAATCTTAGCCTCCTGAGTATCTAGGATTACAGGCATGAGCCACTGGCACCTGCTTTCCACACTTTGAGAACAGAGCATAGAGTGGTGATCACAATGGATTTCAAAATTAAAGTGGTTTGAATAAATATCCTGAGGATCATATAATAAGAAACGTCTTCTGGAATAGTCATAAACACAAAAACAGCTGGACTCAGGAAGCTAGACTAGAAGTCTAGACTAGACTAGCTAGAACTGGAAGTCCTAGCTAATCAGAAGACTGAGAGTAGAAGGATTGAGGCTTGAGACCAGCCCAGGAAGAAGAGTTTGGGAGACCTTATCTTGAAAATAATCTGCAAAATATAGGGCGATAAAGATGGGAGGGGTGCCGCTGTATTATATTCATAAACTGACGTGTTGAAGTGAAACCCATTTGTACAACTACCTAAAGATAATAAGAAAGAAAGGAAGAATGAGAGGGGGAGAAAAAAATTAAGGGAGAGAGGAAGGGAAAAAGGGAGGGAAATAGCCAAAAAAAAAAAAAAGTGAGGGGGAGCAGAGCTAGAGATGTGCCTCAAGGCAGAATGCCCACCTAACAAACATGAATCCTCAGTTCAAACCACAAAAACTAGAAGTTATCTGAATGTCTGATGCCTGATGATAGGTATATGGCACTTTCACACAGCCAAACTGAACTCCGTGAAGGTGGATATGCACTGTCACAAACCCTAGAAGTAATGCTGAGTCTAAGCTATGTGGGGAGGCCCCCAGTTATAAACAAAACCAAACCAGGATTTGAAAAATTATTCACAATGCAGTGCTGTCCAGTAAAATTCAAAAATGAGCAAAATGAAGTACTATATTGTTTAAACATATGGATATCCATAATCAGTGTTTTGGAAAGAAGAAGGTCATGGAGAAAGGCAACAATGGGGAAACCCAATACTTGCCTCTGTGGGGTACAGGAGAGCTCATGGGGTCTACTGTTGTTCAGTCAAATAAGAGCATAATAGGACCATGCAAGGACTAGTGGTGAATGTCTGCTCTTAGCCAATTCTGTATACCTGCAGACTACATTAAAAAGAAATTTGAATTTTCTTTATTTCTTCCTTCCCTCCCTACCTTCTCCTTTATTCTATCCTTCTTTTATTCTCTCCCTTCTTTTCTTTGTACATTCTAGACAAGGATTCTACCACTGAGCTATAACCAACCTTTTTCTAATTTATTGACGTGTGTGTGTGTGTGTGTGTGTGTGTGTGTGTGTGTGTTTACATGGTGCTGGGATATGAAGTCAAGCTCTCTAGCTTGCAGGTTCTCTCTGGAGCCATGCCTTCAGATCCTTTTGCTTCAACTATTTTTCTATTTTTTTTTTTTTTTGGTCGGTTGTGGGGCTTGAACTCTGGGCTTGGGCTTTGTCCCTGCACTCTTCAGCTCAAGGATAGCACTTGAGCCACAGCACCACTTCTGGTTTTCTATTGGTTTATTAGAGATAAGAGTCTCACGGACTTTCCTATCCGGGCTGGCTTTGAACCGCCATCCTCACTTCTCAGCCTCCTGAGTTGCTAGGATTGCAGGCATGAGCCACCAATACCCAGCTGCTTCAACTATTTTTCAGGACAGTACTTGACTAAGTTATTGTCTTCAGAAAGACAGATTCAGATTACAGAAAAGACCTGATAAACGATCAACCAAGTAAAAGATACAGACCTACAAATCCAGCACTCAGAGACAGAGGCTGGAAGATCTCAAATTTGAGGTCAGTCTGGACAACACAGAGAGACCCTGTCTAAAAAACAAGTAAACCAACATTTGCTTTTTTAAAAAGGTACTTTTTTATTATCCTATACATTTCTTGCAGTTAAATAAGATTCTAACTTCAGAAATGACTTAGGCCCGTTATATTTATTCTGAATGTCTCTACTGACCACCACTCAGCCCACAGAAGAGAGTGAAGGAGACTCCCTCCTAAGCCAGATCACCCAAGCTCAGAGCCACAAGTACCTTCACTTGCTCATCTCTAGAATGAGCACAAAGGTAGCATTGGCTCTTGGAGCAGTGGTAAGGATTGGAGGGAGAGTGAAGCTCAAATGTTGAACTTTGAAAGTGCTCTGAGTTTGTCCTAGAGGACAGAGAAGGCTTAAATCACACTCCCACACTGTGTGTTTGCAAGATGGGGGTGGTCTGCTGATCTCAGTGACAGCATGGACACAGAAGCCAGAAATAAAATGTGAGCCACAAATGCAAACCACACATGCAACTATATTTTCTAATACATGTTTTAAAGGCAAATATACATGTAAATATAATGTTATATATATATATATATAAAATATTAGCCAGAGACTGGTGGCTCATGCCTGTAATCCCATCATGAGGCTGAGATCTGAGCATCATGGTTCAAAGTCAGCTGAGGCAAGAAAGTCCATTAGCCTCTTATCTCCAATTAACCACCAAAAACTGTAAGTAGAATTGTGGCTCAAATGGTAGAGCATTAGCCTTGAGTGAAAAAAAAACAAAACTTCAGAAAAAACATCCAGGTTCTGAATTCAAGCTTCAATAGTAGCATGTATGCACACACACACATACACAAATAAATAAAATGATTCATTTTTGTTAACACAGTGTTTCCAAAATACTTTAACCAGTGATCTTTAGAAAATACTAATGAATTCACCTATATTTTTTCATAATCTTTGAATATAGGGTGCATTCTGGGTGCCTAGATGGCTCAGAGTGAGCAAGCCACATTTCAAGTTCTCAGAAAATAACTGTCACTAGACGCTACACAATCAGACAGGACAGGTTTAAGCTAGGAAGCAAACATGCTTTGCCTTCCATTCCTTGGGCTCTATATCCTAGAGTTCAATACAATATAGAGATAAAATGTTTACAAGAACATGGCTTCTATTCTGAAACCAGTATAGACTTTCTTTTGTTTTTTTCCCTCTTTGGTTGTTGGGCTTAAATTCTGGGCCTGGGGTCCTCCCTGTCCCTTAGCTTTTTTACTTAATGATGTTGTTCTACCACTTGAACCAGAGCTCCCCTTCCAGATTTTTGGTGGTTTATTGGAAAGAAGAAACTCATGGACTTTCCTGCCCAGGCTGGCTTCGAATCATAATCTTCAGATCTCAGCGTCCTAAGAAGCTGGGATTACAGGCATAAGCCATCAGCTCCCAGCCAGACTTTCTTCCTTGTCATTTTCCCCTAAACCATATGGAATTCTATTACAGGACATATTTGCATAAGTGCTACTTAGGTTATATTTATGCTGTAACAGGCATAGTGAGTAATCTGGAGATGATTTCAAGTCTATAGAAAGATTGATTAGGTTCTATGCAACTACTCTATCATTTTACATAAAGGACCAGAACACCTTTAAATTTTGATGTTTGTGGGGATTCCTGAAGGAAAGCCTATCAATCTCCTGGGACCACTGAAATGACTGCTTTGTTAGTGGTGTGAGTATTTGTGATATGGAAAATTTGAGCCAGCCGTAGGCCCCATCTATGGTAGTTCATTGTCCTTTGAGGTGGGAGGGTAGCTGGCTTCTCTGCCCTGCTGTCAGGAACATGTCCCTCATGTCTATCTGGGCAGCAACTCCATGGTGGATGGAAGATAGCATTGGGGGCATTGGTCCTTGGCAGCCATCTTCCTTCTAATGGTGACCAGGCACCTGGCTTTGGTTTTCCATGGTGACAAGAGCCTCCTGTGCTTAGAAACTTCTGTGTAACATTTTTCGCATGTCCAGGTTGTGAGTGAAATGTCCCTTTGAATGGACATGGCCCTGCATCAAATCCAGCCACCTGCTTCTGAGTCTTCTGTGTCATCCACTAGGGCATTAACCTAATCACAGGATCCTTTTCCATGCCTATAGTGTGCCTGCATGTGTCATACATACATCCTGTGTGCAGTAGGTATACCGTCTTCCTCATCACAACTTTGGGAGGACCTCCCTATACTTTTCAAAGTCTGATGCAGTACTTTATATATCCAATACTAGAGATCACTCAGAACCTTGCTAGCCTTATCCTCAGCCCTTAAATCTATTCTTATTGTGCTGGGTGCCAGAGACTCACACTTTTAATCCTAGCTACTTGAGAGGCTGAGATCTGAGGATCCTCTTTCAAAGCCAGACCAGGCAGGAAAGTTTGTAAGATTCTTTATCTCCAATTAACCAGCAAAAATCTGGAAGTAGAGCTGTGGCTCAAGTGGCAAAGCACCAACCTTCAGTGAAAAAGCTAATGGTCAGTTCCTAGACCCTGAGTTCAAGCCCTAGTCCCTGAAAAAAAAAAAAAAAAGATATTTGTGATGCCTTTTCTCAGGAGCCATGTGGTTATGTGTTGCTCAAGCAGAAGCAGATTGTGTGTGTGTGTGTGTGTGTGTGTGTGTTGTTCTTTTTGTTTTATTTTATGCATGTGCTTTTTAGGGCACTTAGTAATTCATTCAAAACATACAAATTAACATCTTATTTCTAAGCCAAGAAATTGGCTGTGGTCCGTGTGTTTAAAAGCAGCATATTATGAATTTGAGTAGGAGACATGAAGAAAGATTCTTCTCAGCCTTGGTAGAATTTCAGCGATAGGAGGGTAGCAAACCGGAAAGCCAGTGCCTGACATCTGAAACTTGTAAGGACCTGCTTGGTGTGGCCTGTTGGATGATGGGGAAGCTCTAGACTGGCTTGCCCTGTCCATACGGGTTTCAGAATAATGGTGAGGAAATTGACGATTTATGAAGTTACTCAGTCACAACTATTTAAAACCCAGAATACAGTTAACACAAGTGCTATAGAAGGTGCCAGATAATGTAGAGTTTTTCATTTCTCCAGTCTGGAATTACTGCTTCATACTTTCTGTTAGCCCCACACTCAATTTGCATCTCCTCCAATCATTTGAAGTGAGCCCCTGCCTTTCCTACCTGAAACTAGTCATGTTTTCTAAACAGCTTTACACATTTCTCCCCAGTGGGGCCTAGAAACAGGTAAGACAGGATGGGAAAGTTGACGGTGGTAGGTGGGTTTTGCATTGGTTCCCACAAGGTTATGGAATGTTCCCCCTGTGGTGTCAGTGGGGCTTGTGGAGGTAAGGGGTGCTTTCTAGGAAGCCTGTGTACCCAGAAACCCCTCAGTGAGCAGAACAATGGACAGCCAGTGTCCACAGGGGATCCATTCCAGAAACCCTATGCAAATGATAAAACTCATAGGAACTGTGGTTCTTAATATAAAAGGCTGTAGTATTTTCATAGAACAAGTACATACCTTTTTGTGTACTTTAAATCAGAGTCTAGGTGGCTTGTAATACTTAATGCAATGTAAATGCTATCTAGATGATTTATGTATTGTTTAGGGAATAAGGACAATCATTGTTTACACTGTACATGCTCTGTTCAGATACTTTTTTCCAATCATTTTTATCCCCAGTTGGTAGACTCTAAGGTCATGGAACTCACAGATAGTTACAGAGGTTGTATAGTGTAAACTTCAGAAATCTGATTAACCAGGTGCTCATAGTTCACATTTGTAATCCCAGCTACTCAGGAGGCTGAGATCTGAGGATCGAGATTTAAAGCCAGCCCAAGCAGATAAATCTGTGAGACTCTTAATTCCAATTAACCAGCAAAAAAGCTGAATATGGCCGGGCACCCGTAGCTCACGCCTGTAATCCTAGCTACTCAGGAGGCTGAGATCTGAGGATATCAGTTCAAAGCCAGCCCGGGCAAGAAAGTCCATGAAAACTCTTATCTCCAATAAACCACCAGAAAACCAGAAGTGGCGCTGTAGCTCAAGTGGTAGAGCGCTAGCCTTGAGCTGAAGAGCTGAGGGATAGCGCTCGGGCCCAGTGTTCAAGCCCCACAACCGACCAAAAAAAAAAATCTGGATATGGAGATGTGGCTGAAGTGGTAGAGCTAAGAGGGCCCTGAATTTCAGCCCCAGAAGTGAAAGGAGGGGGGAGGGGGAGAGAAAGAGAAGAGAAAAGGGAAAAGGGGAAGAAGGGGAGGGGAAAATTGTAATTAGAAGCCGCTGGACACTGGGCAGTTGTTGAACTTGTCAATGCTGGCATCCAGACAGATACTCTCCTCCTTCCTACTGGGACCTGGAACCTGCCACTGTCTTCTGAGAACCACAGTCTCTTGAGAACATGCCATCCACCTTTGCAAGGATTTTTGTTTTTATCTTTCTCTAGAAATCAATTAACTATCTTAGAGAATTGCATTAGTTTTCCTTCCTTCCTTTTTTCTTCCCTTCTTTCTTTTCTTCCTTCCTTCCTTCCTTCCCCCTCTCCACCCCTCTTGCTTTCTTCCTTTTTTTTCTTTTTTTCCGTTCTTTCTGACTTTTCTAAAGCATTGGTTGGTACATAAAGAGCACAGGGTCCATTTGGGCCTGACAGCTTGTTTTATTCTCCCTCTCCTGGAAAACCCCAGGATGGCAGGATGGCAGGCCCTGGCTGTGAAGGGGTTAAACACCAGCCTCCCCAGCTCAGCTGGTGTCAAGCTGTTATTGAAGGTCTTTAAAGACTTCCACCCACCACCTCCCACTCTCCTGGCAAGTGAAAGACATTTGAATCCCTCTGGCAAGGGAAGGAATTATTAAAATGAAAGCAAATGACTGTTCCCTGTTCTAAAAAGGAGAGAGAAAGAAAGGGAGCATGGGGCTTGCCTCTCCTTTATGCTATCTTACCTGAGAAATCTGTGAGCAGAAACTAGCTTTCTCCACTGCCCTGGGTCCTAAACACCATCAGTAGGGTAGCTTTACTCAGAGAACCCTAAAATTACTAGTATACAGAAGTGGGAAGAGACAGAAATTCCTTTCCCTGTTCTTTTGAGCACTAGAACTGGAAAATGAATCCATTTGAGGGGTGGGGGATCACATCTAAATGAGAAGAGGTGCTTGGTAATCATTTGTTTACATGTGGCTAAAGGAGTGACATGTTAGTGGCTCCTGCAATCCTAGCTACTAGAAGAATACCAGCCTTGTACAGAAAAAACCAAGCAAGGGTTTAAGACCTTGAGTCAAGCCCCTGTACCAGCAAAAGGCTGAGGGGAAAGGTTTCTAAACACTCTCAGGTTTGGCATTGATATCACACCTAGTGTGGCTCCCAGCCATGGTCGAAGCCAGGACTGTGGTAAATTCACAGGCTCTTGTGCTGACTTTCTAGCTCCCTGATGAGGAGCTAAGGATGCAGAGCCCTTTATTTGTCAGTAGACACTCCCTTCATGCTTTTTCTCTGTAGTTATATCCATAGTCACACTGTAACTATTTCCTATAGTCTTTTCTATACTTACTAAGAGGTATGTGGTAAACTAAAGACAAGTATTGGTTATACCGAGGACCTAGCATCACAGATACCCTCTCTAGGCTTTTCAGTTCCTCACCTGCTGCCATCTCCCACCCCTGCCACTCCTTAGGAGTCAGATAAACCACTGGGAGTAATGGTGTATTGCTTTGGATTGCCAACAAATTAGCCACAGCCAGGCAAAACTTACAGAGCCTGCAGAAATCAGATGACCCAGTTGTTTTCTGATGGCTTCCAGGAGATCAGTAATCAAAGAAGCTTAAAGGGGTTATTAAAAATCCAACACTAGTTGGGCACCAGTCATTCATGCCTGTAATTTATCTTCTATACAGAAGGCTGAGATCTGAGTATCACAATTCAAAGCCAGCCCATGCAGGGAAATCCATTAGACTCTATCTCCAGTTAACCACCCAAAGCGGGCAGGGAAGCCAGAAGTGGAGCTGTAGTTCAAATGGTAGAGCACTAACCTTACACAACAAAAGCTCAGACAAAGCCCAGTCTCTGAGTTCAAGCCCCAGGACTTGAACAAATTTATTTATTTATTAAAAATTTATTTATTTATTAAATTCCAGCACCAGCAAGCTACTGTCCATAGTTATAAACTCTGGGGTGCAGTCTCTGTGGTCGCATTGTCTGAAGATGGTTTGCAGATCTGCCTTAAATATTTTCTCATGACTCCTTAGTTCATTTGGGTGATTGTGTGAACACATAACATAGTTTCGAGCACCTTTTGCTGGGAAAGACTGTATATAGCAAACTATATATCCCCACCGTTCTAGTAAGAAAACTATGCATTTTGCATGTTATGAACAAGCAGAAGGTGCTTGAAGTGGTTTCTTGCTTTTAGTCTCTCTTTAGTTTCATCCTCACTTATTTTTCTTGTGCCAGTACTGGAGCCTGAACTCAGGGCCTGGGCGCAGTCCCATAGCTTTTTTCTCTGAGTGCTGGTGCTCTACCACTTCAGCCACAGATGTACTATTAGCATTTTGGTGATTAGGTGGAGCTGAGAGTGTCATGGACTTTGCTTCCTGGGCTGGTATTGAATCACAAAAACAAGCACCCAGCCTTATTCTCACTTTTATCTTGGAAACTGTCTTAGAATTTGGAAACTGTCTTAGGCTGGAAGTTGTATGGGCTGTTAGCACAAATGGTCCCCTCCAACCTTCAGAGAAAAGAAGTGAAGATGGAGAGGGGGAGCTGGACCAGGGCCTTTGTGACAAGGTAGTGTGACAAGAGGATCCAGTAACTCATCCTGAAACTATGTTTCAGAGTACAGCCTCAGATGGAAGCAAAAACTTCCTTTGAAGTAGAATACATCTCAAGTCCATTTACTCACAATAAGTGGGACTTCTTGAAGGACTTAATATTACATCTGGAAGAAGACTGTAGTAAGAAGGACTTCTTGCCATCATTGATGAGAAAGCTGAGAACATTCTAGAAAACCTACTTAAAGGCTTTCAAACAAACAAAAAACTCTTACTCAGACCAATGGGAGGTTAAATGTATTCCCAGTAAAAACCACAGAAGGACCAAGGTGCCAGTGGCTCATGTTTGGAATCTTAGCTACCCAGGAGGCTAAGATTTGAAGATCGAGGTTCAAAAGCCAGCCTGGGCAGGAAAGTACATGAGATTTGTCTTCAATTAACCACCAAAAAGCCATAAGCAGAACTGTGGCTCAAGTAGTAGAACACCAGTTTTGAGTGATAATGCTAAAGGACAACACCCAGGTCCTGAGTTCAAGCATCAGTGCTAGTATAAATAAACTAATTAGTTAATTAAAAATAAACCTGCAGTAGGGAGATGGTTTAAAGAGTTCCAGTGTTACTCGCACAAGCCATTCTTCGATCAAGAGTCTAGAGCCTCATCTTTTTGCAAAGGGCCCTGTCATGGGTGTGCGTGTCCCTGGGTCCTGACACAGCATTGCTGGGACAGGCACATCCTCCAGGGCACTTGTCAACTTGTCACCATTCCCCTAGCTCTGGGCACTGACGACACTGGGTCCTTGGGGATGGGTTGTTTGTGACAATTGTAGCATTCACACTTAGATGAATGATATGTAAATACAGACTCAGCAAGGTTTTCTTTTTCCACCTTTGTATTTCGCTTATTTTTACTAGTTTTATGTCAGCAATTGTTAATACTCTAAAAGGAGTCAGGGAACATACCAGTGTTAGAAATGAATGTTATCATGTTAGATTTTTGTCTCTGAAACCCCTTTGATACTTCTTATAATATAAAATCTGCAGTATTCTGTCAAACCATTCCAATATTTACTTAAAAAAAAATAAAACTGAGGGCTGGGAAGGTGGCTCAGTGGTAGAGCGCTTGCCTTGCATGCATGAGGCCCTGGGTTTGATTCCTCAGCACCACATAAGCAAAAAGAAAAAAGCCAGAAGTGGTGCTGTGGCTCAAGTGGTAGAGCGCTAGCCTTGAGCTGAAGAGCTGAGGGACAGCGCCCAGGCTCAGAGTTCAGGCCCCATGACCAGGCCCTGCCCCCCAAAAATGAAAATAAATAAATAAATAAATAAAACTGACACTTGGGACCTGGCACAGTAGTCCATATTGTCATCCCAGCTAGTCAGGAGGCAGTGACTGGGAGGATAGAAGTTAAAGGCCAACCCAGGCAAAAAAGTTAGTGAGACTCCCTTTCAGCAAATAAGCTGGCTCTGTTGGCTTCTGCTGTTATGCCAGCTTCTCGGCATGACAGAGCTGGAAAGATCACAGTCCAAGCTAGCCCAAGCCAAAAATGGAAAGAAACAAAACAAAACAAAACCTAACCTGAAAAATAACTAAAGCATAAAGGGAGCTGGAGGCCCCAGTTCAAACCTCACTACCAATGTAGATTGACAGGTAGGTAGGCAGGTCGACATATAAAACTACTACTCTGATCTAGATAACCAAATACCTAGACTTGGGGAAAGCAAGCTTACTAATTTCAGGACCGTTTTCTAATTAGGCTGTTAATCCAGTGGAGGGAAAGAAAAGCCCAGACTTGCTGAGTCCTCAGCACAGAGGCTAACACTGCTGCATGCTTCGTGGGGGTTCTTAAACCCTAACTAGGATGTAATGAAGGTTCCTGTTCCTGGGATGTCCCAACTCTGAAGAGACCCGGCGGCCACTGTAACCTTTCATTCCCTGCTTGTTTGTGTCTCTGTTTCTCTGTAGCCACAGCAGAAGGCCCAGGCGGGAGGCTGAAGTCAGAGAAGCCACAAGGGACACTAATTGCCTCCTCCTCAACAGAAGGCTCATTATCAAGAGATCAGGCTTGTTTGTTTGAAATAAATGAGCTGATTTCTCTCCAGGGTGTTTTGCTGGGTAAAACATTTTTAAAGGGAAAAAAACTTGCCTGGTGCTAGTAATTCAAGTCTGCCATCCTAGCTATTCAGAGGGCTGAAATCTGAGGATTGTAGTTTGAAACTAACCCCAGGCAGAAATGTTTCTGACACTGTTAACTCCAACTAACCATCAAAAATCCAGAAGTGAAGGTATGGCTCAAGTGGTAGAGGACACAAGGATCTGCTCCACACCTGTCTCTGCAGTGAGGCAGGTGTGCAGAGGACCTTAGGGGCCTCTTTGGCCTCCATGGCAAAGCCCACCCACCACAGCCCAGTGCCTCTCAGGGACAATTTCTCCTGCCCAGCAAAACCACAATGTGCAAAAACCTATTGTTATTTTGAGAATAACTTCTGTCATTTTCTCTTTCCATTTCCTGCTTTGGGGTCAGGTCCACCTCCTTTAGAGATGTTTTCAGTCTGTGCTGAGATTAAGTGACTAGTACCTTCCCTAATTCTTTCAGCTTTGGCTTCCTCTGGGTCCATGAATTGGTGGCATCAGTGGCTTTGGTGGCACTGGAATGTTCCATACTCAGGGCTCTGATCATTTCCTAATCATCTGATATATCTTTGGCCATGCACCCCCACTAACATGTTAAGTTCTTTTTTTTTTTTATTAAATCTGATACCGGGACTTGAACTCAGGCCCTGGGCACCATCCCTGAGATTTTTTTTTTTTGCGGGGGGGTCCAGTCGTGGGGCCTGAACTCTGGGTCTGGGAGCTGTCCTTCAGCTCTTCAGCTCAAGGCTAGTGCTCTACCACTTGAGCCACAGCACCACTTCCGGCTTTTTTTCTTTTTGCTTATGTGGTGCTGGGGAATCGAACCCAGGGCCTCAGGCATGCAAGGCAAGTGTTCTACTACTGAGCCACCTTCCCAGCCCCTCTGAGATTTTTTTTTACTCAAGTCTAATGTACAACCCCTTGAGCCACAGTTCTGCTTCCAACTTTTTGCTGGTTAATTGGAGATAAGAGTCTCATGGACTTTTCTGTCCATGATCATCAGATCTCCAACTCCTGAGTAGCTAGCATTACAGGTATGAGTCACTGGTGGGTACTTGGCTTCCATATTAAATTTTTGACAACACAGTTGTGATTCTTTCCTGTGTTCCCTCTCCCTGGCACCCCGCCAGATTGAGCCCAGATTTCTCAAGGACAGGTACCTCTTTCCTAATCATGGCCACATCCCTAAGCTCCTACCATGGTAGCTAGCAAAAAATGAGAACCCCATGAATATCTGCTGAGTGCCTACCTAATGATTGGGAATATTAGGACATTGATGCTGAGTTCTGAGAGAAAAGGAAACTCATATTCTAATTTGTCTTTGACAAATTGCATTACAGTAACATGGTAATGGAGCTTTATTTTGATATTCTTTACATTCTGTTTGTAGAAAAGAATGTACTTCAACTGCTGACCAATGGTAGCTCATGCCTGCAATCCTAGCGAGTCAGGAGGCTAAGAACTAAGAATCATGGTTCAAAGCCAGCCTGGACAGGAAAGCCCATTAGACTTTTATCTCTAATTAACCACCAGAAAACTATGAGTGAAGCTGTGGCTCAAGTGTGATAGAGTGCTAGCCTTGAGCAAAAAGGATAGTGCCCAGGCCTGAGTTCAAGCCCCAGGACTAGCACCGAAGCGCACTTACACACGCTCGCATGCGTGCGCGCACACACACACAAGCAGAATTCACTTCAATATGTCTTAACAAAAGTAGATATATTTAGGGACGTGTGTGTGTGTGTGTGTGTGTGTGTGTGTGTGTGTGTGTGTGTGTGTGTATGATTTTCTAATTAAAACTGGAAGTGGAGCTGTAGCTCAAGTAGTGGAGCACTCACCTTGAGCTGAAGAGCTCAGGGACAGCATCCAGGCCCAGAGTTCAAGCTCCATGGCCAACAACAACAACAAAAAAAACAGGGCTGGCAATGTGGCTCAGTGGTAAAGCACTTGCCTAGCATGCATGAAACCCCGGGTTTGATTCCTTAGTACCACATAAACAGAAAAAAGCCAGAATCATGCTGTGGTTCAAGCAGTAGAGTGCTAGCCTTGAGCAAAAGAAGCTCAGGGACAATACCCAGGCTCTGAGTTCAGCCCCAGGACTGGCAAAAAAAAAAAAATTATGGGAAATTGGAAAATAATTTAGATTGAACTAACTCTAAAATAGGTATACATCTTTACATCATGTGCAATTAATTAAAAATGAATCAATGGCATAAATATAAGAGCTAAACTATAAAACCCAGAGAAGAAAACATGGGGTAAATAGTCCTGGCCTTGGATTTGGCAGTGATTTCTTGGAAAATGATACCAAAGGCTTACACAACAAAGGCAAAACATGTCAAACATCCTCAAAATCAAAAATGCTGTGCATGGGGAGAGATGATCAAGAAAAGCAAAAAGACAGCTCACCAAATGGAGAAATACTTGCCAATTAAATATCTAATATAAAAGGAATCTTTTCAATTCAACTACAGAAATGATCAAAGGAGTGGCACACCAGTGCCTCATGCCTAGTATAATTCTAAATATTCAGGATACTGAGACCTGAAGGATCAAAGTCCAAGGCCAGCCTAGGCCAAAAATTAAAA
Source organism: Dipodomys spectabilis (assembly GCF_019054845.1). Lineage (NCBI taxonomy): Eukaryota > Metazoa > Chordata > Mammalia > Rodentia > Heteromyidae > Dipodomys > Dipodomys spectabilis. The sequence continues at coordinate 2,731,390 of NW_024870760.1, forward strand.
TAAAATTCACTAGTTTCCATCTCCAAAACGAGCAGTGCTAGAGACATTGTTCAAGTGATAGAGCACCAGCGTAGCAAGTCAGAGACCCTGAGTTCAAACCTCATTATCTTAAAAAAAAAAAAAAAGACAAAGGACCAGATTAGACATTTCTCTAAAAGTCTACACCTGTTCAATAAGCTCATGAAAAGGTTCTCAACATCACTAGTTTATTAGACCCATTCAAATTAAAACCGTAGGAAGAACTCACTTCATGCCAAATAGGATTTTTGTAATAAAGAAAAATAGAGAGTGTTAGCAAGGCTGAGGAGAAACTGGCATTCTCAGGCACTGATTCTGGGAATAGGAAAAAAGATTGATGGTTTCTTAAGAAGTTAAGGGGTAACAGCAGTTCCGAAGTCACAGAAAGCAAGACTCAAATATTATACATTCACATTATTAGCAGCATTAGTCACATACCAATAGCCAAAGGGTGGAAATTTTCATCAGTAGATGAATTCAAAAACAAAATGTTTATCCAGATGCATACACACAGTGGAATATCAGTTCTAAAAAGGGATGAAGTGTACCTATATTCCACAGCATTATGTCAAATGCAAAGAAACAGCCACAGAATATAAGGCTCCAGTTCTATGGACTTTTCAGATTAGACAAATCCATGGAAACAGCAAATTGCTGTTTGGAGGGGACAGAGGCAAGTGTGCAACAGGCACAAGGACAGGTATTTCCTATCTTTTAAAGTGATGAAAATGTCTTTCAGAAGTGGAGGTTTGGCTCAAGCAGTAGAGCACCAGCCTTGAGCAAAAAAGCCAAGCAAGAATGTGAGGCCCTGAGTTCAAGCCCCAGTACCTGCACCAAAAGAGGGAGGCAGGTCACCCCAATTAGAATGGCTATAATCAAGAAATCTAATAACAACAGTGCTGCAGGGGATGTGGCCAAAAGGGAACCCTACTGCACTGTTTTGGGGAGTATAAACTTGTTCTGGAAAGCAGTATGGAAGTTACTCAAAAGATTACACATGCCAGGCTCCTGTGGCTCATGCCTGTAATCCTAGCTACTCAGGAGGCTGAGATTTGAGGATCATTGTTCAAAGCCAGCCCAGGCAAGGAAAGTCCGTGAGACTCTTATCTCCAATAAACCACTAGAAAACAGGAAGTGGTGCTGTGGCTCAAGTGGTAGAGTGCTGGCCTTGAGCTGAAGAGCTGAGGGACAGCGCCCAAGCCCAGAGTTCAAGCCCCATGACCATCTAAAAAAAAAAAAAAAAGACTACACATATAGCTCCCCTATGACCCAGCAATCCCATTTCTGGACATTTACCCAAAGGATCACAAACAAGGCCACACTAAAGCTACCAGCACAACTATGTTTATCATAGCATTATTCACCATAGCTAAGATATGGAACCAATCCAGATGCCCCTCAGTAATGAATGGATCAAGAAAATGAGATAGATGGATGGATGGATAGATAGATAGATAGACAGACAGACAGACAGACAGACAGGAATTCTATGCCTCCATCAGAAAGAATGATATGGGAAGACTTGGAAAAAATTATATTAACTGAAGTAATCCATGCCCAAAGAAACATAGGTCCCATGGTTTCCCTTATTTGCAATAACTAATGTATGTCTAGGATAATCTTACCAGACAAGCAGAAAAGGTCAAAAGCTATTACATATGACCACATAAGATGATGCTAAGCGAAATGAACCTCAAGATAGAACACAAGAGGTTTTATCTTTGTTGCTGTTGTTTTTAATGTACTATGTGATTTTTTTTTATTTCTTTTATATGTTCTTCCCGCTATGGTATAACCCCTGTTGTCACTGTATTTGATTCTGGTGCCCTGAATCTTGTATATACCTTTTTGTAATTTGGGGAGGGGAAGGGAAATAACAAAATGCTGAAACAAGGATACAGGTAGACCCATTGTAACAATGAAAAGTACAAGACACTGTGTTGAAAATGAACTTTACAACTTTGAGGTGTGAGGGGGAGGAGTTGGCAAGGTGAGAAGGGAAGGGATAGTAGGGGAAAAACAACAAAGGAGGGGGTAACAAGGCTCGCTAGGAAATGTACTCATTACCTTACTCATACAACCATGACCCCTCTGTACAGTGTCTTTGCAATGTACAGTATCTTTAAAAATATTTTTTAAAAAGAGGGAGGCAGGGAGAAGGAAAGAGAAAAGGAAGAAAGAAAGGAAGACCGGAAAGGAAGGAAAGAAATGTCTTCGAACTAAAGAAGTGGTGGCTACATGCATTGTGAACACACCAGTGTCACTGAGTGACACACTTTAAGATAATTTTATGTTTTATTAATTTCACCTCACTGAACAAACAGCAGACCAATTCTTTAGAGATATAGGGTTGTTTCTGTTTCCAAGATAACTATATGTAATGGTCCCATGCAGTTGTATACTTGGAATAGAACTTTGAGAGATATAGAATGCCTTTCAGGGCTAGAGAGAAGTCTTGTTTTTGTCAGTATTATCTCAGTTGACTATAGACAATGGAATCACAAACTTCAAAATAGTGAACTATTTAAACAAAGATGCCTTTCTAACATCATCTTTGGAAATAAAACATCAAACTAATGAAGTCCCAAGATCCCAACCTAGTCCCTGAGGCACAGAGGCCATCTGCTCTCCTGTGGCAGCCTCTGAGAGAAGCCCTCCCTAGACTCATCCAGAGGTACTGTGTGTGCTCTGCTGGTCTGTTTCCTTAGGAAAAGTATAGCCATTCTTTCCAAGCACTATCTTTTGACTGCTGTATTTTTTTTCAGTGGGGTCTCCCAGGCTAACCTTCAATTTGAGACTCTCATGCTTCAGCCTCCCAAGTACTGGGATTACAAACACTCACCACCATGTCCAGCTCTATCCTAAACATAAACGTTCTGATATTTCTATAATGAGAAATGGCTCTAGTATTTGCTTAATGCAATATTATAATAATTTAGTAGAGTGCCTGCCGGCAGACTATAACTTTTAGTATGTTATCATCTGTTGTTGGGCATGAAGTTTTTTAATGAGTTCAATCTCTAGCACCTCAAAAAGACCACAGAAGAAGACAGTTTTTAAAGTACTGCCTTTAACCTGGTCATGGTAGTACACATCTGTAATCCCAGCACTTGGGAGGCTGAAGCAGGATGATCGTGACTTTTAGATCAGCCTAAATAGGACACTGGACGCTGTCTTTTCCCATAGAGTCTGACAGAATGTCCCGCTTACTTACTTTAATTGAATCTAATATTCCATATTCTGGTCCTTCATCTATGGTTCAACAACCCTTAACAAAAATTACAGGAGAGAGAGAGAGAGAGAGAGAGAGAGAGAGAGAGAGAGAGAGAGAGAGAGAAGAGTATGTACACACCATGCATCTGCAATCCCTCAGTATCTGCAGGGGATCAATTCCAGGACCCCCAAAGTACCAAAATCCAAGGGCACTCTGCTCTTTATATATAATGGCATAGTATTAACCCAGAACCTGCTTTGAATCACCTCTAGAAAATGTATAGTACCTCATACAATGCAGAGTCCATGTAAATAATTGTTAATGCTGTAGCATTTAAGGAATAATGGCTGAGGGAAGGTTGGGAGGGATGAGTCTACATACCCACTACAAATGCAACCATCCATTTCTAAAAATATTTTCTCCCTGAGGAGAAATTTATTTCAAACAGATTACATGATAGAAGATAGCTAAGTAAGTTGGTTACATGGATATATAGATGGATCAATGATTGACAAATAGATGATAGATGTTTGGATGGATAGATAGATTAGACAGACAGATATAGAGATTTGGAGATTAAAATGGCTAGCAGGAACTGCCAAGCAGCAGTGGCTCACATCTGTAATCCTGGTTACTCAGAAGATCTGAGGATCATGGTTTGACGCCAGCCTGGGCAGGAAAGTCCATGAAATTCTTATCTCCAAATTAGCCACCAAAAAGCTGGATATTGAGCTGTGGTTCAAGAGTGCTAGCCTTGAGGAGAATAACCCTCAGAGACAGTACCCAGGCCCTGAGTTTAAACTCCACACACACATATACATACGACCAGCAGGAGAAGGTGGTACCCAATCAAGCTTTGCAATGAGGCCACAGTTATCTGAGGGGCTTTTAGGGTTGTGCTGCAGTCTCCATGGAAATGTAAATTGGGTATAACATTGAACACACGTGTTGCATATCAGCTTATCATTCCTCATAGTTTACAGTTGTCGTAGTTGTCGTAGCTATACCCAGCCTAAGGCTGCTCCTGCCCCACAGGTACTTTTTGTTTCTTCTCCTAATGCTCCTCTTTTTCTCTGAATCTTGTTCTTTTCTTTTTTTGTGTATACGTGGTGGTGGGGGAGGGGGAGCTTGAACTCCGGTCCTCTTGTTCTCACTTGGTATTTTCCACTCACAGCTATGCTGTACTATTTGGGCCATACCTCCAGTTCTGCCTTTTTGCTTGTTAATTGAAGAGGAGTCTCTTAGATTTGTCTGCCCCACCTGGTTTCAAATCAAGATCCTCACATCTCAACATCCTGAATAGCTTGGATTACAGGCATGAGCCACTGGTATTCAGCCCCAATCTGAGTGCTCTTGACAGTCATTTTTTCCTTCTTTTCTTTCTCCTTCTGGAACACCCTTCACATGTTCATTTGGTATTAGGACTTAAACCATCAATCTCATGTAAACTTATATCATAATTCAACCCAGTCTCAGCTCCAGCTTTGAGCCAATCCCAGGCCTTCATCTCAGTCCATCTTAGACATTGTTCTGCGAGCCCAGCTAAGCTGAGTTAAACTTAGCACTACTTCACCCCAGTGCTCCTCAGAATGATCTGTAGTCCACGAGCCTTTGTCTCTGAGTTTCTAGAATAGAGCCTTCAATGATTTCTCATTTGTCCACATATTTTTCAGATGTCATCATTAACTTTATATGTCATGCATACTCGTAGACACTAGATACAAAGTACCTCAAAAAGCCCAACCCAACCAAAGAGTGAGCATATAGCATATTCATAGCTGGTGGCCGGATGGGATAAAGAATGAAAACAAAGAGAGCCAAGTGCCACAAGTTGCTCAAGCCTGAGGGTAAGATCTAAGGATCATGGTTCAAAGCTAGCCCAGGCAGGAAAGTCCTTGAGACTCTTTTCTCCACTTAGCCACCAAAAAGCTGGAAGTGGAACTGTGGTTCAAATGGTAGAGTACCATCTTTGAACAAAAAAAGCTAAGGAGCCTAGGGGACAGCACTCAAACTGTTGAGTTTCACTACCAGCACCAGAAAAACAATCTTGGACCTTGCCACTTCTTATGGAAGCTACAAAGCCATGTTCCTGGCATCTCCCTGTGCCACCAAAGGGTGTCTCTGGAGCATCCCCAGTCCTCTCCGGCCTTCCAGGGGGCAGTTATTAGAACGCTTTCTTATTTTATTATCTTTAGTACTACAAAGGGGTTTCAATTTAACAAATAATTTAACTGTATATGTACAGTTCATCTTATTCCTCATGCTGTTGCATCATTTGTCATCTCTTTCCTGCCCCTCACCCCTTGTTTTTCTGACCCCCACTGACCTTCACCTGTGAGCTTGTACCAGCCAGTCCTTCCAGTAGTTTCAAACTCTGCTCAGAAATATTGTATCTATTGTACCATCCCTTGGGACGGGTAAGTCTCACTAGTCAGAGCTAAGGACTCACTCAGCTGGATTTGAACTCTGATATAAAATATGTATGCAAGCCACCATACTAATTATTCTCTGGCTCATCATTAGACCATCTGTTTTATTTTGTCTCGTTTTCTTTGTGGGTGTCAGTGCTGAGGCTTGAACTCTGGGCCTGGGCTCTGTCCCTGAGCTTTTATTACTCAAAGCTAGCACTCTGTCACTTAAGCTACAACTCCACTTCCAGGTTTTTGATGGCTGATTGGAGATAAGAGTCTCACACACTCTTCTGCCAGGTTGACTTTAAGCCTGGATCCTCAGATCTCAGCCTCCTGAGAGCTGGGATTACAGGCGGGAGCCATTAATGCCCGGCAGTTAGTATGTTTTATACTACAATTTCCCCAGAGAATATGATCTTTTCTTTTGTCCTTGTCAGTAGGAATACGGGAAATCTACTTTCATAGATACTTACTTTCGATTTAACTTAATGCTCAAAAGAAGCGTTTTGCTCTATCCTCTTTCCCCTCTTCCCTCTCCTCCTTCCTCTCTCTCTTCTCTGCATTTTTCCCTCAGCATGTAAGGCAGAAGAGATTCAGTGACTAAGAACACAAAGAATAAGAACAACACCTTCAGTATTACATAATTCAAGCGCAATGTACCAAGGAGAATCTTGTCAGATAACTTAACACCTTGTCTGAGAGCAAAGACTAAAGTCGTGATTCTTGGAGTCTCTTTCTCTAATGAAAATGCCTAATTATTTTATTTCTGTTCCCACACAAATAAGTTTCTCTTGTGAGCCTTTTTGGCATGTTGTAATTCCACAAATTTCTCAGAGAATTCAGATTTTACAGAGTATCTTAATTGTAGGAGTGGGAGAATTAAAAAGAGGAAGATTCAAAAGCTAAAAAATTAATTTTGTAGGGAGAAAAGATATAGAAAATTATATGCTTCCACCACTAGAGGGGAGATATTCTGTTCTGTGGATCATGGATCTGGTTACTAACCTTTCTACTTCATCATTTTTTATGTGTGTGCTGGTACTGGAGCTTGAAATGGGGTCTGGCACTGTCCCTTAGGTTTTCTACTCAAGGCTAGTGCTCTACCACTTGAGCCCCAGCTCCATTTCTGGCTTCTTGCTTGTCAATTGGAGATAAGAGTCTCATGAATTTGTCTTCCTGAAATGACTTTGAACCATGATCCTCAGATCTCAGCCTCCTGAGTAGCTAGAACTATAGTCATGAAGACACCAGCACCTGGCTCTGACCATAGTTTTTTGTGAGTTTACAATTTGAAAATGAAATTATCTTAAAGTATCTCCTAAAAAGACTTATAAGCCACTAAAAATTAATAGATGCTAGGTACCAGCATTTCATCCCTGTAGGCCTAGCTACTCAGGAGACTAAGACCTGAGAAGCATTGTTAAACACAGAAGTCAACAGTATTTCTAAATGCAGTTGAAAACATCTAAAAATTACTACCTACCTTCCAAAGATGTTCTAGGGATTGAGTATCTTGGATTGGGTATCATTTTTTAGATAAAGGCCATGAAAAAATCAAAGTAGTAAAAACTATACCTTTCAGTAGATTTCTGTTTGCTTGGGATTTTGTTTTGTTTTGTATTTGGGGGTTTTGTTTTTTGAGGCCAGGTCACTCAGGCTGGTCTTGAATTTACAATCCTCCTGTGCCAGCCTTCCAAGCACTGAGTTTATAGGCATGTACCACCATGCCTGGATTTTAGTAGCTGTAATAGCTATTGAGGATAATAAATACAGTTCCTTTCCTACTTTTATCATAGTAAAGATGTGATGTAAGTTGGAAACAAACAGATATGATCTAAATTTGAAAACAAGTGCATATAAAATAATTTCCAAAAATTTTTACTGGTGAACACATTTAACAAATAATGCAATAGATCAACACATTGAAAACCACAAGCAGAGAGAATTTAAATAAGACATAAATACATGGATATGTTTATGGGTTAGAAGACTAATTACAATGGCATTTCTCCCAGAATGATTTATGGCTCCAAGGTAACCCCACTCAAATACCAGCAGATATCTGTTAACAAGAAATTAACTTGCTAATTTAAAATGCATGTGAAAATCAAAAAGACCTTAGAATAGTCAAAATAATGTTTGAAAAGAAGAACAGAGTTGGAGAATTTTAAATTCAGGGCCCCAAGGCCCTGAATTAAATCCTAGCACTGAAAAAAAGGAGAGGGGAAGGGGAAAGAGAGAAGAAAGGAGAAAGAGAGAAGGAAAGGAAAAACTGAAAAAAAGAGAACCAAATTTTAAGACTTATTAGAGTCAAGAACCAATGGCTCATGCCTGAAATACTAACTACTCAAGAGGCTGAGATCTGACGATGGCAGTTCAAAGCCAGCCTGGGCAGACAAGTTTGAAAGACTTATCTCCAATTAACCAGCAAAATGCTGAAATAGAAAAGTAGATCAAGTGATTGGGGTGGGGAGATCTGTAACTACTCCTTTGTGAACACTGAGAAATGTAGCTTTGTTCATTTTGAGAGTAGAGAGAAATTATAAGTAACAGTTATAAAGTCATAGTACTGTCAATCATGACAGACCCCATAAAGATTTTCTAAGTTATTTATCAGCTCTCAGAACAAAAGAAATGACAGAAACCTATTAGACTATTCTGTTATCCCAGGGATAGAACTGAGTAGGTATATTTTGACTCAGACTAAACCTGGGTTTCAGAATAATCCAATTCAATGTTTATTGTTCTAAAACTATTCCTAAGACTACAGTAGTGGACATGATTCACTGTGCTCTATAATGTCACATTAAATATTTGCTTATGCTTCAGCTTATTCCAGAAAGGATTTGATGTTGCTCATCAAATTACGGCACAAGTTAAATAAAGTGATTGATAATGCCAAAAAAATGAAATGAGCACAGGAGGCTGAGGCATGTGACACCAGCAGTGAAATCAGTGTCCAGGGCCAAAGCCCTTCACACACATGCCAGGGTGGTCAGCCTGACACTCTTCAACCTTTCACACAGTCAGCGCAGTGACTGGAAATAAAATGTAGTAGAAAAGTCAGGATCAATGGGATTAACAAGTACGTATATTCAGGCACGTGCTAAATTCTAACTGCTCAGAAGGCTGAGATCTGAGGACCAAGATTTGAAGGCAACCCAGGCAGGAAAGTTTGTGAGACTCTTATTTCAGTTAACTACCAAAAAGCTAGAAGTAGAGTTATGGTTCAAGTGATAGAGCACTAGCCTTGAGCAAAAAAAACTAAAAGCATTCAGGCCCTGAGTTCAAACCCCAGTACTGGTATGACTTATAGATAGATAGATAGATAGATAGATAGATAGATAGATAGATAGATAGATAGATAGATAGCAAAAATAATGAAATGTGTACACGTATATGTATGTACACAATGGAATTTTATCCATCCGGAATTTTATCCATCCAACATTGAAGAGAAAAGATATGTGTCCTCTTTTGCAGAGAAATAGATAGACCTGAAAAATATTATAGGTGAAGTAAGTTAGACTCAGAACAGCAAAGGGCACGTTTTCTCCCAAAAGTGGAAGTTAAATCTAAAATATAAACATATATGATACATACTAGATCATATGTATACTTTATCAAGCTAGTTACTGAATGGTACATGTAAGAGCAGGTGTCTGGTGTAACCTCTGTGAACAATTAATAGCTTAACAAAATGAATACTGTGTCAGGACTGCAACATGTCTTATCTGAGAGTGGTACCGCTTTAGGGGAGGAGGTCAGACAACTAGAGAAAAGAGTAAGATGTAAACATAGTTATAATACTTAATGCCCAGATGTAAAATTAGAACTATGAAACTTGAGGGGATGAGAAGTGTTGGGGGTAGATGGGCAGGGAGAAATGGCAGAAGGGGTGACATTGATCAAGATCCATTGTATACATAAACTGACAAAATGAATTGAAACCCTTTGAACAATTATTTAAAGATAATAAAAATTAATTTTTTGTGCCATCCTGGGGCTTGAACTCAAGGCCTGGGCCCTGTCCCTGAGCTCTTTTGCTTATGGCAAGTTCTCTGCCACTTGAGCCACAGCTCCACTTACAGCTTTTGGGGGTGATTAATTGGAGATAAGAGTCTCACAGCCTTTTCTGCCTGTGCTTGCTTCAAACCACAGTCCTCAAATCTCAACTTCTTGAGTAGCTAAGATTACAGGCCTAAGCCACCAGTACCCAATAAAAATAAAATAATTTTTTTGTTTTTTTTTGGGGGGGGGCGGTCCGGTTGTGGGGCCTGAACTCTGGGCCTGGGTGCTGTCCCTCAGCTCTTCAGCTCAAGGCTAGCGCTCTACCACTTGAGCCATAGCGCCACTTCCGGCTTTTTTCTTTTTGCTTATGTGGTGCTGAGGAATCGAACCCAGGGCCTCAAGCATGCAAGGCAAGCGCTCTACCACTGAGCCACCTTCCCAGCCCAAAATAAAATAATTTTAATGCATGATAAAACATAAAAAGCAACTGCCTGAGAAATGCAGAAGTATTCCTGACACTAAAATTTTGAGAGGTGTTTTCTGTAAATCATCCTAGAAAATACAGCATAATAATATTTTCTCAAGTGGCACTGTGGCTCAAAATAATAGAGTACTAGCCTTGAGTGAAAAAGCCCAGGGATAGCACCCAGGCTTCTGAGTTCAAGCTCCATGACCAACAGGAGAAGAGAAAAAAAAAAAAAAAAGGAAACATTGTTTACCCATTCTACCAGAGATGGGTCCCACCAGCTCATGGGGCAGGGCTGGTCAGGGACTGCGGGCCCCCAGGACATGCTGGCCTGACTCTCCCTGCAGTGTGTGCCATGAGCTCAAGACACACAGCACAGCCTCATTTCAAGGGACGACTTCATTTCAAAATGGAAATGTGTATCCCAAGTATAAGTAAAAAGTGATTGTGTACCATGCTGCAGAAATTCTACCAGAGATGTTATTCTTACATTTCATATTTCTATATTCATTTCTATTTAAAAGCAAAATCAAAGCAACCACAACAACAACAAAAAAAATGGTTACCCCTCAGAGAATTCCAAGATAGTGTTGAGTATATATTCTCAGTATGAAAGTGAAATGCCAAGCCGGGCACCGGTGGCTCACGCCTGTAATCCTAGCTACTCAGGAGGCTGAGATCTGAGGATTGCAGTTCAAAGCCAGCCTGGGCTGGAACATCCGTGAGACTCTTATTTCCAATAAACCACTAGAAAACCAGAAGTGGTGCTGTGGCGTAAGCGGTAGAGCGCTTGCCTTGAGGTAAAGAGTGCAGGGACAGCGCCCAAGCCCAGAGTTCAAGCCCCACGACTGACAAAAAAAAAAAAATGAAATGCCAGAAGAAAAATGTGAATCTGACATAGAGAAGTTAGGTATTCCTCTTTTTTTCCAATTTTATATCAAAATTTGATATACAATTTGATTTGAAAGGCAAATTTAAAATCAAATAAATTAAATTTTTAAGACTGTTTTAAAAATTAGATTTAAATTTGATACTGTTAATTTTTATTTTCCATAATGAGACTCAAAGTCATTTAAATAAGAGTAACAAGTGCTCAGCGAAAAGCTAGAAATAGAGCCATGTCTCAAGTGGTAGAGCACCAGCTTTAAACGAAAAGATAAAGAGGAGGGCTGGGAAGGTGGCTCAGTGGTAGAGCGTTTGCCCTGCATGCCTGAGGCCCTGGGTTCGATTCCTCAGCACCACATAAGCAAAAAGAAAAAAGCTAGAAGTGGCGCTGTGGCTCAAGTGGTAGAGCGCTAGCCTTGAGCTGAAGAGCTGAGGAACAGCGCCCAGGCCCAGAGTTCAGGCCCCACAACTGGACCCAAAAAAAAAAAAGATAAAGAGGAGCACCCAGCCTCTAAGTTCAAGTTCCAGCACACACACAAATATACACAAAAGAGAGTAACAAATGCTTACTTGTTGCTAAATGTATACAAATTACAAGATGATTCTTATCTTTGATAAGACAGAAAAAAACAATTCATATTTTCCATTTCTGTATACTCTTAGAGGTGAAAAATAGGTTACATTTTACTGTGAGTCAGCCCTTCTTTTCAGATATAAACACTCAACCCATTTATTATTTTCATTTAATGTTATTCATCTTAGTTGTATACTGAATTTTTATTCTTCATATTAAATTTCTAGTTGTTTTAGAAATTGTACAACAATTATAGGAAAGAACGACCTTTTCTCCCCCTTCCTATCTTAAGTGATCAGAGCCTTGAATTCAACTGACAAATAAGCACACTAACAGGAGAAAAGGAAGGCATACAAATTTAATTAATATTTTGAATTTTATGTACACAGAGCACACAATTGAAAATCCCAAAGCAGCCAGTGCACACATATACTGTCTTAACAAAGGGCAACAAATTGTATAGTGCCTACCAAATCTAAAAAGTGACAAGGGCTGTTTCAGTAAGTTTGCTCAGAGGGAAAGAGGAACGTCACCGCTTCATCATTCTTTTTTTTTTTTTTGCCAGTCCTGGGGCTTGAACTCAGGGCCTGGACACTGTCCCTGAACTTCTTCTGCTCTAATACTCTACCACTTGAACCACAGCACCATTTAAGCTTTTTCTATGTATGTGGTACCGAGGAATTGAGACCAGGGCCTCACGCATGCTAGGCAAACACTCTACCACTAAGCCACATTCCCAGCCCACCCCTTCCATCATTCTCCCCCATCTTGGCTCTTGGATCAACCAAAGTTCATGTTCACACAACTCAAAAAGTGCTTTGAAACATATTCTTTTTTGTGTGTGTGTGTGTCCGGTCGTGGGGCCTGAACTCTGGGCCTGGGCGCTGTCCCTCAGCTCTTCAGCTCAAGGCTAGCACTCTACCACTTGAGCTACAGTGCCACTTCCGGCTTTTTTCTTTTTTGCTTATGTGGTACTGAGGAATCGAACCCAGGGCCTCAGGCATGCAAGGCAAGCGCTCTACCACTAAGCCACCTTCCTAGCCCCTTGAAACATATTCTTAAAATACTATACTAAAAAGTGTACTTTTAAAGATTTCTTTTTCTATTTTTGATTTTATGCCAGTTCAAGAGCATGAACTCACTGTTGCATTGTTAGTGAGCTTCATTGCTCATGGATGGTGCTCTACCACTTGAGCCATACCACTAGTATGGCTTTTTGCTGGTTAATTGGAGATAAGAGTCTTGTAGATTTTTCTGCCCAGATTGGCTTCAAACCATGAGTCTCCAGATCAAAGCCTTCTGAGTACCTAGGATTATGGGTATGAGTCACCAGTGCCCACTTGGAGGTTTCTCTTGTATGACTAATGGTCCAAATTTAATCCATCATCTTGCCCAAGTCTATCTGATCATAGCTCACATAGGAAAGTTAAGGGAGCATCTAAGACAGATGAATATGTTTTATTGGTGAGGCAGCCATTCAACTTATTAAGTTATTAACACTAAGAACCATAACATTGTGGTTAATTGTGTTTGAAGTTATTGAATGACATTAGTTCTTTGTAAATTTCAATTTGGGGAACTTCCTGGAACAATAAGAATGTTTAATGGATGATAAGATGTGATAAGAACATTATGTACATTGTTCATGTTACTAAGCATAAGATGTGTGTTTTGCTTTATATAGACTTCCACAAGAAAAGAATTTGGATGTTAAACTTGCCCCTTTTTTCTTAAAGATTATAATGCATGTATTTACTTACTTGTATCTCTTTCAAACTTTAGGAATTCTTCGATCACGTGAAGAAGCTCTGGGATGACGAGGGGGTGAAGGCATGCTTTGAGAGATCCAATGAATACCAGCTGATCGACTGTGCACAATAGTAAGTAGATCCCCCAATGAAGAAAGCTGGAAGTGGAGGTATGGCTCAAGCAGTTGAGTGCCAGTCTTGAGCAAAAAGCTAAGCCAGAGTGCAAGGTCCTAAGTTCAAGCCCCAGTACTGGCGCAAAAAAAAAAAAGGAAAAAAAAGAACATAGTTGCATTCACAACCCTGAAGCTAATGTTTCCCTTGATTATAAAAGTCTGTATGTTGAGTGAGGAATGTGGCTTAGTGGTAGAGTATACTTGCCTAGTATTCATGAAGCCCTGGGTTCGATTCCTCAGTACCTCATCAACAGAAAAGGCCAGAAGTGGTACTGTGGCTCAAGTGGTAGAGCGTTAGCCCTTAGCATAGAGAGACTCAGGAACAGTACCCAGGCCCTGAGTTCAAGTCCCAGAACTGGCAAAAATAAATAAATGAAAGTCTATAAATAAAATGTGTTCAGTAGGCAGACAAATAGAAATCCATTAGGAAGCAGTGTTTCTGGGAGGAACCAGAAAGGGGTTCACTCACTTTGTCATTACTGTGGTTTTTCAACTCTATTTATCTTTTTTCCTTTCTATGTGAAGTTACAGGCATAATTGTAAGTTATCATGTAAATAAACATTCATTGTTACATTTTAATTTTAAAACAGGGAATGCTCAAATTAAGTTTTCAAATAATACCAACATTTATGATCAAGAGCAGGCCTTGATTTAAAGTAATATGGTCATCTTATACTCATTAAAAGGCTGAGGGAGGACCTGGGAGCTGGTAACTCATGCCTGAACCCCTAAGTACTCAGGAGGCTGAGAACAGAGGATCACAATTCAAAGCCAGCCCAGGCAGGAAGGGCTGTGACTCTAATCTCAATTAGCCACCCCAAAGCCAGAAGTGGAGGTATGATTGAAGTGGTAGAGCACCAGCTTTGAGTGAAAAATCTCAGAGACAGTAGAAGTATACACTAAAGAAGCATATTGAGCCAGGCACCGGTGGCTCACACCTGTAATCCTAGCTACTCAGGAGGCTGAGATCTGAAGATCGGGGTTCAAAGCCAGCCTGGGCAGGAAAGACTGTGAGACTCATCTTCAATAAACCATCAGAAAACTGGAAGTGGCTCTGTGGCTCAAGTGGTAGAGCACTAGCCTTGAGCTGAAGAGCAGACAGACAGTGCCCTGACCCAGAGTTCAAGCCCCACGACCGACCAAAAAAAAAAAGAACCATATTGAGCAACTGTACCTTCTAGCACAATTTAGAGTCAGACTAAAACCTATACACATTTGCACTGGAAATTGATGTCTTGTGATCTTTTTTTTTTTTTTTTTTTTTGGTCCGGTCGTGAGGCCTGAACTCTGGGCCTGGGCGCTGTCCCTCAACTCTTCAGCTCAAGGCTAGCGCTCTACCACTTGAGCCACAGTGCCACTCCCCGCTTTTTTCTTTTTGCTTATGTGGTGCTGAGGAATCGAACCCAGGGCCTCAGACATGCAAGGAAGGTACTCTACCACTCTACCCAGCCCCCTGTCTTGTGATCTTTTATGAATGTTTCTTGAACAAAGACCAACCTTGGGTATGCCACAGTGACACTCAAAATGCCATTGTAAATTTGTCTTATTTTAAACAAAAATAAATAAGTAATAGACAATTTGGTGTTGCAGCAACATAGTGATATAATTTATTATTTCATTTAACACAAGATATGTAAAAACAATATGAGTTTCACAATAGATAGATGAGGATCCACATACCAGCCTCTCTACTCAATCACTTTGTGAGAGGCTGGGCAAATTATTTCAATGGGAAGAGCAACATCATTTGGTCTTATACAGCTGTTCTGGGACCAATAGGTAGATACCCAAGTCCTCAAAGTAGTGCTACCTCTTTCATATATGTTACCAGTACAGAAACTGAGGCCCACAGAGGTAAGTTGAGGGGCCCTGGGCTGACAGGTGCTCCGCAACAAACAGAAGACCACAGAAAGAATGCCAGCACCAGTAGTTCACACCTATAATCATAGCTACTCAGGAGACTGAGACCTGAGGATTGTGGTTCAAAGCCAACATAGGCAGGAAAGTCCATGAGACTCCTATCTCCAACTAACAAACAAAAAGCTGGAAGTGAAACTGTACTTTTAAGTAGTAGAGTGCCTACCTAGGAAGCATGAGGCCAAGTTCAACCCCCCAGTGTCACTGAAAGAAAAGGCAACAGAAAGATACCTGCTTCTTTCACTTCTGTCCTATCAAATTACAGAAAGCAGGGAATTAAAAAATAGCCTCGTAAACAAAGCCTGGGGCCTTTGAAAGAGATTCCTTTTTTAGTGTTGTTAGGAGTAAAACATTTTAAACTAAAGCCTCTATCCCTCTGAACTGAAGCTTCCGGCATTCAGGGGCACAGGAAGCAGCCTTGCCCTCCCCTCATGATCCTGATTGTACATATTTATCCTTCTTCATACACAGGATCCTGTTGGGCCAATAATATTTCTCTTGATAACTTTCTTGTATGTGCTCTGTATTCTGGAATTGATGTGTAAGCCATAGAAAAATATCAAATCCAAAACAGTTCATGTTAGCTAGATAAATGCTTAACTTGAAATCAGTTGATGTAGCAGAGCAATGTGAAAGCACCAGAATCTCACTAGTATACTATTTTCAGTATTTGTGGGCTGCTTAGAGAGATTTCAGAAACCAAAAATAAGATGCTAGAACAATATAAGCCATGCCAATTGCCCATGGTTGTCACTTCATAAAATAAAGAATATGCACATAAATCAGCAGTGGACAGACCTCAGGGCAGCCTCAGTTCTCGATCCTCATTTTTGTGCAGTCCATTGGCCTTTCAGCTCCCCAGGAAGTGTGTCTTTTCTGTCTTTGCCACTCTGTTTCTAGAAAGATGTTCTTTCAGGAAATTGGTGCTCAGTGAGTGCTGCTTGAAAGAAAGACATGTCAGTGACAAGGATGTGTACTGATAACTGAATGCATTATTGGGAAGCTTCATATCTGTGTGATATCAGGCTGTACTTATACAGACCAAATGATAGAGCCTTCCACACACCTGAGCTACATGTAGATAGACACCAATGTTAATATATAACAGCCTATTGCTGGGGCTGTGTTAAACAAAACCACATGAGATTAAGCTACGCAAGAAAAATGATGCAATAAAGAGACATGATAGGGCTGGGCATAGTGATGCATGATTATAATCCCAATTACTTGAGAAGCAGAGGCAGCAGCAGAGGTATGAAAACCGTACTAAAAGCCAAAGGATCTTGGATAAAGTGGTAGAACACCTGCCTAGCAAGCAAGGCCCTAAGTTCAAACTCCAGTACTGCCAGAAAATGAAGATAAAAATGCCTGTGTGGGACTCCCTAGCCCTAACATGCTGTGGCTTGCTCTTCTTTCCCTGTGCAGGAACCCTGCATAGTTTTCTTCTCTCCTCATCTAAATTGCACCAAGAAACAATCTTCTTGTGTCTTGGGTTGACTCTGAGTCACTACACTGCCATCCTCTACAGTATCACATTTTGAGCTTGGAGCTAGGGGTTCATACCTATAGTCACAGCTACACAGGAGGCTGCAATCTGAGGATTGCAGTTCAAAGCCAGCCCTGGCAGGAAAGTCTACAAGACTTTTATATCCATCTACTCACAAAAAAAAGCCAAAAATGGAGCTGTTGTTCAAGTAGTAGAATTCTAGCCTTAAGCCAAAAAAACTAAGGCACAGTGAGCAGGCCCTGAGTTCAAACCCAGTATTGGCCCAAAAAAAAATCTGAACCTTGAAAATCTGTGGTGCTTACTAAAAAGGTAAGGATACTGGAGTCTAAGAAACCCATCATTTCTGGGACAGAGCTTCTGGGACTTTTTAGAGAATGGGATTTTCTCAGTGATGCTGAGATTCTCTTAGGGCCTCAGGAGGCTGCACTGCCAGTTGAAATCCCAGGAGAACCTGGCAGTTTGTAAGAGATTCAACCTATGGTCCCCAGCTCTTCACTCTTGCATAAAACACACACACACACACACACACACACACACACACATACACACACGAGAATTTGCAGGCATGTGCCCATAGCAACCTTACCCATGGCAGCCTAAATGGGAACAACTGAATGCCCATCAACTAAAGAATGGCCAGAACATGAGACAATTGTGTGGTGGTCTGTATTCAGCTGTAAAGGGCAGTGAACGTATATATGCATACTATATCCTAGGTGAGGGAAACCAATACATAGTGGCACAAATGAATGATTCTGCTTCTAGGAAAATGACCACAAAAGGCAAATGCACAGAGATAGAGGGAGATTCTTGTTTACAACGGCTGGGAAGAGGAAAAAACAGAGACTACCAGTGGGGAGATGTATCTCTTTGGGGAAATGGTGTCATCTGAAATCTGACAGTGGTGATGGTTACACACCTTATGAATATGCTAAATCATTGAATCATGTATTCCAAAATAGTCACATTTATGTTGTATGTATATGCTATATGAATTACGCTTTCGTTTTTAAAAGAAAGGTGAAAGGAGAAGACTGTGGGACAGGAGAAGCGCAAAGAACATAAGTGATCAGGCATGTGCCATGGGCATGGTCAACCCTGTGTGAGGACTTAGAGGAAAACTTAGTTAGAGGTCCTCTTTCTGGCATAGACTAAGGTCTTCAGTGTTTGTGAGGTTTCATTCTCAAGTAGCCAACATGCACAACCCACCCCCCCTCTGCAAGCCTGCAACTGGGTACAGAGGGACCTCCAAAACCACAGAACACAGGAGGTACATGGGTGTTAAGGGCTGTTAACAGTCACACCTGCTGGCCTGCAAGGATTAGAATCTTCATAAGGCTACTTCAAGAAAAGGAAGATTTTTGCTAGGAGCCAGTAGCTTGCACCTGTAATCCTAGCAACTCAGGAGGCTGAGATCTGTGGATCACAATTCAAAGCCAGCCTAGGCAGCAAAGTCCATGGGACTCATCACCAATTAGCCAGCAAAAAGCCCAAAATAGCACCGTGGCCCAAGTGGTAAAGAGTGCCAGCCTTGAGGAAAAATGCTAAGGAACAGTGCCAAGCCCCAGTACTGGAATAAGAAAAAAAGGAGGGAAGGAAGGAAGAAAGAAAGGAGGGAGGGAGGGAGGGAAAGGAAAGGAAATTTTTCTGAAGCTTTCCAGAAGCTAGTGTTAAGCCAGAGGAAATTTGGGCAATGTCCTAGGCCTCCGCTCTCTGGGTACCTCAACTTCCTTCCCATCTACTCACCTGCCCTTGTCCCTGCCACTTCTGCAGACCAGATTTTAGGTGGATTGTGGAGATCGGCAATGTTCAGCCTAAGCCACCTCACATTAACCTCATCCCTCCCACCTGCCCCTGGCCTGCCACTGCTCCCCCCAACTCTGACTCACTCAGTGGCTGCTTCTGTGTCTATGAACAGAGACTGGCCAGTTTGTCATGCCCCACCCCAGGACAACATAGTTAAAGAAATGCACATATAATCCCCATAACTGAGTTTGAAATACTACTGGGCTCTCCATAAATATGAGTTCCTTAGAAGCACCAAGCAAGCTATGCAGATTACCAGAGATTCTGCTTGATACCCAGCTTCCCAGTTCCCACTGTGAAAATTAAAACACCATCCTCTCCTGAATTATGCCCCCAAAATGCATTTCCTCTAAGTCCTAATAATAAGTGATTATGTAGCCATGGAAACCGCTATTTTAAGAGGAAAGAGAAATCAGAGAAAATTGGATCTTTAGAATAGTTGTATAAAATCCAACTTTGCTTAATGTAACTTGAAAATGGCACAGCTTTTAGAGTATGTGTCTCTGTGCTTTGTACCAACACATAAGCTCATTTAGGAGAGCCTCCATTTGAATAATTGACTTGTGAATACTGCCACAAAGAATATCCTAGAAAAAAAAAGAAAGAAGTCAGGTGGTTCTTATGTAGTCTCAGAATTGTCTTTTGTCACTTATCAGTTCTCCCAGCTACATTCCCTCAGTTCCCTCATGGAGTTGGTCAAGTCTGATATACTCAGCTAGCAAGGCAAACTGGAAATTACTGGCACTGGTAAAATTTTACCTTCAAGGATGATATCCCAGCGGCTCGTTCCTATAATCCTAACTACTCAGGAGGCTGCAATCTGAGGATCATGGTTTGAGCCAACCCAGGTAAGAAAGTCTGAGATGCTTATCTCCAATTAGTCATCAAAAGGCCAGAAATGGAGCTGTGGCTCAAGTGGTAAAATGCCAGTCTTGAGAAGAAAAAAAAAATTTAAGAAACAGTGCCCAGCCCCATAGTTGAAGAACTAGTGCCATACCACTACCAAAACAAAATGATATTCTACAGGTTGCTTTAAAATAAAAGAATACTAGTGAATTTGTTAAATATAACAACTCAGACATACATGCATATTCTTCTTAACTCCCATCCTGACCTTTCTTTCTAGAAATTTTATTCTCAGATATGTTTTTAGATCTGAAAATTTGCTTGCCTCTGGGCAGGAAATTTTTTTCTGTTTTTTTTTTTTTTGCTATGAAATGTAAAAGTAGGGGCAGGGATAGGCAAGTAGAGTAGATCCTCAGCACTCCCGTCTTCTCCATACCCACTTCCATCCCTACTCCAGCCTTACTTATCCCACACCTGTTTGTAAATCCCTGCTCCAGGGCCTCCAAAAGAAATTCTTGAGGCGGCTCACCAAACATTTTTGTAGGAAATGTTTTCAGCTGTGTCAGAACAAGCCAGGCACTCGGGGCTTGGGCCTGTAATCCCATATCTGAAGATCACAGCTGAAAGCCAGCTTGTGCAGGAAAGCCCATGGGGCTCTTTTCTCCAATTAACAACCAAAAGCCAGAAGTGGGGGTGTTGCTCAAGTAGTAAAGTGAAAAGGCTAAGGGATAATTCCCAGGCCCTAAATTCAAGCCCCAGTATCAGCACCGGAAAAAAAAAAAAAACCTCATACCAGTTTTCAGACTATAGCATCAGAATTAAATGTCACTCATAGCAAACACTAAGAGAGTAGTAATTTATTAGAACAAATACTTCAAATCAAAGTAATGTTTTATGATTATAACTTTATTTTAGACATTCACATCTGCTACCTTTGATTATTGTAAGTAAGCCATAGATGTTTCTGTCCATTTGGATGGAAACAAAATTTATTGGTCAGATTTATTGGTCAGGATGAGAGATGGAGCTTCCACCGGATTCAGCATCCAGTTTCTTCCTGCTGGGGAAAGGGCTATGTAGAAATATTCTGGCATGTGTAGAGGAGGACTTGCAAATGGTAGCACATGTGATTTTTTTAAGTTTGCCTTATAATCACTTGAAGCATTTTAAGTTAAATTATGTGGAAATGGGGGAAATAATCAGAAACAGTCTTCTCGTTGAATTCCTAACACCTCTTCCCAGTCCTTAACAAAAATGTGAAGTCTGATAAGTACTACATTTATATGTATGTTCCTATGAAGACAGGACAGTTGCCCCACTAGAAGAGCACAGGCCCTACTCTGATCTCCAGCTCACCTGGTGTTGGAGCCAGTAGCCATGCATACTCTGTGCCTCCTGAGGGCGCACTCAGGTGGCTGTAAACCAGTGGTCCTCTGTAGGAGTGTATCATCTACAAAGGAAATGGCAGGACAGGTGCTGGTCCCTCACACCTGTAGTCCTAGCTTCTCAAGAGGCAGAGATCTGAGGAACATGACTCAAAGCCAGCTCAGACAGCAAAGTCAATGAGACTCTCATCTCCAGTTAACCAGTAAAAAGTCAGAAGTGGAGCTCTGGCTCAAGTAGTAGAGCATCAACCCTGAAAAAGAACTAAGGGACAGTGCTCAGGCTCTGAGTTCAAGCCACCTCCCCAGTTTAAAAAAAAAAAAAAAAGGAATGTGCAGGGCTGGAGTGTACTTAGTGGTAGAGTGGCCCCTTGGGTTCTAATTCTAGCACCAAAAAGAAAGAGAGAAAAAAAAGAAGGAAGGAAGGAAGGAAGGAGGGAAGGGGCAAGCTAGATCTTCCTTCCAAGCAACCGGGCATTTGAAGAAAATTGAGCTGTGCATGATATATAGATGGGAGTTTGAGTTGCACAGCTGCAGAACGTTTCTAACAATTCAATAAATGTACAATTAATATGTGTTTCATATAGGCTGAATGGTAGTGTTTGCCTAATATTCACAAGGACTGGGTTCCAACCCCAGCACCACCAAAAAAAAAAGAAAAAAGAAAAGAAAAGAAAGATATTTGTGTTTGTTTTTTTGTTGTTTTGTTTGTTTGTTTTTGGTCTCGTGGGGCTTGAACTCTGGGCTTGGGTGCTGTCCCTCAGCTCTTCAGCTGAAGGCGAGCACTCTACCACTTGATCCACAGCCGCACTTCCAGTTTTCTAGTGGTTTATTACAGATAAAATTCTCACAGACTTTCCTGCCCAGGCTGGCTTTGAACCATGATCCTCAGATCTCAGCCTCCTGAGTAGCTAGGATTACAGCATGAGCCACCAGGCCCCAGCTTGTGTTTTCTTAAATGTAAAGTTTACATCAAAATAAAAAGTTGTAAACACATTGATTTCTAGGTAAATGATTTTGGTGCTGAAATATGTAAGAGGAAGTATGCTTCTGACTAAACGTAACTTTGCAATGTATTAAACATAAAGTGTGATTTTTTTTCATTACTTAAAAAAAAATCAATCCACCAGATGATTTGGTGTGTGTTGGAACGCTCAGCTACTCAGGAGCTGAGGCAAGAGTATCACTTGAGCTCAGGAGTTCAAGATCAACCTGGTCAACATAGTAAGACTCAGTTTCAAAATAAAAGGAGGCAAACTAAAATGATAATGGCAAGATCTAGATAGTGACAATTTAACTAGTCACCATAAAAATCATTTCACGTTTGTTTAATGTTTGAATTTTTTCATACTAAAATGTAAGGGGAAAAAAACGTGTATCTGTGTGATCAGAAGTCTGCAGAAAAACAAGCTACAGAGTAGCAAAGTCTTATAAATTACTGGTGTCCCTCAAATTTCAATATGGCAGGGTGAAGCTCAGGGCCAGAGGGCTTGCTTGGCATTCACAAGGCCTTGGATTTGGCTGCCAGTACTGAAAACAAAAAGCCAGTACAGAGTATAATAAATTTGACTATGTGAGGAATTTTGTTACAGTTCTTTTAAGTGTTTTTTTCTGACTCCTTTGAGGGAACCAAAGAAACACAAATGAAAGCTACTAGGTACTTGAATTAACCAAGTATATACTTTAAAAGTCATTTAGAAGGTGTGTCCTGTATTTCTTAGCTCTTTATTGAAACTGGCGATACAGGCTATTCTATGCACAGACATGAGTTAACAGATTAATCCTCACAGTAACTCAGTTAAATTTATTGTAGCTATTTTTCAGAGGAGGAAATTAACCCATGTATGATTATACAAGACTACACAAAACCTAACTAGTAATTGATTCATCCAGAATTTCAGATTTTCAACCTAAAAATCATGAGAGATGATTCCTAGTTAAAAATTCAATAAGCTCCAGGAAATGAAAACGAGATTTTTTTTTCTTTTCTTTTCTTTTGCTGTTTTTGTTTTCATTCCTTTTTGCTCTGCATGTTCATTTATATGTCTTTGGAAGTGTAAGGGGAGGCGCTGAAATGAAGGGTTAAAGGGTGAACAAATGCAGCAGTGCACTCACTGGACACTAATGTTGAAAATAAACTATGTAATATGTAGGTGGGGTGGGAGAAAAAAACTGGGAGAGAGTGAGAGAAGCGGTGAGATTGTCCAAAAAGAAATGAACTCATTACCTGACTTACGTAACTGTAACCCCTCTGTACATCACCTTTGTAATAACAATCAAAAATTCAACAAGCATTCAGAAAGCATCAGATGAAGCCAGGTCTGCCAGGGCTAAACCACAAAGATAAAAGAGGTATGGCTCCCGAATCTACACAAGCTTCTTTCATTTCCACCCAATCCCTATCTTGAATATGAAAGAAAGCCAAGATAGCTGATTTTAAAAAAAAATAGCTTGGAGCCAGGCAGTGGTGGCTCATACCTATAGTTCTAACTACTCAGAAAACTGAGATCTGAGAACTGTGGTTCAAAGCCAGAGCAGGCAGGAAAGTCAATGAAATTCTTTATCTCCAATTAACCACCAAAAAGCCAGAAGTGGAGCTGTGGTAAAGCACTAGCCTTGAGCAGAAAAGCATGGGGACAGTGCCCAGGCTCCCTGAGTTCAAGCACAGGACTGATACCAAAATAATAATAATTATTATTATTATACAATGTTGCATTGTAACATCTCCATGCATGTATACAATGTGTCAGTCACTCCTCCTGACTTCCCTATCCATTCCTGGCTTCCCAAATCATCTTCAACAGGTTCCATTGTTATATTTCATACATGCAAAACAAAGCACTTCTACCATATTCATCCTCTTTTCCTACCCCATTTGCCCTTCCCCCTCCCATGGGACCCATCACCCTCAGTAAAGTCTGCCCCATTTTTCTACCATTCATTTTCCATTTTTTAGTATGTATTAATTGTACCAAGAGGCTCCACCATGGTGTTTCAGACATTCATATTTTAAATTTTGCTCAGAAGAACCATCTCTACTTCTTTCTCCCTCAACTCTAATGTTCAGTGATCAACATGTATATACACATACACACATACACCCAAATACATACATATACATATGAGCATATCCAGGAATAAGCTAGCATCCACATATGAGCAAACACATGCACTATTTGACTTTCTAAGCTTGGTTTATCTCACTCTAAACAATGTTCCCCAATTATACAAGATAGCTGATGTTTTAATAGAGGCCCTCATGGTTCAAGAAAGTGAAAAGTCAGCTCACAGGATAAAGACAATACTTGTTAATTGTGTATCTGATTAAGACTTTATATCTAGTGATGAAGTGCATCTGTAATTTGAGCTACATAGGAGACAAGGTAGGAAGATCTCTGTCCAGCCTAACTGGGCAAAAATGAAAGACCCTATTAGAAAAAAATAACTAAAGCAAATAGGCTGGGGAGGCCAGGGTGGAAGAGCATGGCTCCAGTGACAGACAGTGCATGCCTAGCAAGCCCAAAGCCCTGCGTTCAAACCCCACTCCACAAAATAGAAGTAGTGAAAACATTTCTCAGTAGAATCTAAAATATTCACTCTATAATACCAGGTTTCATCAGTGTGCTGACAGCAACAATACAGACATGAAAGTATCCGTAAATGATCTATAAAATTTTTCCTGTATATATACTTATTTTTTCACTCCCGTACCCATTTGAAAAATAAAGGAGCCAGGTGCAGTAGCTTGTGTCTATATTCTCAGCTACTGGAGAGGCGGAGATTAGGAGGATGGTTATTCAAGGTAAGATTGGGCAAAAAGTTAGAACCTTCCTGCCTCAACCAATTAAAAAAAAACTGAGTGTGATGGTGTTCTCCTGTTCATCCCAGTTACACAGGAGGCATAAATAGGAACATTGCTATTAAGGCCTACTCAAGCATAAACGTGAGGGCTGGGAAGGTGGCTCAGTGGTAGAGTGCTTGCTTTGCATGCATGAGGCCTTGGGTTCGATTCCTCAGCACCACATAAGCAGAAAAAGCCAGAAGTGGCACTATGGCTCAAGTGGTAGGCGCCATGACCGGCCAAAAAAAAAACAAACAAAAACAAAAAAATCAAGCATAAATGTGAGACCCTACTTGAAAAATAACTACAATATAAAGTGCTGAAGACATGGCTCAAGAATACCTTCCTTGAGCAAGCATGAGGCCTTGAGTACAAGCCCTACTACCACTAAGAAGAGAAAGAGAGAAAAAGAAAAGAAAGAGAAAAAGCAAATGCAGTTTCCAGGTCATATTGAGCAAGAAAAATGGAAAGTCAGAAAGTCAAATATTTTATGTTTAGCTCATTTATGGAACCTAGATTCAAAATGATATGATAATGATGATAACAATGACAACGTATATGAATGGGAAAGGTGTAAAAGAAAGGAAATTGTTGGGTGAATAGGATCAAAGTATGCTTTGCATATACTCAGAAGCACAAGTACAAACAGTATAATGGAACCTACAAAACCACTGTTCATAAAGAGAAGGAAAAAGTAGAGTAGAAATACTAAGAGGAAAAGCTTGCTCAAAGTACACAACACACATGTCTGAAAACATCACAGTGAAATCTCCTCATATGGAAATGGAGACATGGCTCAAATGGTAGGGTAACAGCCATAAGCAAGAAAGCTGAGAGAGCTCATGAGTTCAAGCGCTGGTATCAGTACACACACACACACACACACACACACACACCACCACCACCACCACCCCCACCACCACCACCCCACCACACAAATTCCCCTTATTAGTTTGTTAACTCAAAAAAAAAATTTAAAATAAATTCTGCAGTTACTCAGAGCTTCTTTCTCCTCTCTTCCACATGCTTCTCCCAGGTAGCATTCTTCCCTGTAAAGATCTGGGAGACATAGGAGGGAACTATGGGGAATTGTTGAGAAGTTAAGCTGAGACGATCTAGTCCTGACTGCAGAGAAGAAGCAGCCCTAGCAGGCTTCCAATGAGCAAAAGCCACACTGACTACACTCTGGCCTCCTTCTTCACTTTAGTTCTTGTAAATGACTTTGAGGAACTGGTGAAGTTTTGTACTGGGATAGCTGCAATTCAGTTAGCTTTTCACTCTTTTAACCTCTAAACTACTACTTAAAAAAATACACATCTTCTTGAAAATATGACTTACTATTTAATTTTGGTTTTCATGGGTTAATCTTAAGTAGGATTTTTTTTTCCAGTCTTGCACATGCCAGGCAGGCTCTGCACCACCCAGATACATCCCCATCCCTGGCTAGGATTTACTTTAGGACATCGTTAATTGCCATTGTTAAACACTCTTAGTGGTTCCTACAAGAGATGTATCTGCTAGAATGCTCTCTTGTCAGCTCCTGGAGAATTCTCCCAGCATCTCTGCCTTGGATGTGAGAAACTCTTCCACAAGAGGACACTCAGAGAAATAAACACATCTTCCTAAAAGAGTATTCTAAGTGCCTCATGCTTATGTACTGTGTCTTGATGCCAGTGACTTGCTTGTCCCCTTCACTGTCCATCTAGCCTGGAACTTGGGAAATATCTGTGGAACACAAGCATGAACCAGAAGATTGCAATCCAACTCTATCAAACACAGATGAAAGCACATCCATTACGTTTTAGTTCACGTCTCCCATCTAATGACTCTGTCATTCAAGCATTTTATTTTATTTTATTGCCAGTCATTCAAGTATTTTAAAGTGATCATTGTAAACTGACACTTCTTTCTAAAATCTCTCCCTTTAGCCTCCTTGAGTCCACAGTGTTCAGTGTTTCAAGGGAAGTTGAATACCAGAATGGTGCATTATAAAATTACAGAAGGCAGGAAAGTTAGAATGAACTTGTGACTTTAAATGAGCATCATTATTCCACAATACTGTGAATTTCCGGAAATTATGTAATCACTTAACCACAATCAAAAAAAAAAAAAAAAAAGAACCTCGGGGAAGGGAGGGAGGGAGGGGATGGTAGGGGGAAAACAATGGAGGGGGTAACAATGTTCAAGAGGAAGTGTACTCATTACCTCACTCATGTAACTGTAACCCTCTGTATAGTATCTTTACAATAAAAAAAAAATAAAATAAAATTACAGAAGGAAATCTCAATGTAATATAAGTGCTAAATTAGGCTATCAGCACACAGAGGTACTACATTTCTCCTTATACAGGAGAAGCATTGTTCTGAAGGTTGCACTCAAGGCCTCATGCTACATTGCTCTACCATTTAAGGCAAGCCCTCCCCATACACACACTTTTTAAGATACTCCTAACAGTATTAGCTCAGCAGGCATCTATGAGGACACCAAACCATCCACTGAAACCACAGGATCAGTGCAGAATTCCATCCATGGACCTCTTATCTAGTTCCTTCTGCCTGATTGCATTTTTGCAACTTGCCATTCTGTTAATATAACCCCAAGGAGGGACAATAGTTTTGCCATTTAACAAGGTTTATGAAATCTCAGAGTTTTGAAGTATAGCTGTGTTCCTACATGAAAAGATGCAATAAGGAAAGAAGGTGTCCATATATTTGTATACCATAACTAATATATGTCATATGTATAATATGTTACATGCATGTATATATAATGCACATGTACTTGTGTGATACACATCTCTAATACTGAAATGGTCACCAAGCCATGATGTGCACAGTGCCCCTTCCTCTAGTTACACTCAGACCTTCAAACAGAAATGTTGAGGCCTTGAGTGCAACCCCCAGAACAATGCTTCTCCTGTATAAGGAGAAGTATAGTATCTCCATGTGCTGATAGCTTAATTTAGTGCTTGTATTACATTAAGATTTCTTTCTGTAATTTTATAATGCACATTTTGGGTTCTAGAAGTTGAATACTGTCAGGTGTAGGTACCAAAATGTTTGCATGCTAGAGTTTAATAATAATAAAAGGATCCACAGGTACTGGAGACAGTTTTGCTTTGTTTTGCAGTGCTGGGGATCAAACCTAGGACCTGCTGCATGCTTGACAAGTGTTTTACCCCAAAGCCTGGATAATATTTAAACACAGAATAAATTATATTTTATATCTTTTATTTCCTTTTCTTCAGCATGTTTAGATTTAGCAAATGATTCTGTCCCAGGAAAATCAAACCACATATCCTGCTGAATTCAGGGTCTCAAGTTCAGCCATTTGTATTGTTTCAAAGAAGGAAAGCAAACAGGCTAGATGTGCCCAATCATAGTATTTTTTTTCCTTAACCATTTTTGGTAATTTGGTTGATGGTTTTTACAGTAATGATCATGAACCCAGGACTTGTACATGCTCACAATTGGTTTAGCTCACAATTTCCTACAAATGTTTGGAATCTAATCATAGTCTCTCTTTTCTCTGAGGAAGGATATTCTGGTTGGCTATTGGTGTTTAGTTGTTTTATTTTTTGTTTTGGTCAGTCATGGGGCTTGAACTCTGGGCCTGGGCGCTGTCCTTCAGCTCTTCAGCTCAAGGCGAGCACTCTGCCACTTGAGCCACAGCGCCACTTCCTATTTTCTGGTTGTTAATTGGAGATAAGAGTCTCACAGACTTTCCTGCTAGGGCTGGCATTGAACCATAATCCTCAGATCTCAGCCTCCTGAGTAGCTAAGATTACAGGCATGAGCCACTGTGGCCTGTCGGCTATTTGTGTTTTAAGGTAGCAGGATTACAGCCAAACTTGTGACTATTCCAGTAATTATTAACTCTATTCTTTGTTGACACTCATATTGAGTACAGAAGGTTCTCGGGTAGGGCTGGGAAGGTGGCTCAGTGGTAGAGCGCTTGCCTTGCATGCCTGAGGCCCTGGGTTCGATTCCTCAGTACCACATAGGCAAAAAGAAAAAAGCCGGAAGTGGTGCTGTGGCTCAAGTGGTAGAGCACTAGCCTTGAGCTGAAGAGCTGAGGGACAGCGCCCAGGCCCAGAGTTCAGGCCCCACGACCGGACCCAAAAAAAAAAAAAGGTTCTCGGGTGTGCTTGCAGTTGTCACAGGATAAAAGTCTCCTTTGTGGAAGTGGCACTGTGGCTCAAGGTGGTAGAGCACTAGCTTTAAGCAAAAGAAGCTCAGGGACAGCACTCAAGCCCCAGGACTGACACCAAAAAAAAAGTCTCCTTTGATAAAATCCCAAAATATTCTTCCCTTTGCTAGTTACACTAAAGGAAAGTCTTCCAGTCTAAAACAAATCCTGAAGGCTGTCACCCTCAATGAAATGGAATATAAAGCCTGGAGGTGCTTCAGGATAGGTTTGTTGCATCAGACAAAGACATATAGCAAGGTTATTTCCTAAGACTCTTAAAGTAATTAGCTGGACAGAGATGCATTGGTTAAGTGAAAATGAGCACATAGGAATAAAAAAACAAATTACCCATTGCCAAGGAGAAGACTGATTATATGAATCTGGGACTCAAGGATAAACACTTGAGGAATGTGAATTTGAGAATTTATAGCCATAGATCCTGCTATATACAATGAGAAAGGCTAGGGGTATCCATAGAAGGGAAGAAAGGCAAGGCAGGGGGCTGAGGGTGTGACAGGCTGGGGGAGGTGCCTGCACTACAGCTCATATTAAAAGACAACTTGCAGCCAGGCACTGGTGGCTCACACCTGTAATCCTAGCTACTCAGGAGGCTGAGATCTGAGGATCATGGTTCAAAGCTAGCCTGGACACGAAAGTCCGTGAGACTCTTATTTCAAATAAACCACCAGAAAACCAGAAGTGGCGCTGTGGCTCAAGTGGTAGAGTGGTCACCTTGAGCTGAAGAGCTCAGGGATAGCGTCCAGGCCAGAGTACAAGACCCACGACTAACAAAATTTTTTTTAACAAGACAACTTGCTAAGTCATCTTCCTTTCTTAGGCGACATGGTGATCTTTTTTTTCTTGCTTGCTTGTTTTCTTTTGTGACAATCTTTCACCTTGTAGGCCAGGCTGGCCATGAATTTGTAGTCTTCCTACTTCTGTCTCTCTAGTGCTGGGATTACAGTATAGCACCACCTTGGTTAAGATATACTTTTTATCTGTGTCATCTGTACTGATTGTTTCATTATTGTTTCCCAATGTATCTTTGGAATCTGATGTCTAAAACCAGATGTGTAACCTTGGGCAAGTCATTTCGCTTGCTGTGCTTAGGT
This sequence comes from Dipodomys spectabilis, assembly GCF_019054845.1. NCBI lineage: Eukaryota > Metazoa > Chordata > Mammalia > Rodentia > Heteromyidae > Dipodomys > Dipodomys spectabilis. The sequence continues at coordinate 2,761,490 of NW_024870760.1, forward strand.
TTCCTCACCTGAAAATTGGAGATATTAAAAGTATTTACCTCTGGGTTTGTAAGAATGAAATTAGTTGATTTATGGAAAGTATCCAGAGCAAAGCCTGAGAAATGAGTATTTTAGAAATAAAGGTAGCCATCATTATCACCATCATCTATCAGGGTTTATTTATGATTATATTCCAGATCATCTCACCTAATTAAAGTTTATTACTAGAAAAGCTATGATTCAGGTACCAGTGGCTCATGCCTGTAATTCTACCTACCAGGGAAGCTGAGATCTGAGGATCGTAGTTTGAAGCCAGTTGGAACAGGAAGTTCTTGAGACTCTTATCTCCAATTAAACACAGACACACACACACACACACACACACGTGGAGCTGTAGTTCAAGTAGTAAGGTGTCATTCTTGAACGAAAAAGCTCAGGGAAAGTTCTTGGGCCCTGAGCTCAAGCCCCCAGTAATCTCTTTGTCTCTGTCTGTCTGTCTCCTTCTGTCCTTCCCTTCTCTCCCTCCCTCTCTCTCTTCCTCTCTTCAACCCCCCCCCCTCTCTCTCTCTCACACACACACACACACACAAAGCTTTGGGACCAGGGTGTCACTCAGGGGAAAAGTATTTATCTCTAGATAACATGCATGAAGCATTGAGTTCCATCCCTGGCAATGCAGAAGGCAAAAAGGGAAAGGAAAAGAAGAGGAAGGGAAGAAGGAAGGTAACTATAGATACGAACAAGGAACTAGTTTGTAAACTGCAAGAAAACCCACAGTTCCAAACATCAAGTCAGGAATGAGCAAAACAGAGAAGAGAACCTACATCTTCTAGCCCCAGTTCTAACAACTGCCTTCCCTTTCATTGACTTACATTTTATCTTTCTTAAAAAGCTTCACTTGGGGGCTGGGAAAGTGGCTCAGTGGTAGAATGCTTGCCTCGCATGCATGAGGCCCTGGGTTCCATTCCTCAGAACCATATAAACAGAAAGATCAGAAGTGGCACTGTGGCTCAAGTGATAGAGCCCTATCTGTCCTTGAGCTGTAATGCTACGGAACAGCGCCCAGGCCGAGTTCAAGCCCCGCCACCGAAAAGAAAAAAAAGGAGGGCTTCACTTGGAGGAAGAGTTCTGCTTTTTTTCTTTCTTTCTTTCTTTTTTCTTTTTTTTTTTGAAGGAGAGTCTTGGCTAGGCTGGTACTTCAAGTAATGTGATTGCTTCTCTCAACCATAGCCGAAGACAAGCCTTCTGGCTCAGGGAGCCAGGTATCTATAGCACTCCATAGGGAGACAGAATAAGAGTGTTCTTTGCTTCCACATAATTAATGCCAAGTAGGTGTGAACCAGGCTTATGCCCTGTGCTGTGGCAGCAATAGAGCACCTCCTGGGATGGCCTCCCACAGGCACAAGATCCCAACAGATCACAAGAACCATGTGCAGAGAAGAATACTGTGCCTCATGAGCCTCCCCATGGTCAAATGATACAAATAATGAACAGTTTCCATGCTTCAGCTGGTTGGACTGGCATCAGCAGCACAAAGAAAGGAACCTATATGCACCTGAAAGTGGTTTAGCCTGGGTGCCCTGATTTGAGAGCTGTTTTAAAAGAGGATGCCTGTGACAAAGGTGCCCCTTTAAGTGACTGGCAAGCTAGCACAGGAAGACTAGAGATATGGGACTTGTGATTCAAATCAAATCAATTCAGTATTTCCAGCCTAGCTCAATTAAGGCAGATTGGGCCTTCTTATATTTTGCTCTTGCAGTCGGAGGAATCTTTCCAAAGGAAAAAGTTACAGCACACATTGCTGTCAGAAAAGCCTGCTTTTATTTTGGAAAGGTATAATACACAGTGACAGTTGGATATGTGCCGATGTGTGTGGGTTCCAGCCCTCACCATTCTCTGCCTGCATACTCTTACATGACAAGCTTAGCCTGTCAAACTCCAATGTGAGTGAAGTTCTTGTGGATATTTATAAAATAGGAAAAAGAATTGTGTCAGCAAGCAACAGTTCTTTTTATATTTCTGGCTTCGCCACAGGATGACTTTTAGATGAAAATTGCTGGCGGCCCATCGATAAACTGAAGATATTTTCACTCATTGCCATAAAATACAGAACCCCAGCAGCAATTGTATCTAGGCTTTTAGTCCGTGTTTTCAGGCCCCCCTGAGAAAATGGAGATTAGCCTGATAAATGACTATAGTCTGATCAGTTAGTGGGTATCTTGCTGGGTTTTAGCCGAGGGGAGCTTGGGTTTTTGTCACGTGAGATCTGGACACAGCCTGTCTTCCTCAGTGGATACATTCCTAGGAAAGCGCTTGTGGACGCCAGCTTTATCAACTTTACAATCAGTGGCTTTTAAAACGGCAAAACGCAGCGAAGGCTAGGTTAGGCCTGGGCAGCTTCCAAAAGCAGCTTCACCTGAAGTCCGGTAAGCTCGCCGGAGTCCCGCCCCCGGCGCTGTCCATCAACAAGCTCGGCGGGCGGCCCCTGAGGCTGTCCATCACGCAAGCCCCGCCCCTGACGCCATCCGATCCGTTGGCCCTCCCCTCCTCCCGGAGCAGGCCCCGCCTCGGCGCCGAGTTCTGACGTAACCATCTGCGCTGCGCGCCGTAGAAGCAGGAAGTGGGACCAAAACAAAGGAGCGGCGACCGGGCGCGGACGTGTTTTTCCTGGTCTCCCTTCCGCGTGCTTCCCGGTCCGAGCCGCCGACCCCACGGAGCTGTCCCGCCATGTCTAACATGGAGAAACACCTGTTCAACCTGAAGTTCGCGGCCAAAGAACTGAGCAGGAGTGCCAAAAAATGCGATAAGGAGGAAAAGGCCGAAAAGGCCAAAATTAAAAAGGCCATCCAGAAGGGCAACATGGAAGTAGCGAGGATACACGCCGAAAATGCCATCCGCCAGAAGAACCAAGCGGTGAATTTCTTGAGAATGAGTGCGCGGGTCGATGCGGTGGCTGCCAGAGTCCAGACCGCGGTGACGATGGGCAAAGTGACCAAGTCGATGGCCGGTGTGGTTAAGTCGATGGATGCGACGCTGAAGACCATGAATCTGGAGAAGATCTCTGCGTTGATGGACAAATTCGAGCACCAGTTCGAGACGCTAGATGTCCAGACGCAGCAAATGGAAGACACGATGAGCAGCACGACGACGCTGACCACTCCCCAGAACCAAGTAGATATGCTGCTCCAGGAAATGGCAGACGAGGCGGGCCTCGACCTCAACATGGAGCTGCCGCAAGGCCAGACGGGCTCCGTGGGCACGAGCGTGGCTTCGGCCGAGCAGGATGAACTCTCCCAGAGACTGGCCCGCCTTCGGGATCAAGTGTGATGGCGCTGAGCTTTCCTTCTGAATGCTCTCCAGAGATACTATACCCTAGAAGCATGCCGAAACGCCCTTCTTCCTGCCTTCGGGTTTACGGCTCTCCACATACGTTAAGAAATTCCTCCAGTCTCTCTCCACTCTTAACTGGATTTTAAAGTTCCATATAGCTTGTGATGATGTGTATTTTTATAGCTGCCTTTTAAAAAGAACTAGTTAATTTGCTCTATAGGAATCGCGAAAATTCGGACAGAACTCTCTAGTCCTCATGTATTCAGTTTTCCATTTAGTACCAGATTGAAGTTTTATTTTAATGTGGTTGATACATGAATGTTACAGGCGGTGCATAAAAATTAAAGGGGAGTGATTACTTATTTTGGTTACAAGACTACACTTTGTTCAACTTATTCAGTGGGCCGGTGTGCACATTCTTTTTGGTTTTACTATCAAGACTGTAATTGACTATTAATTTATTCTCGTAAATTATACTAAAATTACCTTAGAAGATTTTTGTATAATATTCTCTTGTTTACATTGTGTAAACTCATGATTATGGAGTTTGTGTAAGTGGGAAAATGCCACATAATTTCATTTATCAGAAAAATTAAATCTGTCCAGTTATCTTTTCTGTTTACCAAATAGTTTTTATGAAGAGTTAGTAAGTTTAACATTTAACAATTCCTAATTTTCCTATGGCAACACTTCATCAGAACTGATGTTAATTAGTATGGCAGTTAAATTACACACCTAACATTGCCAAAGAACTGTTGATTCGTTCGGGGAAACCCTGTGACTACATGCTTACAGGTTTTGTTTTAACAACCAAAAATAGAAATAAAATTAGAACTGTATTTTAAGTTCTAATTATTTGCATTTATCATTTTGTCTTAAACCAGCAAAACTCAAAAATGTAGCTTGGAATGTTTTAGCCAGCCAGGATGATCAAAAGGGTTTGGAATTGAAGGCAAGGATAGGCTGAAGGCCAGCTGTACCACTACCCTCCTCAGGAACTGCAGCTCCCAGTGTATTCTCTGGCTGAATTTTGAGGCCAAAGTCACCACTTTTCATAACCTCAAAACATAGAGAACAGTGACTTTGTTTTATTTGGCAAGTGTTGGGGAGTTTTTTGGGTTTTTTTGTGTGTGTGTTTTTCAATTCTCACTTTGTTTCCATAGAAGTTTTCTCCATAAGAGAATGCCAGTGTTTTAGGAAATCTTCCAAGCTCTTGCAAAGATTCATCATTTTAACATGCTTTCCAGTGTTTAAAAAAAAAAAACTAGAGGTGAATGTAGATGAGTACTGACCTTCGTGTTGTAGAGTGTTCTCTTCTTCTTGGTGGGAGGGTTCTGGGTATTCATGTCTCCTGTGAGGGACTTAGTTAATTGCCCAGCGTCTTCTCTTATGTAGGGCCCGATAGCAGGTCACTTGTGGTACCATCCACACAGTTGTGCAGAGGCATCTGTGTGAGAGCAGCATGTCTTGACCTCCCTTTAGTCTGGAAAAACTTGGCTATTTGCAGTTTCCAAAGTAGCTCCGTGTTGAATTCTTTGATAAATTAAAAACCCTTTTATACTGCTGATATTCCCATCAAAATATATTTTGTGAGATTAAACAATGCTGTATATGCTTTAACTTTCCTAAAATATGTTCATTTCATAATAAATGTACATTTCTATGGATCATAAATATTTTCAAAAACACTAAGGCCTATGAATTATTTTCTTTTGGAACTGATGCAGATTTGAAGTATAAATCACAGAAATTTGCTAGCTAATTTTTAAACTGCATGTTATTAATTAGATATTTAAGGATTGGAGGCGTGCTTACTGGTAGAGCACGCCCTGAGTTGCACCTCTAAAACCACTACTGCCACCTCAAAAAAAAGGAGGGGGGGTGAGATTAAAAAGTACTTAGAAGCCTGGCACCAGTGGCTCATATCTGTACATCCTAGCTACTTAGGAGGCTAGGATCTGAGGACCCAACTTGAAGCCATCCAGGGCAGGAAAAGGTGTGAAATTCTTTTTTTGTTGTTTTGTTTTGCTTTGTTTGGATCCAGTCGTGGGGCCTGAACTATTGGCCTTGGTGCTGCCCCCAGCTCTTCAGCTCAAGGCTAGTGCTCTAACACTTGAGCCACAGCGCCACTTCTGGCCTTTTTCTTTTTTTCTTTTCTTTTCTTTCTTTTTTTTTTTTTTTTTTTTTGCTTATGTGGTGCTAAGGAATTGAACCCAGGGCCTCAGGCATGCAAGGCAAGTGCTCTACCACTGAGCCACCTTCCCAGCCCAGGTGTGAAATTCTTATCTCCTATGAACCACCAAAAGCTAGAAGTGGAGCTGTGGTTCAAGTGGTAGAACACCAGCCTTGAATGAAAAAAGTTAAGAAACAGCCCAGCCCCAGCACAGACACACAGACACATAAAGAAGTGTGAAAGGAGAATTCCAGGTGATTTGGTTTCGAGAACATGGTATTCTTTATACTTGTTCTCCTTCTTGCCATTTACATTCTTCATTCCCATGGCATTTTCTTCCATGTTTCTAAAAGTCTTCTGTCTTTACTATGATTCTTTTTTTTTTTATTGTGAAAATGCCGTACAAAGGAGTAACAATTACGTGGGCAAGATGAGTACATTTCTTATCAAGCATTGTTGCCTTCTTTGTTTCCCCTTCCCATCTTCCCCCTCCTCCCCCCCAAAGTTGTAAAGTTTGTTTTTCCACATAACGACTTGTAATCTCATTGTTGCAATGGGTCCACCTGTATCCCTATTAAAATGGTTTGTTTTTGCCCTTCCCCTCCACAAATTATACCAACATCAAATATAATGAAAGCAGGGATTATATCATGGGGGAGGGACATACAAAGCAACAAAGAAATCATCTTATAAATATGTTAGAAACAATTACAAGAAAGAAAAAACATTTGAATACTTACCTTGGGGTTCATTTCACCTAACATCAACTTATCTGACCTTTTCTGCTTGTCTCAGACATATACTAGTTATTGCAAATAAGGGAAACCAAACCATAGGACCTATGTTTCTTTGGGCCTGGCTCACTTCACTTAATATAATTTTTTTCAAGTCTTTCCATTTCCTAACAAATGGGGCAATGTCATTCTTTCTGATAGAGGCATAGAATTCCATTGTGTATATATACCACATTTTCTTGATCCATTCATCTCCTGAGGGGCACCTGGGTCGGTTCCATAACTATGATTGTTTCTTTTTAACAACCGGTTCTTGTATGAGGAAAAAAACTTACCCAAACTAAAGACAGATAAAAGTTACAAAAGAACCCAGTTCTAGTGAGCCAGAGAAGTAGTGAATCTTCCATGCTACTACTAGTCCTGCTTTTGGTCTTTGTTTCTTTTTGTTGTTACTGGGGTTTGAACTCAGGCACTCTACCAGCCCTGGTCTCTACAGCTCTGACAGGTATGTTGCTTACATGCAAGCACTTGGGAAGATGAGGCAGGAAAATCAGGAATCCTAGGCCAACCTAGCCTACATTTATCTCAAAAATAATAAAGCATAATTTCTAAGCTAGGTTTAAAAGTAATGGTGAAAAATAAAGTAGACTGATACACAAACAACTCTCCACTTTTAGCAGGGACCCAGGTTGGACAGCTCTAACTAGAGCTGTCCTTTTCTGTTGTGTTTAATTTCAAAAAGACCACCTAAGATTAGCGCTGTAAATGACATAGCAATTGGGCAGCCAGCTAATCACTAAAAGAAGGAACTTGTCTGCAGTACACACAACACCCTGTAGAGGATGTATCTGAAGCCAAAATCCAAAAAGTAAGGCAAATCCATGAGACTCCTCTCCAATTAGACAGCAAAAAAGCCAGAAATGGAGCTGTGGCTCAAGTTGTAGAGCACCACCTTTTTTTTTTTTTTTGGTAGGGCCTGAACTCTGGGCCTGGGCACTGTCCCTCACCTATTCAGCTCAAGGCTTGAGCTCTGCCACATGAGCCCTAGCACCACTTCCAGCTTTTTCTGCTTATGTGGTGCTGAGGAATCAAACCCAGGGCCTCATGCATGCAAGGCAACCACTCTACCACTGAGCCACCTTCCCAGCCCAGAGCACCAGCTTTGAGTGAAATAGCTGAGCAAGAATGAAAGGCCCTGATTTCAAGCCCCAATACTGTTGTTTTAAATCAACTGTTTAATGTTAGCAAACTGCCTGCCTGGTTCCCTCAAGTTCATTTTTCTATAGGACCATGCAGAGTCTTTCTGTCTGGATTCCTGGGCCTGGTGTGGTACTTGCACAGTGGGCTCCTGGACTGAATGCTATCTGGTGATTACAGACACAGGTAACGCCAGAGCAGCAGGCCTGGGCCAGAGCCGTGTTATAAATACCAGTCACTGTTCTTTGGGGTCTGTATAATGTCTGTTACCCAAATGTGAAGCCAAACAAGTTCTTGGTGTTGGTTCAAGACAAGTAAAACACAACAACTAGGCCAAAATTTATCAGGCATTGGGTAGAAATGCTTTCTTTCTTTCTTTTTTTTTTTTAATGATATAATTAGATTTTTATTTCAAGGTTTGAGGAAAATATGGAATATCTCATTTTTCTTTCACAAAAGTGAACTTTGTAATAGTTTTTTTTTTTGTTTTTTGTTTTTTTTTTTAATTTTATTTTATTTGAGAACATACTGTACAGAGGGGTTACAATTACATGGGCAGGATAATGCATACATTTCTTACCAAGCATTGCAGCCTCCTCCTTTGTTTACCCTTCACCTCCCTTCCCAGCCTCCCCCCTCCCCCCCACCCAATCATACCCCCCTCCCCCCCCCCACACCGACATTGTAAAGCTGGTTTTGACATGACATTTTGTACTTCTCATTGTTGCAACAGGTCCACCTGAATCCTTAAACGACTTGTTTGTCCCCATCTCCTCCACATGTTATACTGACATCAAATATAGTGAAAGCGGGGGTTACACTGTGGGGGAGGGACATACAAAGCAACCAAGAAATAATCTTATAAATGCGTTAGAAACACATGCATGAAAGAAACAAAAACATTAAAATACATATTTAAGGGTTCGTTTTCCTAACATCACATTATCTGACCTTTTCCGCTTGACTCATACCTATACTAGATATTGCAAATAAGGGAAACCATGGGACCTATGTTTCTTTGGGCCTGGCTTACTTCACTTAATATAATTTTTTCCAAGCCTTTCCATTTCCTAACAAATGGGGCAATGTCATTCTTTCTGATGGAGGCATAGAATTCCATTGTGTATATATACCACATTTTCTTGATCCATTCATCTACTGAGGGGCATCTGGGTTGGTTCCATATCTTAGCTATGGTAAATAATGCTGCAATAAACATAGTTGTGCTGGTAGCTTTAGTGTGGTCTTTTTTGTAAACATTAGGGTAAATGCCCAAAAGTGGGATTGCTGGGTCATAGGGGAGTTCTATGTGAAGTCTTTTGAGGAACCTCTATACTGCTTTCCAAAGTGGTTGAACAAGTTTACATTCCCACCAACAATGAAGTAAGGTTCCTTTCTGTCCACATCCCCTCCAGCATCTGTTGTTGTTAGAGTTCTTGATTTTTGCTGTTCTAACTGGAGTGAGGTGATATCTCAATGTTGTTTTGATTTGCATTTCTTTTATGGCTAGGGATGTTGAACATTTCTTCATGTGTCTATTGGCCATCCTTCTTTCTTCTTCAGAGAAGCTTCTCTTTAAGTCTTTCGCCCACTTATTTATTGGGCAGTTGTTTCTTTGAGGATTTGTTGTTGGGTGGTTTAATTATTTGAGTTCCAAGTATATTTTAGATATGAGACCCTTGTCCATTGTATGGCTAGTAAAGATCTTCTCCCAATCCGTGGGCTTTCTATTGATCTTGCTAGCTATGTCCTTTGCCCTGCAGAAGCTCTGCAACCTTATGCAATCCCATTTGTCCAACCTTTCTTTGATTTGTTGTGTTTCCGGGTCTCTATTCAGAAAATTTCAGCCTGAGCCAAGGAGACCTAGGGTTTCTCGTATTCCATCCTGTAATGTTTTCAGAGTGTCTGCTTTGAGTTCAAGGTCTTTGATCCATTTGGAGTTGATTCTGGTGCAGGGTGATATATAAGGATCTAGCTTTAGTTTTCTACATGTAGTTAACCAATTTTGCCAGCACCATTTACTGAAGAGGCTGTCTTTCTTCCATTCTATTGTTTTAGCTCCCTTATTGAAGATTAGATGGCTATAGGTCTGTAGGTTCATTTCTGGGTTTTCAATTCTATTCCATTGGTCCTGAGGTCTGTTCTTATGCCAATACCAAGCTGTTTTGATTACTATGGCTTTATAGTAGAGTTTGAAATTTGGTATTGATATTCCTCCAGCAGTGTTCTTTCCGTTGAGGAGCGTTTTTGCTATTCGGGGTCTTTTATTGTTCCATATGAATTTTTGGATTGCCTCTTCTATTTCCTTGAAGAATGAGGGTGGAATTTTGATAGGTATTGCGTTGAATTTGTAGATAGGCTTGGGAAGTATTGCCATTTTCACGATGTTAATCTTTCCAATCCAGGAGCATGGGAGGTTTTGCCATTTTTTAAGTTCTGTGTTGATTTCCTTTTTCAAGATTTTAAAGTTTTCATCATAGAGGTCCTTCACTTCTTTAGTTAAGTTAATTCCTAGGTATTTTATTTTTTGTGGGGCTATTACAAATGGAGTTGCTTTCCTAATGGTAGAAATACTTTCTAGAGATTTAAAAACTGTTTCTGTGTGAGGTGTTGGTGGTTCACACCTGTAATCCTATGTACTCAGGAAGCTGAGATGAGAGGATAGCAGTTTGAAGTCTGCCTGGATAGAAAAGTCCATGAGACCCTTATCTCCAGTTGATCAGCAAAAAGCTGGAAGTGAAACTGTGGCTCAAGTAGTAGAGCATTAGCCTGGAGTGAAAAAGTGAAGAGAGGGGTGACATTATCCAAAAAGAAACATACTCCTTACCTCAATGGTAACCCCTCTGTACATCACCTTTATAATAACAACTTTTAAAAATTAGTAAGAAAGAAAAGAAAAAGCTAAGGGAGGATGAGAGGCCTTGAGTTCAAGTCCTAGTATCAGCACCTGCGCCTGCGAGCACACACACAGCTCTGCCCTTATAAGCCATTGACACATGCAGGTTAAAAAAATTGAAATGGGGGCTGGGAAGGTGGCTCAGTGGTAAAGCGCTTTCCTTGCATGCTTGAGGCCCTGGGTTCGATTCCTCAGCACCACATAAGCAAAAAAAGAAAAAAGCCAGAAGTGGCGCTGTGACTCAAGTGGTAGAGCGCTAGCCTTGAGCTGAAGAGCTGAGGGACAGTGCTCAGGCCCAGAGTTCAGGCCCCACGACCGGACAAAAAAAAAAAAATTGAAATGAACACCTAAAAGTAGCACAGACCAGGCATAGTGTTGCATACCTGTACTCCCATCTACTTAGGAAGATGGCTGACCAGGGCAACTTGCCAAAGTCTAATCTCAAAAAGAATGATGTCAGATTTTTGGCTGATAGCACACCCTTCTACAAATTTTGCTTTGTGGAGGCAATTCTTTATTTTCATGTTTATCATAGTGACTCCACTGGAGTCACAGTGGATCTTGGAGAGCATATTTATAATGATTTTAGGGTAACCATCCAGTATCTTTCCATCCAAGAGAAGTACTGGGAGCCCTTAGCCCTAAGGAAATGTGCTCCTCTGCCTTGTTGCAGAAGCCCTGGGTATTCGGCAACCAGTGCTATATGGAGTGGAATCCATCCCAGGCCTGAATTCTCTCAACAACACAGGGAAAGGGGGTTCCCAGCAAGTACTTCAGCAACAAGCAATTTCTTGCATAACCGAAGGCAAAAAACACCAAAACCATTGACTAGTAAAGTATTCCTTGGTGTTGGGGAGATTGGGCATCTAAGTTTGCAAGACATCTCCAAGTTCCAGTTGTGCAAGTAATCTCCAGTAGGGGGTGTTGAGCACAACAAACCTCCAATAAGGGGGTTGGGTGCACAGGCCTTGGGAGACTGGGCATGCATCTTGCAAGACAAGACATCTCCAGGTTCTAGTTGTACAAGAAACCTCCAGTAAGGGGGATTGAATACAACAGGACTACACAAGAAATCTCCAGTAGGGATGGTTGAATACAACCAGGGTGTACGAGAAATCTCCATTAATAAAGGGTGTTGAGTGCATCAGAAAACTGGGACACAGAAACCTGAGGAGAAAATGGAAATAAAATTTTAGGCCTAGGGAAACAAAGGCAGAGCTAAGGAGGCTCCTGTGGATGTTCCCTTCCTAGTCCACTGTGGGGGAAAAAAGTTAAATTTAGCATGCTAGTATAAAGTTCTCTATCATTGTCTTAATACTCTGTTCTTAGTAGAGGTCTGTTTGTTGTTGGCATCTTTATGATTGCCAGTCTGCCATGCATGTGTATTTGTGTAAATTTCCAAGTTGACTATAAAAAAAAGAGAAAAGAATGGTATGGTTGATGTACTTTATGTACTTTTTAACCTTAGCTTTGAAGGAGAGAGATCACAGTGAAAGGCAGTGCTCGGTGTTAATCAGATAGTGATACAGTAAATACCAGGAGGAAGGCATTCCTGGGTGTCCATGGCAGTTAGAACTGGTGTCTTGTAGCAGGTAGGGTTTAATCTCATCTCAAATGAAGAGTAGGAATAACACAGGGTGAACATGAAGATTGGTGCAGACTCGACAGATTGCACAGGGTTCAGAACTGCAAGAATTGTCCTGAACTGTGGTCCAGGTACAGATATCTGAGCAGAAAACAGAATAGAGCAGGGAAGGCTGCAAGGAAAGCCAGAACATACCCCATACTGGTCTGCTGTCACCACTGATCAGCCCCCCTGGGACCTCCTTCTGATGCCCAGTGATCTGGTGTGTAAAATCAAAGCATGTGCTGCTGGTTGTGAGAACCTTTTAAGAAGCATGGCTTCCACCCCTGGCTGTGATCAGAACTACTGGCACTTCCCTACATCAATATTTTGTATCTTACAAGTATCAAGAATTAAATTTCAGCCAGGCACTAGTGGCTCACACTTGTAATCCTAGCTACTCAGGAGGCTGAGATGTGAGGATCGAGGTTCATAGTCAGCCCAGGCAGGAAAGTCGGTGAGACTCTGATCACCAATTAGCCACCAGAAAACCAGAAGTGGCACTGTGGCTCAAGTGGTAGAGCACTAGCCTTGAGCTGAAGAGCTGAGGGTCAGCACTCAGACCCAGAGTTTAAGCCCCACGACCGACCAAAAAAAAAAAAAAATCTCAGGAACATGCAATAGAAAACTTATTTGCCTTGATAAAATTTCAATTGGTCTATTTTTTTCTCAAATCACTTAAACCAGACTCTGGTGGCTCATACCTGTAATCTTAGCTATTTAGAAAGCTAAAATTTGAGGATTAAGATTCAAAGCCATCTCTGGAAAACAAACCCATGAGACTCTTACTTCCAATTAACCAGCAAAAAGCTGGAAATGGAGCTGTGGCTCAAGTTAAAAATAACCATCAAAATAGCTAAGCAAGAAGGCAAGGCCTTGAGTTCAAGCCCTAATACTGCCACACACACAAGTGGGGTTCAGTACCTAACTACCAACTGTGAGGCCCTGAGTTCAAAAGAAAAGGAAGAAGTTATTTAAAATATATGGTAAAGACATTTAATTGGGTTTTTCTCAATTTCAGTGCTGTAATTAGAACAGTATTTCACAGACTAGTTTTCATTTTTCATGATTGCCCTTGCATCATACAGCGGCCATCTCCCTGACCATAACTGAGCTATAGAGAACTCAAAAGAACAAGTTTCAAGCTATTCTAGGGTGAAAGCAAACAACAGAGGAAACATGATCAGTGATTGGTAGCTATTGGGAGAGGAAATGGTTGTCTGTGCTTTTTCTTTTGTTCTTGTTTTTTGTGGAGTTTTTTGCTGTATCAAACAGGGATGAGAATAAAAACATTTCTGCAAACATGTATCTTCAGTTGTAGCAGGAAATAATGAAAAAGTTGAAACAAGATGGCCCTTCAACTACTTTTCTATAGAGGGTTTTTAACAGTTGCAATTTGCTAGAGTTTTATAACTCTGAATACAATATTGGAGCTGAATAGTTTGCCAGAGATATTCTTAAGATTTGCTTACTTTTTCTGTTTTGTATTTTGTTGGGTTGGTTGTTGGTTGCATTTTGTTTGTTTTTATTTTTTTTTTTTTTTTGCAGGTGCTGGGGTTTGAACTCAGAGCTTGAGCACTTTCTCTTAGCTTTTTCACTCAAGGCTGACACTCTGCTATTTGACCCATACCTCCACTTCAAGCTTTTTGGTGGTTAATTGTTGGATTTGTCTCACCAGGCTCTCTTCAAACTGCAGTTCTCAAATCTCAGCCTCCTGAGTAGCTAGTCTTATAAGCGGGAGTTACTGGCACCAAGCTTGCTTAATTTTTCTAAATAGTATGTGGCAGCATAATTAAGGAGACAGTGTTATAACCCCTCAAAATGTATTTTATGTGCTCAAGTTCTGAGTATGACCTGGAAGATCCTTTTAAAATTCATCTCTATGTAATAATTCTAGGAGGACCTAGAATACCCATAAGGAATTGGGTGGGGGGAGGCTAACACCTTTGCTACTTCACCTTTGCCTTTGTCCTTAGCATGTCTGAGCCATGCATCATTAATAGCATCAGAAAGGTTCCCACCTCCCTCCCACTACTTCCTCTGGAAGGCAGTGTTTAATTACATCTTTCAGGAACCTTAGATGTACTTTTTGTTACCATATTTCATTCTTCCTACTTACATAGTTATTATCCTGTGAACAAATTCACCCACCTATCTCTAGCTACTCTATGCTCATCCCAGTTTAAATTGGTTACTTCCTAAACTCTAAAGCCACAAACTTTGATTTCATCTCAAGCTCCTTCCAGCCCTTCTGGTTGGAGCTGCTTCCTTTCAGAGTCACATGCTCATCACTCTGCCAGGTCAGGAGGACAGAACATGTCTGAATCAAATGATCAAGGCACAAGAGGCATGTGGGAGGAATACGATTGTCTGGAATACAATCTAGTCTCTGTCCTCTCTAGGGATGACATTTTTCTCACTTTATCATAGACTCCAAAGTCTCTTTGCTCTATTCTTTTTCAAGGATCAAGAACTTGGAATAAGCCAGATGCTAGTAGCCCACATCTGTAATCCTAGCTGCTCAGGAGGCTGAAATCTAAGAATGGTGGTTCAAAGCCTCCTTTGTTCTTCCAGCTGACATACCTTATTCCCATTCCTGACCAGCAAGGTCCAGTTGTCCCTACCATTTCTGTCCCTCTGGCAGGCCACTCCTAATACTGGTAGATCCGGTCCTTCTCCTTTGTACATTCTGCTCATTTCTCATCTACAGCTAGGGCTCCCTAATTGCAACTGAGCTGCACCTAGGGGTGCGTGGGTAGATGCTGCCAAAATGTCACTGCAGTACCAACAGGGACTGTCACTAGCTTCTCAGAGGGAAGTTGCTGAGCCAGGCACTGGTGGCTCATGCCTGAAATCCTAGCTACTCAGGAAGCTGAGATCTGAGGATCACAGTTCTATGAGAATCTTATCTCCCAGTTACCTACCAAAAATCTAGAGGTGGAGCTGTGGTAGAGCACTGGCCTTAGTTCAAGCCCCAGGACCAGCGGGCACAGAGACAGACAGACAGAGACAGAGGAAAGAGGAAAGGAGAAGAGAAGAGGAGAGGAGGGAAGGGAAGGGAAAGGAAGGGAGATGAGTTGAGATGGCAAGGGAAACTAAGTGGTTGTTCTGTTTCTTTAGCCAAGTGTTGGTTCATAAAAATGACCTGTTTGTTTCTGTAAAAGAGGGAACAGGACTTGCAGCTGACCTCTTACACATCTACCCAGGGCTCTAAAAGGTGACAAGCAAAGGCAGTTTCACAAGACAAAATGCCCAAGTGCACATGACTTAGAGAACATGCTGTCACCTTACCACAAATACCAAGGGACAGTTCTGACTGCCCAGGATTGACAGAAAGGTCATCGGCACTCACCTATTTACCTGCATCTCTCTGGGCCAGAGACTTCCCTTTCAATACTTTAGTGCCCACCTGGCCTAGCCACAGAGCAGGGGTTGCTCAGACCTGCCCTGGTTCCTTGCTCTCTCTCCAGAAGCCCCTATTCTTCCTTCAGAGATGGGTTCTGTCAACCAGTCCCTGAACTCTTCAGTAAGTGCTCTGTGAACCAGCAGAGACAGGCCACCCAGAGATGCCCACGGAGATGGCCAGGTGATGCTTGGGACAGGTGTCCACCTCTGTGAGGAGGAGGCAGAGGCAGCCTGTGACCCTACATGACAAGGATTTGACGCAAGGGCCATGTCAGGTCACCTGGCACAATCCCTGACACAAAATTTCAGTCATTAGCACACACATCCTCACACAGCCACAAGCATACACACAAACACACATTCACAAATATGCACACATACCGCTACACAAGCTCACATTCGTAAACTTTTATAGTCACACACAATTAAAGGAAAATTTGTGCAAGGCCCTGAGTTCAAGCCCCAGTACCATCACCAAAATAATAACAATCATAATAATAATAATATAAATTTAAATAAATACCTATCTGGTTCTTCCTTTTTTCTGTTCTATTTCCTTCCTTCTTTCTCATCTTCTTTTTTGTTGTTGTTGTTGTGAGTCGTGGGGCTTGAACTCTGGGCCTGGGCGCTGTCCCTCAGCTCTCTTCTGCTCAAGGCTAGTGCTCTACCACTTGAGCCACAGCATCACTTCCAGTTTTCTGGTAGTTTATAGGAGATCAGTCTCACAGACTTTCCTGCTCAGGCTGGCTTTGAACCATGATCCTCAGATCTCAGCCTCCTGAGTAGCTAGGATTCAAGGCATGAGCCACCAGTACCCGGCTGCTCCTCCTCCTCCCCCTCCTCCTCCACCACCTCCACCACTACCACCGATACTACCTCCTTCTCCTCCTCTAATACTACCTCCTCCTCATCATCATCCTCTTCTTCTTTCTCCTCCTCTTCCACTTTCACTGCTGCCACTTGCTCCTCCTCCTCCCCTTCCTCCTCTTTCTCCTCCTCTTCATCCTTCTTCCTTTTGGCAACAGTACACTTTGAATTCAAGGCCTGGCACTTGCAGGGTAGGAGCTCTACCACTTGAGCCACACCCCAGAGCCCCTCTTTTGCACCAATTATTTTTCTTTCTTCTTTATTTCTCTTGTGCCAGTACAAGGGCTTAAACTCAAAACTTAAGCACTGTCCTTTAGCTTTTTCTCTCAAGGCTAGCATTCTACCAGCTTTTTTTGGTGATTCATCGAAGAATCTCACAAACTTTTCTGCCACGGCTTGCTTTGATCCATGATCCTCAGATCTCAGCCTCTTGAGCAGTTAGGAATACAGGTATGAGCCATCAGTACCTGGCCTGCATTGGTTATTTTCTAGACTTTTTGCCCAGGCCAGCCTAGGCTGTGATCCTCCTACTTGTGCTTCCCTGCGTTGCTGGGAATGACAGGCTCACACCAGTGTGTCCAGCCATTGTGTTTCCTTTGTATCTGGAATAACAGGTCTGGGCAACTTCACGGAGCCATTGACTGAGATGGCTCTAAAGGAACTATATGCTTGCCCTCACCTCTTAACTGCAATCCCCTGATCTCTGCTTCCCAAGTAGCTAGGATTACAAGCTTGAGCCATTGGGGCCTAACTTCTTTTTTAACTTATATTGCAAAATCTTCTACAGTTTGGCCTTAAAGTAAGGCTCCACGTCCCTCCTTGTTTCCAAGTATCTGCCACCCTCAACCTTACAGGACACACAGGAAGGAAGAAGACAGAAATGAACATAAAAAGCCAAACCAAATGCAGGTTTCGCCTTCTGTCAGAATGCTGTGTTCTCTGCACAGGTCCACACTCCGGAGGGAGGACAGAAGCTGCCCCTGGCTCCTGGCCTGTGCCCTGTCCTCGCTGCACTCCTGTTGTTATAACTCAACCCCAGGAGAGGGTGGGCAGAGATGGTTCTGAACATATCTGCCTTTCTTTGCAGCTTCCTGGAGAGAATCGACAGTGTCAGCCTGGTGGATTACACACCCACAGACCAGGTACGTGATTCACACTCACCACTACCATTTTTAAGCTTCTCAGACTGATTTCCATCACCACTCAGGGATTATCGGAAATAGATGATCATCTGGTGGCTCACACCTGTAAAATTCTAGCTACTCAGGAGACCGAGCTCTGAGGATCGAGGATTAAGGATCGAAGCCAACCTGAGCAGGAGAGTTCATGGCATTCTTATGTTAAATTAACCACCAAAAGGCTGGAAGTGGAGTGGTAGCTGAAGTGGTAGTGTACCAGCCTTGAGCAAAAAAATTAAAAGACAGCGTCCAGACTCTGAGTTCAAGCTCTAGTACCTGTACACATACACACACACATACACATACACACACACGCACACACACACAGAGTGAAGGAAAACATTCCCCTAAATACTACTGCTTGCACCTCGTGGGGCTGCCCTTACATGTGACACCAAATCCTGAGCCTTGTGTCCCAATTTGGTGCTCTAGAACCTAGTAGAGCTCTAACATGCCAGTGCAGAAAAGCATCAGGTGACTGGGCTTCCTGGGCCATCAGCAGCAAAGCCAGGCCCCAGCCCCTCTTAAACTGGGCCCCACCTGCCTTGTACACTGGGTCTGTTCTGCTTAGAGCCCTAGGGCTGGGTCTCATACCACAGAACATTCTCCAGGGTGTGCCAGAGTGGCCAGAGTGTCTCCCTGGGATTGAAAAGGAAACCATGTGTACATTTCAAAAAGCACTAAGGGACTTTCCATTCCCCTCCAACCTTCAGCTATCTTTAGAGACTGGAAAGCCCTTGGGAGCTCAATTCAGGAGCCCTGTGTGCTTTCTAGAGCTAGTGAACCTCAAGGAAAATAGGGTCTCCATTCAAAGCAACCCTCCAAATTCCCTTAGCATTTACCTCCCCTGGAGGCCATGTGTTCTTGGTCTACCATTCTCTTCCTCCCCTCCAAAGTAATTTGACAGTGTCTGGGCTTCATATTCTTCATAACCTGTCCAGGCTATTCTAAACACTTCTCATTCTGCTGAAATGGTAAGACCTCTCAACTTCTAGAATTATTGTGGTAACATCAACATAAAAGATCTGGTGGTAAGAAAACAAGCCTGATATCTTCACAGGATATCAGCAATGTCAACTTGGTAAACATATATGGCTTTCTAGTCCTTCTTCTCTCAGGGCCATGACACTTTGATCTGAGATAATAGAACTAATGCAAGGAAGAGAGCAAATCTGAAATCAAATCACATCCAGCCAGAGGATCCATGAGTTATAAATGCTTCACTCAAACTGTGGCCTCCAGAGTAGGCAGAAATGCTTTCCTCAGAGCACTAAGCACTAGGGTTTGGTTGTCAGGTGCACAGAAGCCAGCAAGATGGGAGATGCATGTGTGTGTGAGTCACTTTTCAAAAGTCAGAAGGGAAATAAAAATGTGTGTGTGTGTGTGTGTGAGAGAGAGAGAGAGGGAAAGGGAGAGAGAGAGAGAGAGACTTGGAATTGAACTCAGGGCCTTAGCACAGTTCTTAGCTTTTTTGCTCAAGACTGGCATTCTGTCACTTGAACCACACCTCATTTGTGGCTTTTTGATGGTTAATTGGAAATAAGAGTCCCATGGACTTTCCTGCCCAGGATGCTTTGAAACTGGATCCTTGGATCTCAACTACCTGAGTAGCTAGGATTACAGATGTGAGCCACCCGTGTCTAGCAGTTAAATCATTCTTTAAGGACTAACTTGTGCCATTAGTTGTAAAGAGGCATTCTTGGAGAATAAAGCAGTTTTATTGTCGGAGGTTTTCGTTGTTACTGCTTTATTTTGTTCTTTATAAGTGTCCTATGAAATTTCAGTTACTGTAGTTACTCCAAGGCTCTGCTTGCTTTTGTCTTCTTGCTTCCAGGACCTCCTTAGATGCAGAGTGCTGACATCAGGAATTTTTGAGACACGATTCCAGGTGGATAAAGTGAACTTCCAGTGAGTATATAGATAATAGCACGGCTGTGACAGGGATGCTGGCAGAAATTCCAGACCCAGCTGGGAGTGCAGGGTGGGCTCTGGAATGGGAAGCTCTAGGAGCTGGGGTGGAGAAAGGCCAGCCAAGGAATGGGAAGCCCGACTCTTTCTGCTGAAGGGTTTTGATTCCAGCAAGGGTTCAATGTTCTTGTTACCACTTGCTAAAGGAAAGGCTAAAGCCTAAAAGGAAAATTCTTTTCCCCTACCTGATCTGCCCTTGGCCCTTATTATTAAGTCAGGAGTTTGAGAGATGAAAATAGCAACGTGTGTGTGTGTGTGTGTGTGTGTGTGTGTGTGTGTGTGTGTGTGTGTGCGCGTGCGCGCGCGCGCATCCCAGTACTAAGGATTGAACTAGGAGCCTCTCTTGCTTCCCTCAAGGCTGACACTACCAGTTGAACCTTACAGCCATGTCTAGCTTTCTTTTTTTTTTCCCGTGTTAATTGGAGACAAGTCTCACAGCCTTTTCTGCCTAGGCTGGCTTCAAATCTTGATCCTCAGATCTCAGCGTCCTGAGGAGCTAAGATTACAGGCACAAGCCACCAGTGCCAGGCAAATAACAACTTGTCACCAGTAGGATCCTCAGGCTGTCCACACACAGCCACTCAATGAGCTTATTTTCTTTAGTTTTCTCCCTGTGACAAAAAGTCAATTCTCTCTCCACAAAATCTTTCATTCCTTACAGCACTAAGACTAAGACTCCAGTCCCACTGACTTTCCACCCTGACCAAAACAGCAGGGGCTGGCTCTTCTCCCTCTTCTGCCTTAACCCATCTCCAGTCTTCCTCACTGTCACAAAATGAAGCTTCTTGAAGCACCATATACCTAGTATCCTGTTATCTGTTCAGAAAAGGACGCAAGGGCTATTGCTGATCCTTTATTTACAAAAAAAATAGCCTTTACCAGGTAACCCAGGCTTCTCCCCTCTTCCTGCTACCTGCCTTACCAGGTTAGACTATGTCTATGTTCAGATTTCACCAGGCTCTTCTGCCACAGTGCTTTTGCTGTTCCTTTTCTCTGAGTCCCAAATGCTGTGAAAGCCAAGCAAACCCTACAGATTTGTCAAAGTGCCTTTCAAATCCAAGCCCACAGTGACTCCTGGAATTTCTCCATCATCTACTGTGCACCCCCAGACCTGATGCCACCCCGCCTTGTCCTTTTCCAAGTTACTCTCAGCATGTCTGATGTATGTTTGACTTGACAAATAGATGGAGGGATCCCTTAGATCTGGAGCTCTGTGTTCTGTGTGGTCCAGCAGTCTCTCGGTACACAGGTGATGTGCACTATATCTGGGTCTCCCTAGAGCCCAGAATAATGCTACTATCAGGATGGATGGCCTGGATAAAACTGTGCTAGGTTCATATTTGTCATGAGACCTGCACAGTGCGCCACCAAGCTGGCATGATGTGGAATAGGGGATCATTCACAGTGAAGTTTTGCACAGAAATAACATTTGAGATTTACTATTGTTGATGATGATAATGGCTCTTTGTGCATGTGTGCGTGCACACACACATATTGGTACTGGGGCTGAACTCAGGTTCTGAGTGCTGTCCCTTAAGTTTTTCACTCAAGGCTGGCCCTCTACCACTTGAGCCATAGCTCCACTTCTGACTTTTTGGTGATCAATTGGAGATAAAACTCAAACACCTTCCTGATCCTCAAATCTCAATCTGCTGAGTGGCTAGGATTACAGGTATGAACCACGGGTGCCTGACAAGAAGGAGCTTTTGTTTCGAAATGAACTTCTCCAGAACTGGGCATGCCCTGCATGTGCTAAGGTTAAGCATGCAGATTATAATCTGCGGTCCTTGGCATGGCTATGTGGTTGTCTTTTCAAGTTTAGGGAAGAGAGGTCTCAGAGCTACAGCCTCCTGGGAAAGTTGGAATTGGGGCAGGTAGAAAAAGAATCTCCTACAGGGAAGCATGGCTCGTGTAAAGGAGTGTACTGCACAGACAGGCCAGTAGATGGGCCAGGCCTGGTGAACTGCAAGGTATGGCAGAGAAAACTGGGGTAGGCACACAGCTTGGGGCTGGGCAGTGGTCGAGAATGAGTTGTCAGTGTAGCTCATCACACTGCAGATCTCTGAGGAGAGCATTTAGTGATCTGCTAACAGAGGGGCTGTGGATGTAGCAAGATGAGAAAGGAGATTCTCTCACTATCCAGAAGAGAGTGGCCTAAGAGCTGAGACAAGTCACCAGAACAGCCCTTGCAGTAGACTTGACGTGTACTAGGAGAGGTTTAGATGTCTGAGTAAGACATGTAAACTAGAAACCTCTGCATTTATTAAGCAACTAGTATGTGTCACTGAAATACTGAGCCACCTCCCCTCTGCCTGATCTTAGGCCCCTACAGCCATGCTGTAGATAAGAGGAGAGAACTTGAAGTGCCTTACCGGGAGGCTGAAATCACACAGGACTGATGGTACCCAGCTGGCATGATGTGCTGCTGAACATACTGATAGCAGAGGAGAAAAGTAAAACATGGTGCCCTTCTGGGCATCGTTGGCTCACACCTGTCATCCTAGCTGTTAGGAGGCTAATATCTAAACAGCAAGGTTCAAAGACAACCCAAATACACAGCTAAAAGTGGATCTATGGCTCAAGTGATAGAGTGCCAGCCTTGAGCACAAAATCTCAGGGACAATACCTAGGCCCTGAGTTCAAGCCCCAGGACTGGCACCAAAAAAAAAAAAAATAGTCCCTTTGCTTTCCTAAATAACCAGTGCTCTTCCTGTTGTTCTTCCACAGCATGTTCGATGTTGGTGGCCAGAGGGATGAGAGAAGAAAGTGGATTCAGTGCTTCAATGGTGATTGTCACACTCTCAAGGCGCCGGGGCACTGGGCTCTTGACTCACCACTGCTCTAGATCTAACTGCTTTTGAGTCAGATGCTCTCTAGTATAACTAGTTTGAGAAATGTAGCATTTGATGGACGAGGTGCTCTTTCCTTAAATGGGGCTCTCATAAGTAAAGCACTTAAGCATCCCAAACTTACATTCATCTTTGGGGTACACCAAAGATGTGTGGAGCAGCAGCCAGTTATTCACAGCTGTGGTCAAGTCATTCTTATATCACTGAGTGAAGTGACAAAGTCCTGGATCTGAATAGCTATTGAGTTTGTCCTTGACCCTAACCCCACAGTGACTACCATTGTCCAACTACAGTGCTTCCTTCTTTCTCCCCTTCCTGCCCACAAGATGTCACCGCGATCATTTATGTGGCCGCCTGCAGTAGCTACAACATGGTTATCCGGGAAGACAACAACACCAACAGACTGAGAGAATCGCTGGACCTTTTTGAAAGCATCTGGAACAACAGGTTATAAAAACAATAAATTCAGACTCACCACTGGATCACAGGTCTTCTTTTATTAAAAATATATTCAGCTGGTGCCATTGGGTCACCTATGAAATCCTAGCTACTCAGGAAGCTGAGATCTGAGGACTGTTTCTCAAAACTAGCCCAATTCAAAAAGGTCTGTGAGACTCCTATCTCCAAAGAACCATCTTCTGTTGTAAGCAGAAGAGGAACTGTGGTAGAGCACTAGCCTTGAGCATAAAAGCTCAGGGACACTCTGTGTAATACCTTAACAATAATAATAGAATTATATTTTTTTAAATGCTCAGGGACAGAGCCCAGGCTCTGAGTTCAAGCCCTAAGACTCTCAAAAAAAAAAAAAATCAGAGGGATGGGAGGGTGTGCGGCTCAAGTGGAAGCATACCTGCTTAACAGGTGCAAAACTCTGAGTTCAAAACCTAGTAAAAACATAAAATAAAACAGGAATGGAGTCAAAGCTCAAGTGATAGAGCACCAGCTGTAAGCAGAAAAATTAAAGCAAGAGCACAAGGTCTTGGATTCAGGCCTCAGTACTGGCAAAAGTTAATTAATTAATTAAACTCAGAACATTGAAGATCTGCTTTTTATTTTAAAATATTTTTTGAGTAATCCTAACACGCTCAAAGCTGAGGGAAGAGGATCGCAAGCTCATGGCCAGTAGGACCTCTTGTCTCAAAAAAAAAAAGTTTCAAGTAATATACTCTAGTAACTGATAATACTAAACTGTTTCAAGTACAGGCATACTTCAAATGAGGATTTTCTTTTAAGGAAGTTCTATGCTTTGTCAAGAAAATGTAAATCTATTATAAAAGCCTGAGATTATATCTGGAGTTAAAAACTGGAGTGGTATGTTGGGGGGTTTTTTGTTGTTGTTTTTGTTTTTCACTACCATTGCTGGGGCTTGAACTTAGTACCTCAAATTCTTGCTTTAATGCTCAAGGCTGGCACTCTACCATTTGAGCCATACCTCCACATCCAACTTTTTGCTGTTAAATTGGAATAAGAGTCTCTTAGATTTGTTTGCCTTAGCTGCCTTTGAACTTCAGTTCTCAGATCTTAGCTTCTTGAGAGCTAAGGTTCCCAGCTCCTTTTTTTGACACCATTATCTCATGTGTTATCCAAGCTGGATAACTACAGTCTTCCTGCCTCGGCCTTCTGAGTCACTGGGATTGTGAGTCTGTACTATCAGACCCAGCTTATTTACTTTCAAAATTTTAGAATCCAGTTTAGAACATTCAATCAGAGCTAGGTGGTCTTTAAGATTCTTCTCATCCAAAAGCCACATGTCTGACATTGTCTATGTGACACCATTTAGTATAGCCAAGTGTCAGAAGTGGTTGTCAGAAAGGAATGGCCAGACCAATGCAGACTTATATAGCTTAAACCAGAGTCTCTTCTGAATGGTTTAGGAAGAAATACAGCAAGGAAGATAGAAAATAGAAACTGACCTTGCAAAAGGTCTGCATTACTAGGAAAGCACTTCTCTACCAAGTATTGAACTACAAATGTTAGGGTATGAAGACAGTTAGTAGGAGCACAGGAATTGAGGGAAGAGGGGTGAGAAAATGCAGTCATTATATTCAATATACACTATGTAAAAAATGAACTATGTAACTTATGGATAGGGACAGGAGGGAGAATGGGGAATAGCAAAGGAAAATGTAACCTTGCCCAAGAAGTACTGTACTCATAACCTGACTTACTGAATTATGACCTCTCTGTACAACTCCTTAATAATAACAATAAAAAGAGGGAGTGAGAAAGAAGGTCAGGAAACACCTGGACTCTGGAAGAATGGTTTGAAAACATTATAAATTAGTACATACATGCACTCACATACACACATATGCATATGCACTTAGTCATATAGGGACAGTTGTAACTCAGTGGTAGAGCACTTGCCTGGCATAAACAAGGCCCTAGATTTGATCCTCAGTACCACACACACACATGTATATGTACATGCAAACACCACTCAAAAAAAGATCTTATTTTTTTACTTTTATAAATATTTGTAAAAACCAAAAAATAAAAATAAAAACCTTAGACATAGAAACATAAAAGCTATAATCATAATTGTCTCTGTAATTACATTTGATTTTTATGTATTTTTCTATAAGTTAAGATTATGGAAAAGTCATTTTACATTATAATTTATACTATATTTACATTCTATTTTAAGCTGGGCATGGTGGCTCATACCTATAAGTCTTAGCTCCTTGGGAGGCTGAGATTGGGAAGATGGTTATTCAAAGAAAGCCTGGACAACACAATAAGACAATCATATCAAAAAAACAATCTGGGCACCAATGGCTCAGGAATCTGAAATCTGAGGATTGTGGTTCAAAGCCACACCAGGCAGACAAATCCAAGAGACCCTTAACTCCAATTAACCAGCAAAAGGTTACTTGACTCCATCTCCAAAACAATCAGCAAAAGGCAGTGCTGGAGGTATGGTTCAAGTGGTAGAAAATCACAAGACCTGGAGTTCAAACCCTGGCAGAAAAGGAAAGAAGGAAGGAAGGAAGGAAATATTTAACAAACTGAGAGCTGATAATTCACACCTGTAATCCCAGCTACTCTGAAGACTGAAATTTTAGGATTGCAGTTTGAAGCCAGCCTGGGCAGGAAAATACAGCAGACTCTAATCTCCAATTAGCAAAAAGTCACAAGTGGAGCTATAGTTCAGTTAGTAGAGCAAAAAAAGCCAAATGAGAGCATGAGGCCCTGAGTTCAACCTCCACTACCAGCACATGCACACACACACACACATACACACACAGCAAATAATACAGTTATAGAAAAGTTTTTTTAAAGGGAAATCTGTTAAAGGACTGCTTGTAATTAAGAATATTGAGCAATTTTGATTCCTGTATGTTTCCAAATTATTCCAGTGTTCCCCTTACTCCACCTTCCCCCTCCCTTAGGTGGACCTAGGGATCAAACTCAGGCCTAGCACTCCACAAGCTCTGTATACCCCTGAACTAGGCCAATTGTTCCCTTTTAACCAAATGATCTTAGTGTTAGAGATACTTTTCCAACACAGTGTATACTAATGTAAGTGAAATCTATGTGTCCATTTTTTCCTTTCTAGGTGGTTACGGACCATATCTATCATCTTGTTCTTGAACAAACAGGATATGCTGGCAGAAAAAGTCTTGGCAGGGAAGTCAAAAATTGAAGACTATTTCCCGGAGTATGCAAATTACACTGTTCCTGAAGATGGTAAGATTTTAAAAAACAGGTCTCACAATTGAGGAATAGATTGTTGGTTCTCAGTAGTCCTGATACTGTTATTCAAACATGTCTGATGAGTCTGAGAAATTCCACAAATTTAGGTCAGTACTCTCTTCTGTGACTCCATCTGCAAGGATTTGGGGCAGATTTGTGTCCCTTAATGGGGACAGGGGGCTGGGAAGGTGGCTCAGTGGTAGAGCTCTTGCCTTGCGTGTATGAGCCCTGGGTTCGATTCCTCAGCACCACATAAGCAAAACAAAAAAAGCCGGAAGTGGTGCTGTGGCCAAAGTGGTAGAGCGCTAGCCTTGAGCTGAAGAACTGAGGGACAGCGCCCAGGCCCAGAGTTCAGGCCCCACGACCAGACCCCCCAAAAAAAATGGGGACAGATTTTTAATTTTGGAGTGAGTTATCTGGAGGATGGGAACCAAGTCTAAACACAAACATAAGTATATGTTTCCTGTACACCTTATTCATACACACAGTCTGAGGGAAACTTACGCATTATTCTTAACGTGCTAGTGTTTTTTGTGTTTGTTGTGTGCTGGTCCTGGGGCTTGAACTTAGATCCTGGGCACTATCCCTTAGCTGTTCCACTCAGGCCAGCACTCTACCACTTGAGCCAGAGCTCCATTTTCTTTTTTCTTTCTTTTTTTTTTATTGCTGGTTAATTGGAGTATCATGAACTTTCCTGCTTTCTTGCTCCTTATGTTCAAGTTTCTCTTCTCCATCATGGTGGGTCTCTGTAAGTAAATTCCAAGTCAATCCTGAGCCAAGCTGATTCTTTCCACAAAATCCTAGTAGCACATGATTCCTTGTGAGAAGGAGTAGCCACTAGGAAGGGGCCTGTGATCCAGTTCTGGCTTTGTTGTCACAGACACTCTTCTCTTTTCTCTTCTCTTTTCTTTCTTTCTTTTTTTATGTTAGTCCTGGGGCTTGGGTGCTGGCCCTGGGCTTTTTTGCTCAAGGCTAGCACTCTACCACTTGAGCCAGAGCTCCACTTTTGGCTATTTGGCTTTTGTGGGGGTTGGGGGGGGGGGTTAGTTTATAGGAGATAAGAGTCTCATGGACTTTCCTGACAACACTTGCTTTGAACCTCAGTCCTCATATCTCAGCCTCCTAAGGAGCTAGGATTACGGGTGTGAGCCACCAGCACCCAGCTCATAGATCCGCTCTGTCATAAAATGCCAGCAGCCCATGTCATCACCAGTCCCGGTGGGCACATACTTTGTGCAGGCCCTGTCTGAGCTCAGCTCCTACCTGGAGTTCTGGGTAATAACATGTGCTGAGACTCTGGCCGAGTCAAGATTGAATCCCAGACTCAGGAAGCTGTCACAGCACAGTGGCTTTTGTCACAGAGCTGAGACTGGTACCATTGTCTTGCCAGCAGGCTGAACCTTTCCCTCTCCCTAGAACCGCCTCCCACCCCCACCCCACCTCATTGCCAGGCAGAAGCTGAGTTCTGTGGCACCACCACAGACATCCCCTTCCCCAGCATCTGCCTTTATTACTCTCACAGCCTTGGGCCTGACCCTCATCTCAGTGATTGCTGCAGCTTTCTACCTGGTTACTCACCTTTCTAAAACATTCTCTGAACTTGTGTCACTGCTATCGTTCTGAAGCATAAGCATACCCCACTTACGCTTATCCCCAGCAGCTTCGAGGCTGAGCTGCCAAGCCAGGGAAGATCAAAGAGTAGCTGAAGGGACCCAAGTTGCTGACCACCTGGCAAGGCCCAGTGGCTAATGCCCACATGGGTACCACGTGTGCTATCACTCTGTGCACCCACCTCTCCCTGGCATGGTTGGTACCTGGGGGTAGCCTTGACCATCCAATTCCATAGTTCTCAGTTCTGACTTAGCAAGCAAACACAGACAGAACTTACAGTGATGGTAGAATGAAGGGGTGCAAGGCCATGGGTCACATGGGTGTATTCGCCTCACATCTAGAAAATGCACATGGATCCAGAGCAGCAGAGGACATGCCAGTGTTGCCTGCAGTTGAATAGGAGACTGTGGAGGCGGCGCTGCAGAAGGGCCCGGGGACACCTTCAGAAATGTTGGGTATATCATGATTTTGATCATAGGTGATCATTTCACAAGTCATTTGTCAAACCTCATCCAATTGTTTAGTTTAGCATGAGTAAGTTATTCCTCAAGAAAGCCAGTGAATGCCCAGTTCTCATTCAGGTCTCTGGAAACAGAAAACATTGCAAGCCCCCAACCTCCAAAATCCCAGCAAAAAACTTGGGCTGACAGCCAGAGTGGTCTGCTGCTATTGACTTTCTCCTACGTCAAAGGCCTGTGTGGAAAAAGACTATTCCTAAGAGAGAGGCTGACAAAAGATGGACATCAGAAAAATCACAGCCTCATGATGATCACAGGAGACCAGGAAGCTGACAGCCACAAAGCTCCATTTGGTCAACATTCAATAAGTGGCTTACATTCTCCTTGAGCAGAAGTTACCTGCCCCTAGGCTATCTTAGTCCATGTATGTAGCTATAACAGAATACATTAGACTGGGTAATTTGTACACAAATTTTACTTTCAGTTATAGAGGCTAAGAAGTCTAAGAGGAAGGTGCCCGCATTCTTTTTTTTTTTTTCTTTTCTTTTTTACTTGTTTTGTTTTTGAACTCAGGGCCTAGACACTATCCCTGAGCTCTTTCACTCAAGGCTAGTGCTCTACCAAGTTGAGCCACAGCTCCACTTCCAGTTTTCTAGTGATGAATTGGAGATAAATGTTTCACAGACTTTCTTGCCCAAGCTGGCTTTGAACCACAGTCCTCAACCTCCTGAATAGCTAGGATTACAGGTGTGAGCCTCCAGCGCCCAGCAGTACCAGCATTCTTGGTGTCTGCTTTTATCTGTCTCACATGGAAGATGTCTCTACTACAAGACAACAATTCCATTCATGAGGGCACATGGAAGATGTCTCTACTACAAGACAATAATTCCATTTATGAGGGTAGAATCAGGCTAGGAAGGTGGCTCAGTGGTAGAGTGCTTGCCTCGCATGCACGAGGCCCTGGGTTTGATTCCTCAGCACCATATAAACTGAAAAGGCTGGAAGTAGTGCTATGGCTCAAGTAGTAGAGCGCTAGCCTTGAGCTGAAGAGCTGAGGGACAGCGCCCAGGCCCAGAGTTCAAGTGCCAAGACCAACCCCCCCCCCCCCAAAAAAAAAAAAAAAATCATGAGGGCAGAGTCCCTATTACCTAGACACCCTTCCAAAGTTCTCACTTGGTAATACCATTGTACCAAAAACAAGTAAGACAAGAATTTGGGGAGGATATACACATTCAGTCCCCATAACATTACCAAAGAACCATTTTTCAGAGCTGTAAGTATTAAAATCATTTGGGAGGATCAGGAAATGAAAATTTGATTTTCGTGTTTGCCTTGCCATAATGCTGTGAACATACAGCAGCCCAACTGGTAATTCCTTCTTTGTTCCTATGCTGTAGTATCTTTGCTTTATGTCAGCTGAATAAAATTTCATTTTTAATTTCTCCAGCCACACCGGATGCAGGTGAAGACCCCAAAGTTACAAGAGCTAAGTTCTTCATCCGAGATCTGTTCTTGGTAAGCAATTTTGTTAACTTTTCTTTTCCTGCTACTTTAGAGTTCCATTGTTCTGTAAATTTTCCTATTATTCACCTTTCCATGATCACTGACTCCTGTCTAAAAGAATGGTCTGTAAAAGAAGGAATGACTTTCATATCCTGGCTGAGATACCAATATTCAGAGAGTCAAGCTTGGACAGCTTCCAAAAGTGGTACCTGAGGAACCAGAACTCAAAAGGGCTAGACATATTCACTGTATTTTCTGGAAAGAATAAAGTCCTTCAGCAGAGTTGGAAACACAGCACTCACACTTTGGAGAAGAGTACCAAAGTGTGAGTGCTGTGTTTCTGACATTTCTCCTTTTTTTCCAACTTTTTATTTTGTGCATGTTACATTTACATAAAACATTAAAGAACTGTGATTCAAAATATTCATATACTTCTTTGCCCAAATTAACAAATTGCTAAAATTGGGGCACATTTGCTTTATGTGCTTTATTACCTTACACATTTTTCACTTTGTGTGTGTGTGTGTGTGTGTGTGTGTGTGTGTGTGTGTGTGTATGTCCACATGCCAGTACTGGGGCTTGAACTCAGGACCTGGGTGGTGTCCTGTAACTTTTTTGCTCAAGGCTGGCACTGTATCACTTGAACCACAGCTCTGCTTCCAGCTTTTTTTTTCTTTTTGGTCAGTCATGGGGCTTGAAATCTGGGACTCTGGGCCTGGGCATTGTCCCTCAGCTCTTCAGCTCAAGGCTAGTGCTCTACCACTTGAGCCACAGCGCCACTTCCAGTTTTCTGAGTGGTTTATTGGAGATAAGAGTCTCACGACCTTTCCTGCCTAGCTGCCTTTGAACCATGATCCTCAGATCTCAACCTCCTGAGTAGCTAGGATTACAGGCATGAGCCACTGGTGCCTGGCTGCTTCCAGCTTTTTTGGTGGTTGATTGGAGATAAAAAAATCTCACACTTTTCTACCCAGGCTAGCTTTGAACTAGAATCCTCAGTTCTCACCCTCCTGAGGACTAACTAGGATCACAGGCATGAGCCACCAGTACCCAGATCAGTTTTGTTTTGTTTCAGCTCTGAGGGTAGAACCCAAGTCTTGCACATGCTAGGCAAAAGATTTACCACTGAGCTACATCCCCAGCTCTTAGGTTTTTGAGACAAGGTCAGACAGAGCTGATCTTGGGCTTAGCAACCTCCTGCCTCTGCTTCCTATATGCTAAGATTACACATCTGCGCCACTACCTTTTTTTGGATTTGAAGTTTGTGCTAAGTTAAAATTAGTAAATGCCAACATATTCCCAGGAGCTTGTTCCTGGTAGAATTCCAAGTGCCTTTGGAGTACTGAGGGAAGGTTACCTTATGACAAGTGAAAGTTATAGCCCAAGGCATGGGATAAGTTCCTCCTACCCAGGCCTTGGTGGCTCACGCCTGTAATCCTAGCTGCCTAGGAGGCTGAGATCTGAGGATCACAGTTTAAAGCCAGCCTGGGCAGCAAAGTCCGTAAGATTCTTAATCTCTAGTTAACCATTTTTTTTTTAATTTTTATTTTTTTGTAAAGATGCTATACAGAGAGTTTACAGTTTACATCAATAAAGTAATAAGTACATTTTTGTCAAGCATTGTTATCCCCTCTAATCATTTTAAAAAGCCAGAAGAACTGAGATTCAAGTGGCAGAGAACTAGTCCTGAGTGAAAAACCTAACAGTCAGTGCCCAAGCACTGAGTTCAGGCCCCCAAATACCTCCTACAATTATAATAACAACAACACCACTACCCTCCTGTCTGGCCTCCATCTGTCCTTTATTCCACCATGCCCTTGAAGTAGATTCCCTCTTAAACCCAACAGTTAGGGAAGGGCATAGAGGTGGAATCTTATAGTGACTTAGGAAGCAATTATAATGAGAAAGAAAACCCTATTAAGCATTGAGGTACTTGGGAGAGGAGGTGAGGAAGATCACTGGGGAAGAGCCATCTGGGGCCAAGTTAATAAAATCCCCATCTCAAAACAAAATACAAAAAGTGTTGGCAGTGCAGCTCAGGTGGTAGTGTGTGTGGCCAGCACGTGCTAGACCCTAGGTCATCAGTCCCCAGAGAACAAGAGTCCCAAGAAGTGAAGGGCAGCACAGAGAAAGCCCCAACTGAATAAACTTAGGACCCTATGTTAAATACAGCCAGCCAGTTTCTCTGCTGCCAAATTCTCAGGCCTTTTCCATTTCATGCATAGTGGAAAGCTCTCATAAGGCAATGTAGTTTATAGCAGTAGGATTTGTTTTTACTTCTCGTAAGGCCATAAAAATATATATAAAAATAATGCTTTCTTCTAATGAGATGCTAGTTCTGCATGTAAATGTCAGGCATTTAGATGAAGATTGGAACTGGAATCCATACCCTCTCCAAAAATCAGTGGGCAGAGCCAGGTACCAGTGGGTCAGGCCTATAATCCTAGCCACTCAGGAAGCTGAGATCTGAGAGTCAAGCTAGCCCTGGCAGGAAAGTTTGTGAGACTCTTATCTCCAATTAACACCAAAGAGGTAGAAGTGGAGCTGTGGCTCAAGTAGTAGAGTGCCAGCCTTGAGCAAAAAGAAAATTTAAGGGACAGTGCCTAAGACCGGAGTACCAGAACAAACAAACAAAAATAAATGGGTATTCAAACTTGGACAAAACTTTTCTTCCCTGTCAGTCTCAAACCTGGCTTGTATGAACTTTGTGAATCAGAGGAAATAAAGGCACGATAGCTGAATTTTCATATTAAATGATAAAATTTACCTGTGGTGTAAGAGCTCTGCAGAGTTGGCATTTGGAACTGGTAAATGCTAGACACACAGTGCAGCCGGGCAGGCTGAACAACTCAGGTTTCTCTGTTCATCTGGACAGGAGTTACTACTGCTTGAAACAGCACATTGGGCCAGGCACCAGTGGCTCTTGCCTTTTATCCTAGCTACTCAGGAGGCTGAGATCTGAGAAATGCAATTCAAAGCCAGCCTGGGCAGCCCAGGCAGGAAACTGTGTAAAACTCTTATCTTTAATTAACCAACAAAAGGCCATTAAGTAGAGGGTAGCTCAAGTGATTGAGCACTAGTCTTGAACTGAAAAAGTTCAGGAACAGTACCCAGACCTTGAGATTAAGCCCCAGTACCAGCACAAAGAGAAAAAAAAAAAAAGGAAGGAGGGATGAAAGAAAGAAAGAGAGAGAGAGAGGGGGAGAAAGAAAAAGAGAAGAAAGAAAAAGAGAGAAAGGGAAAGAGAAAGGGAGGGGGGGAGAAAAAGAAAGAGAAAGGAAGGAAGGAAGGAAGGAAGGAAAAGTAAGAGCACCTTAGTACTTAAAGGAACCTAGATCATGAAAAGGGTGCTGAAAGTGTGAAACTTTTTTCTGAGGGAGAGGCTGAGTTTGAACTGTGAAGAGATCTCCTTTAACTAAGTGCATTCTGACAAGGGAACCAGTCTCTGCACAATTTGGGGACTTACCACCAAGGGTTGGTGTCAGACAAGACCACTTCCTCCCACAGGGGGAAGCAGGAACCATCTTCACAGCAGAAATAACTTAGAACCAGAGAGCCAGGAGTGGGAGAACTAGGTATTCATGAAACCAGGTTCTTAGGCAACAGGCCCAAACCCCAAGAGTGCCACATGTCAGGTCCAGCCACTCACCCATATATGCCAACTGACATAGGGAAGGGCAGAGAAAGATTACACTAGCCACAGAAAGACAGCACATTAGTACATCTTCAGCCATTTTTGGGAAACAGACATGTGTGTGCCTTTGGTTAAATCGAGAGAAATGGAGTCAAGAAGTGAGAAAGGTATACACAGACAAACAGTTGCAGGCCTCAAGGTGGTCAGAGGTGACTTCCGTTGGTCCGACAGTCCACTGAGGAAGATCAGGGACACCTAGCAGGTGGGCCAGTCTTACCTGGCTTGCAGGAGAGAACATCTGGGGTTTGTAATGGAGAAGGCTGGGATGGCTAGCCTTTATCCTGCCCCAGTTAATTTGTGGGCCATCTCTTATACTAGGTCCCCAAGATCCTGCCAATCTCCAAAAAAGATCTTCTTCACCAAATGAAGTTCCTACAAAGCCAAGGGATGGGCTGCCCTCCCTCACAGGCATCCTAAGGTTGACACATAGGCCTTGACACTTAGCATTGTGAGTCTTCTGGTTACAAGCTCATCTGAGATGTCTTCAGAGAGGCCTCGGGGAGTTGGGCTACAAACAGCAGGTGACCCACCATGCAGAAGGCCTGAGACTTGACGTTTATTTCACTTGTTTTTTTTATTTTATTGTATTGTAAAGATGATGTTGAGAAGGGTTACAGTTACATAAAGTAATGAGTACTTTCTTATGGAACAGTGTTACCCCCCTCCCTCATTTTCTCCCATTTGCCCTCCCCCTTGACCATTTATTTATTTTTACTTTATTGTTGTTACTGCATTTTGAACTCAGAGCCTCACATTTGCTTGACTGGTGCTCCACCACTTTAGCCACACCTCCAGCCTTGCCTTTTGCTGGGTTTTTTTTTTTTTCACCGCCAAAAAGGATTTATTAACGACAGCAGTAACAACAAATTAATTGCTGGTTATTTTGTAGATGTAGTTTTGGAGACTTATCTACCCAGGCTGGCTCTAATTCTCTAGAATTCACCTCCTGAGCAGCTAGGATTACAGATGTGGGCCATCAGTGTACAACTGTTTTTGTTTTGTGCCAGTACTGGGGCTGAACTTCGGGGCCTTGTACCCTTAGCTTTCTTGCTCAATATTGGCATTCTACAACTTGACCCATACTTCTACTTCTGGCTTTTGAGTGTTTATTTGAGATATGAGTCTCCAACAGAATTATGCTTTCTCACAGTACAAGCAGGGTTGGCTTCTCCCAAAACCTCTGCCCTTGGCTGATGGCACCTTCTCATTAGGCCCCCTCGGGGCCTTTCCCCTGGAAATCTATGCCTTCATCTCCTCTTTTCACAAGGACACCAGTCAGTTGTATTAGGATCACCTTAAGGAATTCTAGTCAGTTGTTTAAAGGCCCTGCCACCAAGTACTATCACCTCCTGAGGTGCTAGGGTTAGGATTCAATCTATGAATTTTGGGGGACACTTTTTAAAGCCGTATATCCTGCTCTCTACCGTTCCCCATGTAGTGAGCCTATGGCTCAGAGATGTCCTCATATTTGACCCTGAATTTCCCACAGTTGATAGCAGGGCACTTTCCTTTAATACCACCCCGCAGCATAGCACAGCAGCCAGAGACACTCTTACCTACAATCAACCAGTGAAAAAAATGCCAGAAGTGGAAATGTGGCTCAACTGGTAGAGTACCAGCCTTGAGCAGAAAAAAACAAGTGAAAGTACAAGGCCCTTAGTTAAGCCCCAGTACTGGCACCAAAAAGAAACCTCCCAAACTCTCAGTTCTTCAGTGGCATCTGCTGGTGATTATGACTACAGGCCAACAGGATAAAGCATTTTTGTTATGAGAGCAAGTTCTGTCCACCATGCTGGGTAAGATGCCTGTTGGCTTTCTGCAAAATCTCAGCCTGCTCTGTCCCATCCACAGCTGTCCTGGGCTGCCTGGGCTGCCTCTCTAGCTTCACTGACACTAGCTATGGCAGGGACAATGTTGTCTGATCCCTGCCACATGCGCTGAACCTAGAAAGTCACCCTGCTAGCTGCTCCTGGGTGACAAGGGCCAGCCAGACCCAGATCCAAGCTATTCCAATCCTTGCAAAAAGTCTCACTACCCTGTTCGCCTCTCGTGGCCAGTGACCCTCAGCACCGATGCTTTCTTTTGCAGAGAATCAGCACGGCCACTGGCGATGGCAAACACTACTGCTACCCACACTTCACCTGTGCTGTGGACACGGAGAACATCCGTAGGGTGTTCAACGACTGTCGTGACATCATCCAGCGGATGCACCTCAAACAGTATGAACTCCTGTGAGGACCACCACCATCCTCGCCACCTGCCTCCCCCGCACCTTGTGACCACTCTATAAGGCGGAAGCTTTCCTCTGGACTTGTATCTGTCAGCCCCAAGCCATGGTAGGACGTAGCGTGTGTCTAGTGTCTTGTCCTGGGTATACCACGTGTGACCACCAAGCCTCTGGCTACCTCTGTTCCCCCCAGGTTTGGTTCTGTAGCTTTTGTTTTCATGGAACACAAAATCTCCCCATTCCAACCAACCCTCATTTTGGGGTAACACTGCAGTGAGTCTCTCTGGGTGGAGATCCTTTTTATTCTTTGATTGATTGGTTGGTTCATCCAGGAGAACTTGATTTTTTTTTCAGGTTACCAAACTTGATTGTGGAATATTTAGTGCCATGAGGTGCTGTTTTTTGTTGTTGTTTTTTTCCCCTTTACAAAGCTGCAGGCAGACAGGTGGCTATCCTTGTTATCTGCACTAGCCCAAGGCTTAGAGTAGATCCCAGGCCAGCAAGAGAAATGCTTCTGCAGCCACATTTACAGTCGCTGAAAGCTGCAGGCAATTTAATAGAGCACTTCTTTTATTCTTTTACACTTAAGAGGAAAACCTACCCCATTCACTACTGCAAAATGCGTCCAGTCTAAAAACAATCCAATAGCTGGTGACTCATGCCTATAATCCTAGCTCCTCAGGAGGCTGAGATCCAAGGACTGTAATTCAAAACCAGCTCAGGCAGGAAAAATCAGTGACACTCTTATCTCCAATTAGCCACCAAAAAAGGTGGAAGTAGAAGTGTGTCTCAAGTAGTAGAGCACCAGCCTTGAACAAAACAACTGAGGGATAGTGTCCTGGCCCTGAGTTCAAGCCCTCTACACTTTAATGATAGTTGAGCATAGTCTTCTTTCATATATTCTTTTTGTTGTTTATTTATTGCTAGTTTATCATACTGTACAGACCACAAAATGTAATATTCTTTTCTATCACTACTGGAGAAAAATCCTAGACTTCTGTGCCTTGATAATGGCTCCACCTGTGAAGGAAATGTGCTGGGTATTTTCTTTTTTTTAATTGGGCTAGACAGCGTCATGTCAACATGACCTGCTACTTACTCCACAACAGGGGATGAAAGTATCTAGAATTTATTTTTTTTAACCAGGTTGATACGTTGTAAAATTCTCCTTGATATGAAAATCATTCACACTTTACCAGTGGTTGTCTTTCTAATATCACAAAACACTTACAGCCACCTGCTTTTACTGCTTTGAGCCTGAGCTACAAAGATCAGGACTCAACTCCAGGGCGCAAATGGCAATCAAATCTTCTTGCAAGGAACCAGGAATTTTTTTTTTCTTTCCAGATAGTGTATTTCTTCATCTCTGGGAAGGAATAGACCAGCTATTCCCTTAGAGCAGACAGGGAACATTTGGTAAACAATAAGATGTACACATAAGCTTCTTGTCAGCTCTGGTCTGCAGTCCAAGGCAGGCTGCCTGAATCTGTAATTTTGTGTGGCCTAAAAATAATGCTATAAATACCCAAACAGCCTGTGGCAGTAAAAAGGTTCCCTACCCCCATGAAAAGTTCCAGACCCAGGTTCATTGTCCAAGGAAACAAACAGCAAGAGAAAAGCAAAGGTTGGCCAAGGAGAGTGAAGATAAGAGTTCTCACTGGCCTTTTGAAGGTGAAGCATTATGAAGCTTTATTTACTCATTTATTCATTCTTTTGTTTTGCTGTGTTGACAGTAAACCTAGGGTCTAATGCATGCTAGGCAAGTGCTCACCTGCTGAGTCACAGCCTCAATCTCCTAAGATATTTATTTGAAATAAGACAGACAAAATATAAGGCTATTTCTCACATGTACAAGAACTGTAAATGCATCATCCCAAGTGTGCTGAGTACAATACCTAGAAATTCAAGTTGCTATAGCCACGCATTTGATGTCTTATACAGCCACAGCTCTGAGGGCAGTTCTTAAAGTCTCAATCTGTTAAAGAAGTCCAAACTTAAAATTTTCAACAACACAAATCCATGAAAGTGAGAGACCATTAATGTCCTTTTGGTCTTTCTTGAACATTCTAAAGTTTACTATAAATCAGCATTTCCTACCATTCTGTAAACTCATCCAGGTTTACTGTTCCTTTCTCATGAAAGGATGGCCACTGGATAAACCAGCTATGACTGATGATATATCATTACCGCTGCCATCTGGCTGCTCCATTCTCTGCCCTACGTAAAACTTTCAGTTTAACAGAGGACATATCCTATGGGCATGATCTCGGTTCCTCTGGTACTTTCACAGTAAAACAAGAAGAGTAACTGAGGAGCTACTCCGTACACAAAGTGGTAAAGATATACTCTATCGAGTCCATTCTTAGCCAACAATTCTCCTCTAACTGAACTACTTCTTAAAGCTGCATGGGAAGTACTGGTGGCTCATATTTGTAATCCTAGCAACTCAGGAGGCTGAGATTTGAGGATCCTGGTTCAAGCCAGTCCCAGCAGAGACTCGTTATCTCCAGTTAGCCAGCAAAAACACAGAAAGTGGAGCTGTGGCTCAAGTGGAAGAGTCCCAACCTTGAGCCAAAAAGATAAGGAAGAGGCTGAAACCCTGAGTTCAAGCCACAGTCCTGGTACTAAATAAACAAAAGATGGATGCAGACTGGGGCAGAGCTCAGTAATAAATACTTAGTATGCACAGGGACCTGGGCTCAATTAAAATAAATAGGAATCATAATTGGATTTAAAACAAAAGCCAGACTCTTAAGGGGAGGATAAAAAATATACTTCACTGACTATTTAGATTACAGCATTTATTTTTAAATACCAATAGACATATCTTCCATTTTCTTCCAGGCTTGATCACTGGCAAGCATTAAATTGAGATGTAGCAACTAAAACTCCTTGAGTAGAAAATTATACTTATCTAAAAATCTGATTCATTAGTACAGAAATACTAAAATCTATTTTTAAAAAAACAATGTGTTTCCTGCACATTGATCTATAGTTTCATTTCAGTGTACAGCTTCATAATATATAGAAATCTGAGAGCCTTCACAGAAGGACAGAGCAAATCCAATGCCATGTGCACACCAAGCCCCCAATGTGCACAGGGCTTTGGGTCCTTCCTGGGGAAGCAAGGGCTGTGTGTCATGCATGCAAGTGACAGTATCCATAGCATTTACATACTGTACAGATGCAACCTGATTATACATATATTTGATAAAAACGAGGAAAGTTTTGTTGTAGAGTACATGTTTCACTGATAGCATGTGAACAGTACAATCAACTATTTATTCTGCAGTCACTGATTTAGTTTCCATGATGTATATAAAATGGCCTACACCTCTGCTCTCATTCATTTGACTCTAATGTAGGCTCTGCCGAGGTTGTCTTTAGCTTTGATATCTGTTACCACATGAACAACCAACCTCTCACCTTGTCCTGTGCATTCTGAGCAGGTTCCATCCCAACAGAAAAGGTGAGGCTAAACACTCAAAATGAGCTAAGATGAGGACCACAAGGAAACCAGCTGCTCCACTGTACATGGTCAGAACTGTGTCCTCAAAAGGAAGGAAACACTTGGAGAGGGCATAATCTCTGGACGTCAGGCTGCCCTGGGGAAGAAATGGAAAGTTAAGCTACAGAGTAAACACCAGACTCAGCAGACAATAGGCTGCCTTCTCTTGGTTGGGGCAAGGAAGCAGTCTTCCTCACCCAAGACCCAGAGATCTTCAGCCTGACAAGTCACCATCAACCACACTGTCATTGGTCAAGTGTGCTTGGGCGGGGGGGGGGGGGGGGGGGGGGGGGGGGGGGGGGAGGGTAACTGGTGGGCTAACTCTATTAAACTTGCCAAGAACTTGTGAATCACACCTTTAATCCTAGCCAGTAAAAAGACAGGCTGGAGGCATGGTTAAAGTGGTAAAGCACCAGCCAAATAAGTGTGAAATCCTGAGTTCAACCCTTAGTACTGAAAAAAAAAAAAAAAAATCTCATCCCCTGGGCACAGGTGTAGGGACACCTGATGGATCCAGAAACCAACACAGAATCTGAGACACAATAGTCAGGGAGAAACAACAAGAAGTACACGTTTTCCTGCCAACTGATACTGAAATAGGCGATCTGCTACCCAGAAATACCCACACATCTCCATTGGCTTTTCTTTCTAAAGTATAATCACAGTAGCAAATGCTTTTATTTATTTGGACTTTGAAAGCACAAAGGGTTCCCATGATTTTACGTAGTAGAAATACAGTATAGGGGCATAAAATTATAAACAGGATGCTGGAATCTATGGTTAAACAAAAGGCCTAAAGCATCAAGTAATCATTCCCTGAAACACCACCTTTGGTCAGCTTGTGAATCTGGTAGCACTGGCAGCCAGGAAAAAGAAGAGATGGCTGTGTCTAGCTAATGAGTGAATGATCCTGTATCCTTAAAACTTGAATGCACAGTGTGGTAGCAGAGGCCTCATCTTCCACACACAGGATAAAACGTTCTTGAAGCTGCTCCTCCACTCCTCCCAGTAACACATGCAGTTATGCCCTATTCATTCATCCATCCCCAGGCAGAGGTTAGAGACAGGCAGTATCAGATGCAGTGTGCAAGGAGAGGAATTTATTGCTACCTTTTGTGCATTTTTACAGATTGCAGCAACTAAATAGTTGATTACTGTGTGATTTTACTACTTCCGAAAGCTTACAGATGAAAATAAACTTTCACTTTACCATGATGAAACTGGGGTTGTTTCTGTTCCTCCAACTGAATGATGGGACGCTGAGCTCAGGGACGCCTCCAGCGTGGAGCACCTCACAGGCACTGTGTGTGTGGCCACTCAGGACCAGGCGGGGCTGGAGCCACCACAGCAGCTGAGCAGGCCAAGGAGACACAGGGCAGGGAGTCAGCACCTAAGCCTCCACTCATCTGACGGCCCAGGGCCACCACCAGGTTCATCCCATGGAACCAAGTACAAATTCTGACTATGTAGGACTGGTTTTCTTTTTTTCCCCTCAGAATTCTTTGTTTTGCTTTTCCTAAGCCTCTTAGAATCTACTCTTCCTGTCACAGGTTTTATATATTTTATTTTTATAAATCTGTTCATAAGTATATTCTACAAATATACTTACCATAATTACAGGTCTAGCTCAAGTGGAAGAGGGCCAACCTTGAATGGAAAAGGCCAAGAAAGAGTCTGAGGCCTTGGTTTCAAGCCCTAGTACCAGCACAAAAAGTAATATATTTTTTTCCTTAAGTATAAATTTATGCTTTTAGCCAGCACCAGTGGCACATGTCTATAATATAACTACACAAGGCTGGGATCAAGGTTCACAGTTTGAAGCAAACCAGAGCAGGAAAGTCTGAGACTCTTCCTTCTAATTAGCGTCTAAGAAGCTGGAAATGGAGGTGTGGCTCAAGTAGTGGACTGCTAGCCTTGAGCAAAAAAAGCTCAGGGACAGCAGTCAGGCCCTGAGTTCATGTCCTAGGATAGGCATTAAAAGAAAAAACACTGGGCACTGGTGGCTCATGCCTGTGATCCTTACTCAGGAAGCTGAGAACTGAGGACTGCAATTCAAATCCAGCCCAGGCAGAAAAGTCCACGCAACTCTTACCTCCAATTAATCACCAAAAAGGTCAAAAGTGGAGCTGTAACTCGACTGGTAGATTATTAACCTTGAGCAAAGAATGCTCAGGGATAGTCTCTGGCCCTGAGTTCATGCTCCAAGACTAGCATACACACATATATACACACATACACACACACACTTTTAAGAATAAATTCAGGTACAAATTTTTAAATAAAAAACAAGCACAATTTTTCTTTTATATTTATACAAATATTACATATTATATATGATTTTTCTTTAATATCTGCATTTTTAATTAAGTCCCTAAAAGTATGATTCTAAGTTCCCAATCCATTTAAATCAATGGGGAATCTTTAAATGAAGAAACAACTGAGAATATTACAGACTTGAGAATAGGAAATAGTAGATAATAAAAAAAAAAAAAAAAAAAAAAACAAGAAAAAGAGCCAGCCACCTTGCAATCCTACTTACTTAGAAGACTGAGATCTAAGGATCATGGTTCAAAGTCAGCTCAGGCAGGGAAGTCTATGAGATGCTGATCTCCAGGGAAGTCTGTGAGATGCTTATCTCCAATTAACCACCAAACAACCAAAGTGGAGCTGTGGCTCAAGTGGTAGAGTTCTAGCCTCCAGCAAAAAAGCCAAGGGATAGCACCCAGATCCTGAGTTCAAGTCCCAGAGACTGGCACATACACACAAAAAAAGGAGCAAGGTAGGTGGATAGGAGTGTGAGATACAGTAGAAACCCTGCCCAGGCTGGCAGCGGGTAAATACAGGCCGTGAGCATACCACTGTGAAGCTGTCCCTGATCTGCTGCTTGAGGACACATAAGCAGGGGCAGTAACCCTGACTTGAGACCCCATCACTGCACACAAGGTACCTTTTGTGAGGCCTCCCGAGAAAGCACATCATATTTCTCCACAAAAGGGATGTTTTTTTCCTCTGGAGGAGCAGCATCTTCCCCGGAGCAGTTAGCATCACTGGTCCGGTAGAGCGGGTAATGCTAATCCAGGATTTAATGAGAGATCAGAGGGGACTCTGGAGAGCCAGGTGGCTTTACCCAGTCCACACCCCACTCCTTGTCCTTACCTGCAGAAGCACTGGGGCAGACAAGGGGAGCTGCTGCCCACCTCCACACTGGCCTGATCCCTGCACCTGCTAGGCACAATCAGCCCATTAATGTAGCACACAAGCACTGTCCACATTAGTGGGAGAGCAGGGGCGCTGGCAGCGGGGGCATTGTGTGGGGGCCTGTGGAGGATACAGAGCTAAAGGCCCGTGCCATTTCAACTATCTCCTACCTTTTGGGAGCAGTTCAATTTACGAGAAATTTCAATGAGTTCAGCTTCTGCTTGGGAGCAGATGTCACAGCCATCCCCTTCCAGTGCAACACTGTTGACCATCACAAAACTGAAGCAGATGGGAGTAAGAAGAAGGTCAGGCTCCTGGGGTACTTGGGAGCTGTTTTTCCACTGCTCCCAAAGAAAGCACAAGCAGT
Organism: Dipodomys spectabilis; assembly: GCF_019054845.1. NCBI lineage: Eukaryota > Metazoa > Chordata > Mammalia > Rodentia > Heteromyidae > Dipodomys > Dipodomys spectabilis. The sequence continues at coordinate 2,803,952 of NW_024870760.1, forward strand.
GTGAACAAACACCCAGAGCCGTAAGGCCCAGCTAAGCTACCCAACTGTTTCAAGAAACAGTATTTTTTTTTCCCCTTAATTCACTTTGTTGTGGTTTCAGAGGTGGTATCCAGCAGAGTTACCTTTACATATGTCAGGTAATAAGTACATTTCCTGTCTCATAGTATCATGTTCCCTCATTCTCTCCCATCCCCCCCTCCCATCCCCTTCCCTGAGTTGCAGTTTACTTTTATCAGTGTTCAGTGTAGCCAGTGTACTCCACTGCTGTACTTTTTCACCCTTTTTCCTATGATTCTACGCCCCCCCCCAGATGTGCACGTCAGTACACCATGTATAATGTAAAGAATACAGTCATCAGAAAAAGAAAAAACAATTTAAGAAAAAAGTCTTGCCAGGTGCCGGTGGCTCACACCTGTAATCCTAACTACTCAGGAGGCTGATATCTGAGGATTGCACTTCAAAGCCAGCCTGGGCAGGAAAGTCCATGAGATTCTTATCTCCAAGTAATGACCAGAAAACAGGAAATGGCACTGTGTCTCAAGTGGTAGAGCGTTAGCCTTGAGCTGAAGAGTGCAGGGACAGAACCACGCCCAGAGTTCAAGCCCCATGACCACAAAAAAAAAAGTCTTTTGTTTCTGTATCTTTGTATGTATGTTACTTTACATACATATGAAGAGGTACTTAAGTATTGCACCTTTGTGATTCTCTCTGAAGCCTATCCTCTTCTGGGCTAAATGTATGCAAGTATCTAGAATTCTGTGTAATTTGTCATATCCCAGTGCATTTTAGATCTAACTTCCACATATCAGGGAAAACATGCACCGTTTGCCTCTCTGAACTTGGCTTACCTCACTTAGCATGATTTGTTCTAATTCCATCCATTTTGAAGAGTCAATATTAACCAAACAAAAACAGCATGACTGGAAGACATGGCCAAGTATCTTTAACCCTGAACTTGCAAGACATTCCAAATCACTGAGCTCAGCTCACAGGCTCAGGTAATTCCTCAGCTTGGCATTCAGACAGAAACATGTCCATTGGGGAGTGGGGGTGAGAGAAGAATGTCCATGGAAATCAGGTCACATGGTTCATAGCCATAATCCTTTTGGTTTGTTATGTTTTTTGTTTTTGTCAGTCATGGGGCTTGAACTCTGGGCTTGGACACTGTCCCTGAGCACTTCAGCTCAAGGCTAGGGCTCTACCACTTGAGCCACAGCAGCCACTTCTTGTTTTCTGGTCATTACTTGGAGATAAGAGTCCCAAGGATGTTCCTGCCCATGCTGGCTTTGAACTCTGATCCTCAGATCTCAGCCTCCTGAACAGCTAGGGTTACAGGCATGAACTACCAGTGCCCAGCTTCACATTTGTAATCTTAGTTACCCAAGAACACTGAGATCTGGGGCTGGGAAGATGGCTCAGTGGTAGAGTGCTTGCCTTGCATGCCTGAGGCCCTGGGTTCAATTCCTTAGCACCACATAAGCAAAAAGAAAAAAACCGGAAGTGGCGCTGTGGCTCAAGTGGTAGAGCGCTAGCCTTGAGCTGAAGAGCTAAGGGACAGCGCCCAGGCCCAGAGTTCAGGCCCTACGACCGGACCAAAAAAAAAAGAACACTGAGATCTAAAGATCTTGGTTCAAAGCCAGTCCGGACAAATCTAAGAGATTCTTACTTCCATTTAACCAGCAAAAAAAGCCAGAAGAGGTTCAAGTGGTATAGCCTTGAGTGAAAAAAACTAAGAAAGAGCATGAAGCCCTGAGTTCAAGCCCCAGTAACAGGACTAACAAATAAATACTGCTTGAAATTTAAACCATTCTATGGCTAAGGGGCTAAGTAATCAAGTGCCCTGAAATTGGCAATGTGGTTAAGGGTTCTGAAACAGAGTCCAGGTAGAAATAACTCAGCATACCATGTCTTCATGGTAACACAGGAAAGGAAGCTACCATTTAGGGACTCTGTGCTCCAGACAGAGGGAGGGAGAGGGAGCACACAACCATGCCCTTATCTCAAGTGCTTTACAGCAGCCCAGGGCTGCCACAGCCATGGCCAGCAGAGTGCTGGCACCCATGAGAAGATCAAGACTGAAGAGAAGAAAGCTTCACTCCCAACTCTTCCTCCACCATTGGACAGCCAGGCAAGGCAGTAAACACACTTTCCTCACTGTGCTACAAACAGCCCAGAAAGGGTCCAGAGACAAGAACTGGGAGAGGACCTACACTGGTGGCCAGACTAATAAGGGTTAGGGCTGATGAGAAGGGGGTGACTCCAGATGTACAGAAGCACTTGAAATACTTACCATTGACTGCTAGGACCGTAAGGAAATAGCTTTTGGATTTAGGGATCTCCCCTCCCCTCCCCCGTCTCTCTCTCTCTCTCTCCTCTGTCTGTCTCTCTCTCTCTCTCTCTCTCTCTCTCTCTCTGTGTACTGGGGCTTGCTCCAGGCTGGCACTCTACTATGTAAGCCACAGCTCCACTTCCAACTTTTTGCTAGTTAATTGGAGATAATAGTCTCATGGACTTTGTTCTCCTGGATGGCTTCAAACCATAATCCTCAGATCTCAGCTGCCTGAGTAGCTAGAATTGCAAGTGTGAGCCATCAGCACCTGGCTGGGAACAGCTTTTGTAAAGTAAAATAAGCTGATGAAATAAAGTAAAAACGCTAAATAAAAGAAAAGAGAACAAGGCGCTGGTGGCTCACGCCTGTAATCCTACTCAGGAGGCTGAGATCTGAGGTTGGCTGTTCAAAAGCCAGCCCAGGCAGGAAAGTCTGTGAGACTCTTATCTCCAGTAAACCACTAGAAAACCGGAAGTGGCACTGTGGCTCAAGCAGTAGAGCACTCACCTTGAGCAGAAGAGCCCAGGGACAGAGCCCAAGCCCAGAGTTCAAGCCCCATGATCTACAGAAGGGGAAAACATGGGGTGGACCAATTGTGTCAGTCATGTGTGAAAAATGAAGATGAAGTTCTAGGTTGGGGGGACGGGGAGTTTACAACTCAATGGTAAAGCATGTATTCAACAACCATGAGGTCCAGGGTCCACCCCCAGCCCCACATTTAAAAAGAAAAATAAAGCCTTCAAAGACTCAAAGTCATTATAAGAATCCATAAATAATACTCACTTAACTCCTTTCCAAGAAAACAGCCTTTCAGAGTTGAACACTTTCTCAAATCGTTTTACTAGATATCTGTTCATCCTGCATTCATTTGTAAAAAGAAATATGTCAGAATCTTAGCACTATCGTGAAATATTTTCAAGATCTGAGGGTCAGACTAGCTTTGGGTTAAAGACTCCAATTGGCCCAGGCAATCAAGGTTCAAATCTCAACTCCACTACTTCCCACAATGCCTGGGAGAAGTTACTTAGCTACCTTGGACCCCACTGTCTGGAACTGAAACAATGACTACAATAATGGGCCAGTGATAAAGAGTAAACACGTTAATACATGAAAGTACTTAAAATGAGCTAAGACATAGGCACCACAGCACTGTATAAAGTGAGCTATTAAAGCAAAATTGGATTTTTTTTCTGGCTTCCAAAGGAAAAAATAATTTCAATCAAAAGACTGAGGTATAAAGACTACAAGTTCAAGGTCAGACTGACTATATAGAGATCCTGTCCAAAAAAAGAAAAAGAAAAGAAATAAGCAGGGGCTGGGAAGGTGGCTCAGTGGTAGAGCGCTTGCCTTGCATGCCTGAGGCCCTGGGTTCCATTCCTCAGCACCACATAAGCAAAAAGAAAAAAGCCGGAAGTGGCGCTGTGGCTCAAGTGGTAGAGCGCTAGCCTTGAGCTGAAGTGCTGAGGGACAGCGCCCAGGCCCAGAGTTCAGGCCCCACAACCGGACCCAAAAAAAAAAACAAAAGAAAAAAAGAAATAAGCATATTTCAAGCTAGATATTTTCTAAGGCACGTATAATTCACTCTTGCAACAGTTATTTAATGAGGCCATGCTATTTTCCAGGATATTTTAAATCCCTTAAGGAGCAGCTTCCATTCCAAAGCTTCTATCTTTGGAAAAAAAATTTCCTCAATAAGCATGAAGAAGGTTTTCTCCTAAATTGTAACCGGTTTAAAATGACAATTAACCAGTGTTATCAGGCAGGGCAACAGTAGCTCATGCCTATAATCCTAGCTATCTGGCAGGCTCAGATTGGAAGGGTTGTAGTTCAAGGCCAGCTGAGACAGATTCTCCACTCCCAACTAAGAACTGGGCCTAATGATGCATGTGTGTTACCCTAGCTATTATAGGAAGTCTAACACAGGTGGATCATATCCAAGCTGTGTCTGAGAAGGACATGAGAGCCCCTATTTTAAAAAAATTGGGGGGGGGAGGCTGGGAAGGCAGCTCAGTGGTAGAGTGCTTGCCTTACGTGCATGAGGCCCTGGGTTTGATTCCTCAGCACCACATAAGCAGATAAAGCTGGAATGGTGCTGTGGCTCAAGTGGTAGAGCGCTAGGCTCGAGCTGAGGGACAGCACCAGGCCCAGAATTCAGGCCCCACAACCAACAACAAAAAAATAATTTAAAAACCAGCAAAAAAAAAAAAAAAGGCTAAGAGCATGGCCCAGCAGTAAGAGTATATGGCCTAGAAAGCACAAGGCCCTGAATTCAAAATTCCACTTACTGGTAGTGGAAACCAATATCATGGTTGCCAACGACAACTTTCAGCTGCACATGATTTGGGTGTCTGAACATCTTCTGAAACCGCTGCACATCATCAGCCCAGGCCTGAAAGAACACAGGACCTCGGTGAGAACAAGAAAGCCCTCTTCCCTGAGCTAAAAATAGGGTTCTATTTTGATCTGAGGAGGTAATTCCCTGTTCCAAATCATACGGCATGAAATTTTAACTCTTTTTCCAATGCTATCTCGATGCTTTTTATTCAATTCTTTAAATATTGCAAGATCCTCTGAACTCTATGTATGAACTCCAGATTTTAAAAAATGCTTCAGATCCATGCACATTCAAAGAACAGATTCAGAAAATGTCACAGTTCTTTTTTTTTTTTTTTTGTCGGTCGTGGGGCTTGAACTCTGGGCCTGGGCGCTGTCCCTCAGCTCTTCAGCTCAAAGCGAGTGCTCTACCACTTGAGCTACAGCGCCACTTCTGGTTTTCTGGTGGTGTATTGGAGATAGGAGTCTCATGGTCTCTCCTGCCCGGGCTGGCTTTGAACCGCGATCCTCAGATCTCAGCCTCCTGAGTAGCTAGGATTACAGGCTTGAGCCACAAGCGCCCGGCGTCACAGAAGTTCTTGATGTGCCTCAGTTGAGACACAGGTAACAATGTCATTCAGAATGCAGATCCTCTGTGGCTCACACTGAGAATGAGAACTAGTGACATTTGCCAGAAAAACAAAGATAAGTATTAAAATATATTACAAATTATTCTGACATTTGCTTTTAATGTTAAAGCTTCAGAATTATGTTATTCTAGATTTTGTTGTTATTGTTGTCATTCCACTCGAACTCAAAGCCTCATGCTTTCCCTTAGCTTTTTCACTCAAGGCTGGCACTCTTCCACATGAGCCACAGCTCCATTTCTGGATTTTTGCTGGTTAACTGGAGGTAAGAATCTCATAGACTTTTCTGTCCAGGCTAGCTCCAAACCACAATCCTCAAATCTCAGCCTCCTGAACAACTAGGATTATAAGCATGAGCCACTGGCACCACACTTAAGGTCTTTTTTTTATATAAGCCTAAAAATATCAACTGTACAAATAAATACTCTAATAAGAACCCCCTTCTTCTGGGTTATGACCAACCATCATGAAGTTTTAACCATGGCATAATCTGGGGAAATATGCTAGCTAAAGTCCTTCAATACATTTACAAAGTCTATGCTTTAAGAAATAATATTTACCGGGCACTGGTGGCTCAGGCCTGTAATCCTAGCCACTCAGGAGGCTGAGATCTGAGAATCATGGTTCAAAGCCAGTCCAGGCAGCAAAGTCCATGAGACTCTTTCCTCAATTAACCCCCAGAAAAACGGGAAATGGAGCTGTGGCTCAAGTGGTAGAGTGCTTGCCTTGAGCTGAGGGACAGTGCCCAGGCCCAGAGTTAAAGCCCCATGACTGACAAAAATAATAATAATAATATTTAAAGTTAGAATAACACAGCCAGGTGCTAGTAGCTCATTCTTGTAATCCTAACTATTCAGTAGGCTGAGATCTAAAGATAATAGTTCAAAGCCAGCCTGGGCAGACAAATCCAAGAAATTATCTTCAATTAAAGCAAAAAGCTAGGAGTGCAAGTGTGGCTCAAATGGTAGAGTGCCAGCAGTAAACAAAAAGCTAAACAAGAGTGAAAGGCCTAATTTTCAAGTCCTAGTATTGGCACCAAAAAAAAAAAAAAATTGAATTGAGAATAACAGGAAATCAGAATAACAAACTTAGAAAATCATAAATTCTTGTTCTTAGTTTGTAAAAGCAATATATACAATTAGTTTATAGCCAGTTTGGTTTTTTATTTCTAGTATCTAATATTTAACTAGAGGTTACATTATAACAAACATTACAATTGTGTAAAGAATAGACTTCTAATACTGTCCTGTAAAATACTGAAGATTTCTTGTCTCAATATCCTCAAATAAAATATCTTCTAAAAACCATTAGGAGTCTGAATAGCAAGAGTACGTCCATTCCAAAAACATTATAAGCAAAGTACTCTGACAAATGGGCACAACCTTTCTCTTTGGTTTGTGGACTTTTTTCGCCCCAATACCCAGTAGGGGTTTCAGGCCCCTCAGAAGACAGAAGCCTCACACCAAGTTTTCCATTGCTCCTTTGACACAATTCTTAAAAAAAACTTTAGTAACACAGTTCTCATAATGTATTGCGCTTAAATGGTATAAAGTTCTGGGCTAAGGACATAGCTTACTAGCATAGCTCACGCCTAGCAAACACAAGGCCTGGACTTCAGCCACAGGATGCTGCCTCCCAAAATATAAATAAATAAAGTGTAAAGTTAAATAAATGTCCATTTCAAATGTATTCTGACTTGGATGACAACTGAAATAGAATCAGTTGCCTGTTTTCTTGCCAAAAGGTTCCAAGGACTATACATTCCAACTAAATGATGTCTGACAATCTAAGTACATGCTAATCACCCATTCTACTGCTGAGCTATAGGCCTAGCCCCAGGACCAGGCATTTCAACTCAAGCCAATAGCTTCAAGGTGCTCTGGGGAGCTGAGCTGTCTGTATGAAATACTCCAATCAAAATTAGGGCACTTGGACCATAGGGCCCTACCTGAGAGGAGCTCCACTTCCCTTCATCAAAGATGTCCCCCAGAATGAAGACAACTTCAGGCTGCAGCCACCACAGAGCTGTCTGGAAGGCCCTCTCCATCTGCCATTCCCTTGAGGACCAGAGGAGAAATTAGGCATCCACCTGTTTCTTGGGAAGAAGCTATTTGTGTCTTCTGGGTCATTTACAGAATGAACCAAAGGGTCCCATTTTTCTTTCACATACCTGCTCTTACCATCTTACCCTCATTGTGGAAAGGTCATTGAGTCTGTATCTTACTAAAAGTGGGCAATGAAGGCATCAAAACAGAGTCAGTCTGCCTCTCTCATATCTCTCAAATGCTATTCCACTGTACTGTGTTGAGTCTAGCCATCATTCCATTAAGAGGGCCCAGGAGCTGGGAGCCTGTGGCTCACAGTAGTAATCCTAGTTACTCAGGAGGCTGAGATGTAAGAACAAGGTTTGAAGCCAGCTCAGCCAGGAAAGTCCGTGAAACTCTTATCTCCTCTCAACCACCAAAAAAGCAGGAAGTAGAACCATGGATTCACGTAGGAAACAGAGAAAAAGCTAAAGGAAAATGCGCTGGCCCTGAGTTCAAGCCCCAGTATCATCTCCCCTCTCCTTAACAAACAGAACCCTGGGACTTGAGAGAGCTGTGCACCTTTGAGAGATGCCCAATTTAGACCAATTTTTCACTAAGTCTAGAAAATGATAGGACACAACCTCAGTTTCACTTTCTTTCTTTTTTTTTTGCAGTGTTAGACATTAAGTCCAGGACTGTGCCCATTCTAGGCAAATGCTCTACTACTGAGCTATGCACCAGTCTTCAAGGGATCTCTCCTTCAGAGCTAGGGAGAGATAATGGAAGAAACAGTAATCCTAGCTACTCAGGAGGATGAGATCTGAGGATTGAGGTTTGAAGCAAACCTGGACAGAAAGTCCATGAGAACCTCATCTCCAATGAACTACTAAAAAGCCAAAAATAGAGCTGTGGCTCAAATGGTAGAATTCTAACCTTGAGCCTCAAAGCTAAGGATCAGTGGTCAGGCCCTGAGTTCAAGCTCTATTCCAGTACAAAGAAAAAAAAACACACATTAGCCAAAGTGAGGAAGAGCCACCAAACCAGATCTGTGCTCTCCCTAGCCAGGAGACCACTCCCAGATGCTATATGGGCTCCTTCTCACAGCTATGAGATTTCTTGTAAAAAATAAATTTTATATATATATATCAATATATATTTTACACACACACATATGAAAACAAGCAGTCAGGAGAGTCCCAAGTAACAGGGAGGCAGGAGCTCAGAGGGGCTCCAGTAACTTGTTTGAACTCACAAAACTAATCAGTGGCCCATATCTGAGCCCCCAAGTTTCATGAGCCTGAGTATACTGGATGGTCAATAAACACAAAATTGGAAAAGGTCAAAGGTCTCAAACATCCTTCTCTGAGAGGAAAATGACTAACCAGAAGCCATGCAGCTGACAGACCTCCAGAAGAATTCTGGACTTTTCCTCCTTACCTTCGTAATTTATCCAGCCAGTGGCCTCTTATTTCCCCAAGCAAGTGGGTATCAGCCAAAAACATGGCTCTCAGCACAGGTTCCTGTCCACCACCATGGACTGCAGTTTTCAGCTCAGGCCAATCACACCGAGAGATGACCAAATGATAGATAAAAAATTCACAAACTAGAAGCACAGCCAAGACAATGGCTAGGAGTTTCAGCAGCAGGGAGCTCCTCTTCAGCAGACGAAGCTTCTGCCTTCCCAGCCCCCATTTCATCAGAGCCATTTCTCCTGCCCAAAAGTTGTCAGCACAGCAGAGTCAAGCCCATCAAGACATGATTGAGAATCTTGGGGCGGGGGAAGAGGAATCCAAGTCTTAGCCAGGTACCTTCAGGAAAAAAGGAGAAAGGGGTTATGACCCTTAAGAATTCCTATATTACTGCTCCTCTTATTAAGAACCAATGAGCCCAGCAGGGTGGCACATACCTGCAATTCCAGATACTCGGGAGCCTGAGGCCAAGCCTGGGTTACATAATGACACGAGTGTACCACTCAAAAGTAAAAAGAGAGGATTGGCACAGGAAGCTCTGGCCACACAGCAGCCCTATACCAGGTCTGTCCTGGAATGCTAGTACTTAGCCAGATTCAACCAAGGAAGAGCAGCAGGGCCCTGGCAGCAACCCCCTCACACACCTTATGTGTACGCAAACGTGAAGATGAGTTCAGACAATGCTGGCCTCAAGGGTTGACAAGGGGCTCTGCCCCTTCAGGCACCCAATAGCCTTTGTTTGGATTCAGTCTAATACATCAAGAGCAACTTCTTACCGGGTGCCAGTGGCTCACTCCTGTAGCACCAAATACCCAAGAGGCTAAGATGGGAGGATCACTGTTCAAAATAGCACAAGTAAGAAAGTCCATGAGATTTTTATCTCCATGTATTTAGCAAAAAGCCAGAAGTGGCTCCAGTGATAGAGCACCAGCCTTGAATGGAAAAAGCTAAGTGACAGTGCCGAGGCCCTGAGTTCAAGCCCTAGGACCCGCACCAAAAAAAAAAAAAAAAAAGTAGCTATTTGACTCTGCTTGCGATTATCTCATTTTCTGCCAGCAGCTTCCTAAAGGCTCCTAAAGGCTTTTTCCAGAAACCATGTAGGCATTTGAAGGGGAAGGAGCCCAGCCCTTCTGGGGCTGGGCTTAGAATTTTTAATTTCAATTAGTACATATTTGTAGTATGATGCGGGTTTCACTGTGCTACCTCCATACATGAACACAGTGCACGTTGAACAAATTCACCCCTTCCACCTAGTGACAACCATGGAAGCTGTAGAAGCTCCCACTTCACATTTCCCAAGATGAAATACCAGAATGACAACCCTCACCTCCTCATCAGAGAACCAGTTCTGAGCAGTTATGACTAAGGGACTAAGAAGCTGGAAGGGTAGAGACAGACAGAAAGGCTGACTTTGCCCTGGGTAGGGTAAGTGAAGCTGAGCTAAAAAAAAAAAAAAAGGGAGGAGGCTCAGAGTCCAAAGGTGGAACTGTACTTCCCGGTAATCTAGGTTTGGCCAGTCCACTGCCGGGCTCAATGGCACCGTGATTCCTTTGAAATAAAGTCACTAACACTAGACACTGGGGCTCATACCTGTCATCTACTCAGAAGGCTGAGATCTGAGGAGGGAGGTTTGAAGCCAGCCCTGGAAGACAAAGCCATGAAACTATTATCTCTAATTAGCCAACAAAAAGCCAGAAATGGAGCTGTGGTTCACGTGATCAAGTACCAGCCTTAAACAGAAAAAGCTAAGTGAGAACATGAGGTCCTGAGTTCAAGCCACAGTACTAGAACCAAAATGAAAAGGAAGGAAAAAAAAAAAAATCACTGACAAGAAGGAACATGCTACAAAAACAGACTAGAGGCTAAAAGTGGAGGAGCTCAGCTGAGCACTGGCAGCCCATGCCTATAATCCTAGATACTCAGGAGGCTGAGATCTAAGGATCCAAGTTCAAAGCCAGCCCAGACAGGAAAGTCCTTGAGACTCTTATCTCTAATTAACCACCTAAAACCACAGAATTGGGGCTGTGGCTCAAAGTGGTAGAGCACTAGCCTTGAGTAAAAGAAGCTCAGGGACAGCCCCCAGGCCCTGAGTCCAAACCCTACAATAAATTAAAAAAATAAAAAATAAGAAATGAGGAGCTCCTGTCCTCAAACTTCTAGCTTCTTTCCATAAAGAAAGGAAAATCTCACATAGTACATTATAAGTACATTAAAAACAACAGCAAGAAAGATAAAACCTTTGTGTCCCTATCTTGGGGTTCATTTCACTTAACATCATCTTATATGGTCATATGTACATAGCTTTTGACCTTTTCTGCTTATCCTAGACATATACTAGTTATTGCAACTAAGGGAAACCATGAGACTTATGTTTCTTTGGGCCTGGCTTACTTCACTTAACCCCTGTTTTCACTGTATTTGATTCAGGTGCCCTGCATCTTGTATATACATTTTTCTAATTTGGGGAGGGAAAGGGAAATAACAAAATGCTGAAATAAGGATGCAGGTTGACTCACTGTAACAATGGGATGTACAAGACATTATGAGAAAATGAACTTTACAACTTCGGTGGGGGGAGGAGTTGGGGAGGTGGGGAGGGAAGGGATGGTGGGGGAAAAGCAAAGGAGGGGGTAACAATGCTCGATAGGAAATGTACTCATTACCTTACTCATGTAACTGTAACCCCTCTGTACAGTATCTTTGCAACAATGAGAAGTACAAAATGTCATGTCAAAACCAGCTTTACAATGTCGGTGTGGGGGGGGAGGGGGGTATGATTGGGTGGGGGGGAGGGGGGAGGCTGGGAAGGGAGGTGAAGGGTAAACAAAGGAGGAGGCTGCAATGCTTGGTAAGAAATGTATGCATTATCCTGCCCATGTAATTGTAACCCCTCTGTACAGTATGTTCTCAAATAAAATAAAATTAAAAAAAAATAAAATATATATTAAAAATAAATTTAAAATTTTTTAAAGACAATAAAAATGAAAAAACACTAAAAACAAACAACAATAAAAAAAAAAACATGTTTGGTATATACCTGCAATCCTGACACTTGGTAAACTAAGACAGGAGAATCATGAGTTTAAGGCCAACCTTGACTACATGAAGACACTGTCTCTAAAAACCAAAAATAGGCAAACAAAAACCAACCTATCTCATTAATATCTATAATGGCAGAATTTTTCACAAAGGTAGAAAAGACTCATTTTGATGGTTTGCGTTTGATAGTCTGGATGTCAGAATATTTTTTTAATTAAATAGAACAAAGCAATAGGAAATTTTGACTGGACTGCACAGAGTAAAGGCCAGGTATAGTAATTTCATGAAACTTTTATTTCTACTTTAATATACATGTTTCCACATGTACTGGTCATGATATTGCAAATGTTATTTCCCTCAGTACTAGGCTACCACCCCCTTAAGTCAGCTTGCCTTGTCAATCATTATCCATCTCCCATGACCAGCATGTGCTTCAGTGCTCAATGCTGATTCTACCATACCCTCATTTCACCAAACATATTAGAATTATGAACATTAATATTCTCAGGTGCCAGTGGTTTACAACTATAATTCTAGCTACTCAAGAGGCTAAGATCTAAAGATCAAGATTTGAAACCAGCCCATGCTTTTAAAAAAGCTCAACACTGCATCTCCAATTAACCAGCAAAAGCTGGGCTAGAGGCATGGCTCAAGTGGTAGAGCAACACCATGCCTGAGGCCCCAGGTTCCAGCCCAGTGCCTACCACACATACATTAAAAAAAAAAAAAAAGACTTATGGACTTTCCAGGAGAATCAATGAATCAGTGAGTGATCTCACCTTTTAAAGAAAACTAGTAGAAGACTGAGACTGTACCAAAGCTCCAACTTGGAATCTGTTCCCTATAATCAGACTACTTTTAAATGAAACAAAACAGAAAATGTGGGCTGGGAAGGCGGCTCAGTGGTAGAGTGCTTGCCTTGCATGCATGAGGCCCTGGGTTCGATTCCTCAGTACCACATAAGCAGAAAAAGCCGGAAGTAGCGCTGTGGCTTGAGTGGTAGAGCACTAGCCTTGAGCCAAAGAGCTGAGGGACAGCGCCCAGGACCAAAGTTCAGGACCCACAACTGACAAAAACAACAACAACAAAACAGAAAATGTGTGTTTTGTTCCTAATTCAGCACCTACAGACAAATAAAATCCAGGCCTTGAAAATAAAAACGAAAACTGAGAAGGTTAGGGAATATCTGACATTGTGTAGTTCAAGACCTACTTGTGGTAGTACACACCTATAATCCAAGCAGGAAGACTGCAAACTCAAAGCCTATCTGGGTAAGGCACTTTGAGTAAGGCACTGTCAAAAAAGAAAGGCAGGGCCAGGAGGGGAGGGGAGGGGAGGGGAGGGGAGGGGAGGGGAGGGGAGGGGAGGGGAGGGGAGGAGAGGCAGCACTTTGGGACCAGATCCTGGATTCAATTTCTAGCACCACAAATACAAATATATATATATATATATATATATATATATATATGTATATATATATATAATTATAATATTTATATATAAAATATTTGGGGAACATTTTTTATATGCCCAACATACAAGAAGAGATGCAATCCATAACTGAAAGCAAAACTGATTACCCACAATCTTTTCATTTCTAAGCTATTATTAAATATCTAATTCCTCCCTAAAAACATGAAAAAAAATTAAGTGAAATGGAGATGCAGTTTGCTTACTCATCATCTTAAATATGTTGTTGCAATAAATACATACAAAAACGGTCGTTTGCCAGTGAAATGCCATCTTAAATGGTTAATCATTTAGCGGCGGCCAGCCTGGAACTCCACACCCATCTTTCTCGGGATTACTTGCATTCACCACCACTCCCGGGGTTTGTTTCGGTTTGTTTCTTTCAATCCGCACGAGTGCGCTTGAGGAGACAGGTTCCGTAATGTAGTACCTGGGCCTTCCGTCACCAAGATCTCCCAGCAAACAAATGAACTCGTGGGAGCGCGGGCGGGCGAGGAGGTCCTGCCGCGTCGCGCGATGCCGGCGTTCACCTTGGACGCGGGCCACGCGCGCGGAAAAGGGGTCGCCGCGCCCGGCGGGCCGCGCGAAGCCCCCCGAGGCGCCCGGCAGGCCGCCTCCCGCGGGGCGGGGCGGGGCGGGGGGCCTCAGGACGCCGAGGCGCCCCGGGACTCGGTGCGGCGTGGCGCCCGCTTCCTGTGGGCGCCGCGATTCCTCGCGGCGTCCCGGCGCAGGGTGTCGCGGTCGCCACCGGGTCTCCGCGTGTGCCGGCCCGGTCGGGCGCGGACCCCGAGTCCTCCCGCCAAGCCGCTGCAGCCAAGGCTCCCCGGACGCCGAGCGCCGAGCGCACTCGGGGATGCGCAGCCCCCGGGTCCCCCGCCGCTCCGTCCGCGCGTCCAGCGCTCGGCGGGCTCGCCCGGGAAGCCGCCGCCAACGGGAGGGCGCGCGGGAAGGAAGCGCGAGAGGCCGGGGGCCGTGAAGAGAAAAGCCGCGGGGCGCCCTACAGGGGGCTGCAGCTGGCTCCGAGTCGGTGCCGCGATGCCCGCAGCGGCCGAAGCCCGGAGCCTGAGCGCAGCCCGCGGTGTGAGGCGCCGGAAGCGGCCGGTTCCGCAGCGCAGCGCCGAGGCGCTTCCGGCCTCCTTCCGCGCGGTTCCCGGGCGCTCCCCGAGCGCGCCGGCCTTCGGGACGTGCCTCCGGGTCTTCCAGCCCGCCAAGGCCCGAAAGGCGAGAGGAGATCCGCAGTCTCCAGCTGAGGATTCATTTTTCTTTCTTTTTGTGGGAATGTGATTGCAAGACTCCCACAACGGAGTCAACGTTTCCAAGGGCTCGCGCACCTACTATTAAACAATCCTCAGAAGAACCCTGAAAATAAACAGCAGACATCACCAGTTAGAGAAGTAACTTGGCACGACGTAACTGACACGAGCTAGTCACGGCCCCGGGTGTAGTGCAAGTCCGCAAAGCAGGGGAAGCTTACCAACAGCCCGTCCAGGGGGCTTGCTGACCCCACCAGAGCCCGCACACCCCACGCGGGGACCAGATGGCCTACTGACTTGGGATGGCCCAAAGACCCCTTGGAGGCTCTGCAAGCTCCCCCCACCCCTCCCAGCTTCCATAGCAACAGAATGCGGCGCGCATCGCTGACGAGCCAACCTCAGATGGTAGGAGTGGTTTGGACGTGCGGTGAGCCAACCCTGAAGGTGGTTAGGTGGTGGCTTTGATATATGATTGAGCTATCGCTGTAAAATGGCTTGGGTAAGACCCACAAAGCTCTTCCTGAGGATGCTTCAGTCTCACTTTGGTCCTCCTAGGCTCCAAGTTTCCCACTCGAGCCTCTTACTCTAGCTTCACCGGACTTCTGCCAGACTCCATTGTCGTACCTACATGCTCTCTTCGAAGAGAGATCCCCAGAGCCACATACTGTTACAGCCTATGCCTGTTTGATGTATGGGAGGTTACTACTTATTGGAAGATTATTTTGAATTCTTGTATTATTGAAAAGCATCTCGTTGTTTCAGTCTTTATTGAATACCTATGCCGCCACCACAATCTTACGACCCAAGCAGGACAGCAACTAACCTATCCATATATCCTCTCCAAACAGCCATTTCAGGTACATGTTTGTAATCTTTGCGTGTTAATTTACTCAGTTGCCAAATTGGAAAAATGCCTGACATACAGAAAGAATGGTGTAAATGGTCGTCATTGTTTTTATTTACATTGTAATCTGTACTGCAGCTGCAACCACTCGTCTATGGTTGCTTTCTCTATCTTGGTATTTTTTGGAGCCTCTATCCTGATTCTTCCAAAGTGCCCAGAACTAAAACAGGAATGTAAATGGACTGTTAAAAGGACAATGTAAAATTGTAGTCTTACATACACCAAGGAATACAAAGGAACCACACCAGAGTGAAAGCTCTCATTTCCTGACTGTTGGACAGACAGGACTTTGGGAGAAACAGTCTGAATAACATGAAAGTCATGCTGCCCTCTAGGGGAAGGTGATTTGGGAAGGACCATTGTCTAGATTTGAGTATGAACACAGTTGAAGGAGATTCTAACACCGTAACTGAAGACACTGAAATCTGTGGCTTTGGCACAGAAGGGAAACTCATTCTTCATTGCCCTCAGAATGCTGATGAAATAGACTCAGAGGACAGTACTGAACCCCTCAGAAGAGGCTTTGTTTGTGCACTGAGGATGATCAGAGTATTGATGAATCTACTCCTTGCATATCACTTGTTGCACTCCCATTTCAGAAAATGATCAGAGGGCTGGGAAGGTGGCTCAGTGGTAGAGTGCTTGCCTTGCATGCCTGAGGCCCTGGGTTCCATTCCTCAGCACCACATAAGCAAAAAGAAAAAAAGCCGGAGTGACACTGTGGCTCAAGGGGTAGAGCGCTAGCCTTGAGCTGAAGAGCTGAGGGACAGTGCTCAGGCCCAGAGTTCAGGCCCCACAACCGGACCAAAAAAAAAAAAAGAAGAAGAAAATGATCAGAGTTTTGAGATGACCGTGATTACAACCACTGTGACAAGGAGTCAGATGTTACAGAATGAATGACTAGATGAACTGACTGCCTTGAGTAATAAGGAAGTATCAGCATTTAGCCAGACATAGTTTACAACTAAAGAAGATAAGAATTCTCTAACTAACAGAGGACATAAATGGAAGCAGGGGACGTGGACCAAAGAAGAAATTGATATCTTGATGAGCAATATAAAATACTATCTAAAGGCATATGAAATGACAGGTGCTGCTGGAATCATCTTTGAGATGTTAAAGGACAAAAGATTTCTACAGCATGGGGCCTGAACCAGCCTTTGTTTACAGTTTATAGAAGAATGCTCAAGGAGTTCTGAATAAGCATAGCAATGATTAGGCCAACAACAGAGGCAGCACTAGGAAGCAGCTCATCATCTGTCAAAGGTCAGTGCAGACTGATGAAGGATACCAGCAACATGGGGAAATTGACAGAAGATGAAGGAAAGAGACTTGCAGAGGGGTTCATAAATAAACAAGTACTGAGCCAGGTGACTTAGTCACACAAGGAGTGTCTTGGGCAGCTGTGGCTGAACGAGTGGGTACCCACTCAGTAGAGCAATGTTCAACTACCTGACCTGGAAACAGAGTAGGGGTACTGAGTAGACAAGGAAGTTGAAATCAATCCCATCCTTAGGATAGCAGACCTTGATGTAGCTGATGAAAATGACATAAACAGGGATCTATTAGCTGAGGGATAGAGTACAATCCATTCCCCACAATGGCTTTGAAGTAAACCCTGGACATCAAAAAGCAAATGGCAAACTATAAGGATGTTTCAGTCCCTGTCTTAATAAAGGTCTTAAACAATTACATGAGAACAACAACAATAAAAAACCAACATCCAGTGCTTTTTGAAGAATAAATCAGGATCTGGAGTTCCAAACAGTAATTCCAATTCCAGTGTACAACATGTGCAGATCAGAGTCAGGTAATTCAGCCATATCACCAAGTCCTGTGACAGCATTGCAGATTCCAGTCCAGATTACCATGTCTCTTCAACAGACTCTCTTGCTTCTACCATTAACCTAGCAACAGTAACATTAAACAATGGAACACTACAGACATTTAACATTCTTCCATCTTTCCATTTGCAGCCCACCAGCACTCTACCTACTTCAAACAAGCTCAAGTCAAAGCCTTCCTCTAACTCTGACTGCTAGTCCCATAGTAACCCTGACTGCTGCTGCTCCTGCTTCTCCTGAACAGATCATTATCCATGCTTTATCCCTAGAACATCTGTTGAACACAAGTGACAATGTCACAGTGTAGCATCACACACCAAGAGTCATCATTCAGACTGTTGCTACAGAGGACATCACTTCTTCCATACCCCAACCCAAACTGTTGGTGATACTCAGTCATCTGATTTTCATGAACCTCCAGATGCACTAGACACAGACAATTTCCCAGTTGAAATTCATCAGCCTAAGATGACAATACAGCTACCATTTAATGACTCATGTATCCAAATTCAGTAACCAAAATAGCACAGAATTGATAAATAGTAGTATGGTCAGAACAAAAGAAGAAATCTCTATCACTGACCTTAAACAAGAAGAATCATCCACTGATTTAGCCAGTTCTTATATTACTA
This sequence comes from Dipodomys spectabilis, assembly GCF_019054845.1. Classification (NCBI taxonomy): domain Eukaryota; kingdom Metazoa; phylum Chordata; class Mammalia; order Rodentia; family Heteromyidae; genus Dipodomys; species Dipodomys spectabilis. The sequence goes on from NW_024870760.1 coordinate 2,821,879, forward strand.
AGGATTTAGTCTCCGACCATAGTAGAACAAAGTTATCAAACAAGTGATGATTAAACAATAATTATTGTTCGTTCACCTCATGTCTTTATCCAAGCATCTGATGTCACTGATACTGACTCTTTCTTGCCTTTGACAACACTAACAGATCCCATATTCCAACATCACCAGGAAGAATCAAATATCATTGAAGCATTCCTGTTTCTTTTTTTTTTTTTGGGTCCGGTCGTGGGGTCTGAACTCTGGGCCTGGGCGCTGTCCCTCAGCTCTTCAGCTCAAGGCAAGTGCTCTACCACTTGAGCCACAACGCCCCTTCCGGCTTTTTTTTTTCTGCTTATGTGGTGCTGAGGAATTGAACCCAGGGCCTCATGCATGCAAGGCAAGCACTCTACCACTGAGCCACTTTCCCAGCCCCAGCATTCCTGTTTCTGAAGACTCAAAAGATGTTGAGGAGCCGGGCGCTGGTGGCTCAGGCCTGTAATCCTAGCTAGAGAAGGCTGAGATCTGAGGATCATGGTTCAAAGCCAGCCCAGGCAGGAAACTCTGTGAGACTCTTTTCTCCACTAAACCACTAGAAAACCGGAAGTGGCATTGTGGCTCAATCGGTAGAGCACTCACCTTGAGCTAAAGAGCTCAGGGACAGCGCCCAAGCCCAGAGTTCAGGCCCCACAACTGACCAAAAAAGAAGATGTTGAGGAGTTGGTGAACTATCATTAGGTAATTCTTAGAAACAGGTAGTTATGCAAAGAAATCATTCTATGAAGTTACAATATCTCCAAAGACAGGTGAGCAATCTTCAAGAGGTTTAATTCAGCTGTTCTTTTGGTTTATATGTAACTACTATGTTTAAGCTGTGTACGCATGTTGTTGCTATGACTTTTTGCCTCCTCTTAAGTTTGTCATTTGAGGTCTAGTTTTGTGACAGGATGTACTTGAGGGGCGAATGGAAATATTAACTGTCATCTTTGTATTTAGTATTTTCAGGAGGGAATTTCATACACTTAGCTACTGCAAAAACATAAAAGCAGCCAGGCGCTGGTGGCTTACACCTGAAATCCTAGCTACTCAGGAGGCTGAGATCTGAGATCTGAGGATTACCATTCAAAGCCAGCCCAGGCAGGAAAATCTGTGAGACTCTTATCTCCAATAAACCACTCAGAAAACCAGAAGTGGCACTATGGCTCAAGTGGTAGAGTACTAGCCTTGAGCTGAAGAGCTGAGAGACAGTGCCTAGGCCCAGAATTCAAGCCCCACAACCCAGGGTGGGGGTGGGGGATAGGTAACAACAACAACTTAAAACGACCAAATTTAACTCCTTGAGTTTAAATGCAGCAGTATGCAACTCTATTGATCACACATGGCACTCTATCTAGTCTTAGGTTGGCCAAGTTATTTCAGAAAATCCTTATCACCATGGTCTGTAGAGCTGGTCACTGACCTTCTTCAAAAGAGTACATAGTATTAATTTGAGAAGTATACAGATAGTAGGAGACCTAAGTGTGTGGCAGTGACTTTTAGTTAACCATTGCTGGCAGTGGGAGATAATTTAGGCAACATAAAGAGGAAATATGGGGGGGTGGAGGGGAGAGGCTGGGAAGGGATGTGAAGGGTAAACAAAGGAGGAAGCTGCAATGCTTGATAAGAAATGTACGCATTATCCTGCCCAGGTAACTGTAACCCCTCTGTACAGTATGTTCACAAAAAAAATTAAATAAAATAAAAAATTTTTTTTAAAAAAAGAGGAAATACGGATAAAAATAGTAAAACAAAAACCCACAAACAAAACAAAACAAAACAGAACAGTAGCCAGGCTCCATGGTTCACTCCCTGAGATCTGAGGATTGCAGTTCAAAGCCAGCCCAGGCAGGGTAGTCTGTGAGATTCTTTTTTTTTTTTTTTTTTGGTCGTGGGGCTTGAACTCTGGGCCTGGGCGCTGTCCCTCAGCTCTTCAGCTCAAGGCGAGCGCTCTACCACTTGAGCTACAGCGCCACTTCCGGTTTTCTGGTGGTTTATTGGAGATAGGAGTCTCACGGTCTCTCCTGCCCGGGCTGGCTTTGAACCGCGATCCTCAGATCTCAGCCTCCTGAGTAGCTAGGATTACAGGCGTGAGCCACCAGCGCCCAGCTGTCTGTGAGATTCTTATCTCCAATTAACCTCCAGAAAATTAGAAGTGGAGCTGTGGCTCAAAGCAGTAGAGTGCTAGGCGTGAGCCACCAGGGCTCAGCTTTGTCTTGTTTGTTTGTTTGTTTGTTTGTTTTTGGTCAGTCATGGAGCTTGAACTCAGGGCCTGGGTGCTGTCCCTGAGCTTTTTGTGCTCAAAGCTATTGCTCTAACTACTCTGAGCCACAGCCCCACTTCTGCAAGAGACACTTATCTCCAATAAACTACCAAAAAAGCTGGAAGTAGAGTTGTGGCTCAAGTGGTAGAGTGTTAGTCATGAGCAAAAGAAACTCAGGGACAGCTCAGACCTCAAGTTCAAGCCTGAGGACTTCCAAAAAATACAATAAAAAGAATACAGAAGCCAAATCAGGTGCTGATGGCTCGTGCCTGTAATTCTAGCAGCTCAGAAGATGGAGAGCCCAGGCAGGAAAGTTCATGAGACTATTATCTCCAATTAACCGTCAAAAAGCCAGAAATGTCCGGCAGGCCCAGAGTTCAATGCCCAGGACCGACCAAACAAACAAAAAGCTAGAAATGGAACTGTGACTCAAGTAGTAGAGTGCTAGTCTTTTTTTTGGGGGGGGGGGGGGGGAGGGATCCAGTCATGGAGTCTGAACTCTGGGCCTGGGCGCTGTCCCTCAGCTCTTCAGCTCAAGGCTAGCACTCTACCACTTGAGCCACAGCCCCACTTCCGGCTTAAAAATTTTGCTTATATGGTGCTGAGGAATCAAACCCAGGGCCTCATGCATGCAAGGCAAGCGCTCTACCACTGAGCCACCTTCCCAGCCCTGAGTACTAGTCTTGAGCAAAAAAGCCAAGGGACAGTGCCCAGGCCCTGAGTTTAAGCTCTATTACAGACTCTGTGTGTGTGTGTGTGTGTGTGTGTGTGTGTGTGTGTGTGTGTGTGTGTGTGTATACCACTATATATATGTATACACATATACACACACAATCTACCAATAATGATGCAAAGGAGTAAAGGAGTTACATGGGCTCTGTGGTAGAATAACAGCCCCAAAAGATGTCCTCATTTCGGCCCCTGACCCTATGAACATGCTCTGCTGCCTTTTATGGCAAAAAGGACTTTAGAATGTGATTAAGGCAAAGGCTCCCGATATGAAGGGATTATACCGGATTATCCTGTGGGCACAATCTAATCCATTAGGTCTAATCACAAATCCAGATTTTTTTCTCCCAGGGCTGGGGATACAAATCAAGTGTAGTGTGTTTGCCTAGCATACCTGAGCCCTGGGTTCAATCCCTAGCCATCTAGAGTCTGAGGAAGACATAGCAAACCTGTGGAAGGTCATGACTTGACCTGTACAACTATTGCTGAAATCTAAAAAATGGAGGAGGGAGCTGCTACTAATATTTGTAACCCCAAACAGGATCCTTTTCCTCTTAGAATTGTGTAACAAGACCAAGCGCTATTGATGCAGGAAGAAGACTTTTATATTATTTTTCATATTATTTTTTTCTAAATATTTTGTGCCTGGGTACACACACTGGCTCTGGAGTTGAGCTCAAGACCTGGATGCTGTCCCTTAGCTTTTTCCTTTCAAGGCTGGTGCTCTAGCACTTGAGCCACAGCTCCACTTTCAGCTCTTTGCTGGTTAATTGGAAATTAGCATCTCCTGGGCTTTTCTGGCTGGGTAGCTTTGAACCTCAATCTTCAGATCTCAGCCTCCTGAATAGGATTACAGGCATCTGCCACCAGTGCTTGGTTGCAAAGTTCTACATTATCAGTCCACAGAATGATTTCATCAGCAAAAATAAAGCCATTAAAACAATACAACTTGGATATTATTAGAACTTCTAGAGTGGACTTAGGGATCGAAAGGGCTAAATAGAAGTACTAGCTAGCTACATGACACTGCATTAACCTTCCTGTTAGAGTAAATTAGACTCTGCCAGAAAACTACATGGACATCCAGGTACAAAGAACAAAGGAAAAGTTTATTGCCAGTAAAGGGACCTGCAAGACCCCGTCTCAGTAGGTGAGATGTGCTGACTATTGTCTCAAGTGACCTTTTATAACCTCCAGGATTTGGAGGATCTTGCTGCCCTTTTTTTTTTTTTGGCCAGTCATGGGACTTGAACTCTGGGCTTGGACGCTGTCCTTGAGCTCTTCAGCTCAAGGCAAGTGCTTTATTGCTTGAGCCACAGCACCACTTCCAGTTTTCTAGTGGTTTATTGGAGATAAGAGTCTCTCAGACTTTTCTGCCCAGGTGGCTTTCAACCATGATCCTCAGATCTCAGCCTCCTCATTAGCTAGGATTACAGGCATGAGCCACTGCCCAGCTGATCTGGCCTTCTATGGTCATAGCTATTCCAAAGGGGTGATTTCTCAGGGAAAAGGGGTAGGGACTAATCATTTGCTGCCTTTACTACATGGCCTAGTGTTGCCTAGGGAAAGAGCATGTTAAGCCATGAGGGAGGAGGCTTCTGGGCTAACACTTACTGAGAGCTTGGGACTCTGCTTCTTTACAATGGGAGGAAAACTAAATAAATCAGAGAAATGTGCCTGGTGTTTGTTAAGATTTGTTCTAAATATCAATTCCAAGGGTTTGTTTTTTGCTTTGTTTTGTTTATGTGCCAATATTGGGATTTGAACTCAGGAACCTGAGCACTGTCCCTTAACTTTTCCACAGTGCTACTTCTGGTTTTTAGGTGGTTAATTGAAAATAAAAGTCTCAGCCAGGTGCCGGTGGCTCACACCTGTAATCCTAGCTACTAAGGAAGCTGAGATCTGAGGATCTGTGGTTCAAAGCCAGCCTGGGCTGGAAAGGCCGTGAGAGTCTTTTTTTTTTGTCGGTCTTGGGGTTTGAACTCTGGGCCTGGGCGCTGTCCCTCAGCTCTTCAGCTCAAGGCGAGCGCTGTACCACTTGAGCTACAGCGCCACTTCCGGTTTTCTGGTGGTTTATTGGAGATAGGAGTCTCACGGTCTCTCCTGCCTCGGCTGGCTTTGAACCTCGATCCTCAGATCTCAGCCTCCTGAGTAGCTAGGATTACAGGCGTGAGCCACCAGCACCCGGCCCGTGAGAGTCTTATGTTCAATAAACCACTCAGAAAACCAGAACTGGCACTGTGGCCCAAGTGGTAGAGCACTAGCCTTGAGCTAAAGAGCTAAGGGATAGTGCCCAGACCCAGAGTTCAAGCTCTACAACTGACAAAAAAAGAAAAGTCTCATGGACTTTGATGGCTCACTGGCTTTGAACCTTAATTCTCAGATCTCAGCCTCCTGAATATCTAGGATTACAAGTAAGGTTTGGCTAGAGTACCCCCTTGGAGGAAAGAAAAAAGCTAAGGGAGAGTATGAGAACCTGAGTTCATACAAAACATAAATAAATAAGTGAATAAATAAAACATTAAATACCCTCAAAAGCACAAAGGCATGGAAAATCTGGGCAGTAAACAGATTATAAAAGGGATGTGTGTTCACAGGAAATGAGACACTGTTCAGCCTCACCTGGGAACATACATGGTAATAAACTCAAATCTTTTGTCATTTGTTGAGTGTTTATGAATTACCTCAAAAGTTTTACAAGTACTGGGGGATATCCAAGAATTTTAGTAGGCAAATTCACAAATATCAAAGCCAAAAATAATGAGTTTCACTGAAAACATGTACTTCCAAAGTGTGAACTCTGCTGGAGCCAATGGCTCATACCTGTAATTCTAGCTATTTAGGAGTCTGAGATCTGAGCATCAAGTTCAAAATCAGTCTGGAAAAGAAAGTCCAAAGACTTTCTTTCCAATTAGCTATCAACAAAAGCCACAAAATGGAGTTGTGGCTCAAAAAAAAAAAAAAAAAAACCTCAAGGATAGAACCCAGAAGCTGAGTTCAAGCCCAGCATAAAAGGAAAAAAGAAAGTGTAAACTCTAACTGAATGTGGGCATCACTCTGCCCAACATGTCATCCAATGCAGATGGAGGAGGAGGAGGAAGGGATGAGGGAGGGAAGAAGGAAGGAAGGAAGGAAAAGAGAGAGTAGGGAGGGAAGGCATGCCATATCCTGCCAAGAGGACTACTTTATGGCCATCTCTCTCTAGATTGAGAAGCAGAATCCATGGCCTGGGGGGCTGTCAGGGACTTTGGCTTTGGAGAGGATGTCTTCCACAATAGAAAGTACAAGAATAAACCTAATGCTAGTCTCTTTTGGAGGGTGGGGGGAGGAGGTACTGAGAATTGAGCTCAGAGCCTTGCAAACACCAAGTATCTCCTCTACCACTAAGCCATCCCTGCCACCAGCCTATTGAAAAACATTTTTAGTGTTCTTTTTTTATTTAAAATTTTAGTTTGTTTAATTTGTTATGGTAATTGCAATTAAATTTACCTGGTGGATTTTGGTCTTGGATTGTTTACACCTTCACAAAACAAACCAAAAAGATGAACACAATTGGACATTGCAACCCTTGAGCCTCATTTTGGAAGATAAGCTGGAATAGCCAGATGTACTAGTACATACCTGTAGTCCCAATTTCTCTGGAGGCAGAGGCAGGAGGATAGTGAGAGTTCAAGATCAGTCTAGGCAAAGTTTGCAAGAAGCTATTTCCGAAACAAAGTGGGCATTGTTGGCTCATGCCTGTAATCTTAGCTACTCAGGAGGTTGAGATCTGAGGATCAAAGTTCAAAGCCATCTGGGCAGAAAAGTCTGTGAGATTCTTATCTCCAATGAATCACCATCAAAGAGCTGGAAGTAGAGCTATGGTTCAAGTGGTAGAGCACTAGCCTTGAGCGCAAAAGCTAAGAGACAGCACCTAGGGCCTGAGTTCAAGCCTCAAAATGGGCACCAAAAAGAAACAAACAGAAAACAAAGGAGTTTGGGATGCAGAGCTTAAGAGCTATAGCTCATGAAGCCAGAAGCCATGAGTTCAATCCCTAAGTAAAAGAAGTGGGGAGTGAAAAAAGATAGAATAAAAAAAGGCTGTCGAGGAAATTTGGATAATTTCTTCTCAAGACAGAGCAGTCTCCGTTGAAAATACTTAAAGATGTTTTAATAATTTTATTAAAGGAAGATAAGACAAAGAAGAATATTTTGTGTCTTCCATCAAGATGTCTAATACTAGCTGGGTGCTGGTGGCTCACACCTGTAATCCTAGCTCCTCAGGAGGCTGAGATATGAGGATCATGGTTCAAAGCCAGTCCAGGCAGCAAAGTCCGTGAGACTCTTATCTCCAATAAACCACCAGAAAACTGGAAGTGGTGCTGTGGCTCAAGTGGTAGAGCGCTCGCCTTGAGCTGAAGAGTGCAGGGACAGCGCCCAAGCCCAGACTTCAAGCCCCACGACCGACAAAAAACAAAACAAAACAAGATGTTTAAATTTAGCCAGGCGTTGGTGGCTCACGCCTGTAATCCTAGCTACTCAGAAGGCTGAGGTCTGAAGATCAACATTCAAAGCCAGCCCAGCCAAGAAAGTCCATGAGACTCTAACCTCCAATAAACCACTCAGAAAATGGGAAGTGGAGCTGTGGCTCAGGTGGTAGGTAGAGCACAAGCCTTGAGCTGAAGAGCTGAGGGACAGCGCCCAGGCCCCAGAGTTCAAGTCCTATGACCAAAAAAAATTTTTTAAAGGTGTTTAATACTAATTAGCTTGAACTCCTGTGAAGCCCAGAAGCACAGTCTAGTCTTGCACACGTGTAACCTGGGCCAGCACAAAGCATGGCCCTCCAGGCTCCTGCCTTATGGTTCAACCACAAGACTCAGGGCAGCGCCCAGGCCCTGAACTCCAGGCCTGCTACCAGCCCAAAACGAAAAAAAAAAAAAAAAAAAAAAGAAAATAATGCACCAGACCCTTAATGGTAGCAGAGCTGACAGCGATCTCAGGCCAAGAAGACCAACAGTCCAGCAGTCCAGTTCAGCACAAAGAGCAAGCAGGTTGTGGACCTGGGTGATGGGGAAGATCTGACAGCAGAATGATGGAAATCCGTAATGTCACCACCAGGTAGCGCAAGCTGCCTTATGCTGCCACCCGACTCCCCAACAGTGCCATCTGTTTAGTATCAAAATGATTCCTCCCTCCCTTGACAATGGGAATCCTAAGCACTGGTTAGGAAAGAATTCTTTCAGCAAGATTCCAGGAGATAAAAATTAGGGAAGATACAATCTATAAGCTCTTAATTTACACAATTGTATTGCAAAGCTCATAGAACTCATAAATGTTATAGACCATGATACATTTGCCCCATGAAAGTTAGAATGTGTTTGTGACTTTAACTAAGCATCACTATCCCACAATACTGTGAAATTTTGGAAATTATGTAATCACTTAATCACAATAAAGAATTTGAAAAAACTATTAATTCACTTCTTATACCACCTGTAAAATCTAAAAACAGATTAACATCATCCATAATATTGTCTATTCATATTTGTATGTTATGTGTATGTGTGTGTGTGTGCCAATACTGACATTTGAACTCAGAGCCTCATATTCTTACCAGTTTTTTTTTAACTCAAGGCTAGTGCTCTACTACTTGAGCCACATCACACTTCCATCTTTTTGGTGGTTAATTGGACTTTCTGCCCGGACTGGCTTTGTTGGAGTTGCGATCATTCAGATCTCCGCCCCCTGAGTGGTTAAGATTATAGTTGTGAGCTTACCCGTACCCAACTTATCTGGTAGATAAGTTGCAGAATTGACAATGTAGCTCAGCTGTAGAATGGTTTCCTGGCATGATGCCTAACACTTAAAATAATAATAATAATAATAATAATCCAGTAATGCCCCTCATTCTTGGGCATGTGCCCAAAGGAATGTCAGTCAGAACGCCACAAAGGCACCTGCACACCCATATGCACTGCAACACTATAACAGCCAAGATATAAAACAGCCCAGTTGCCCTACAACTGATGAATGAGTCAAGAAAATATAGTACATATACATAATGGAGTATTAATGTATATTATTATACATTATATGGATAATGGAGTATTATTCAGCCTTAAAAAATGAAATTATGACATTCTCAGAAAAACAGTTGAACTGGAGATCATCATGTCAAGGGAAGTAAGCTAGATTCAGAGGACAAAGGCTTGCATGTTTTTTCTTATTTGTACATGCTAAACCTAAAAGATAGACATAACCAGGCACTGATGGCTCACACCTGTAATCCTAGCAATCAGGAGGCTGAGATCTGAGGGGAAAAATCAAGGACAGAAATGGAAACAGCCCTTTCTGGGAAGGGGGTGGGTACTAGTGGGAGGCAAAAGGCGAACAGATTGTTGAAGGAGGGTGAACACGGCTGAAATGCTTGATGTACACTTGTAAAAATAGAACAATGAAGCTTGCTGACATTGGCTGAAAGAAGGAAGGGGTAAGGAAGGGTGATGGAGGGGATGATTCTGATCAAGGTACTTTATGCATATGTGGACATGTAAAATAATAAACTCATATATCTTGTATGTATATGTGTACGCATGTGCCTCACCCTCTCACTTGGCTTCTCTCAGCACCCAGCAATTTTCTTCTTCTCCTTCTCCTTCTTGCTCTCCTTCTTCTTCTTCTGTCGGTTGTTGGGCTTGAACTCTGGGCCTGGGCACTGTCCCTCAGCTCTTCACCTCAAGGCTAGCATTCTACCACCTGAGCCATAGCTCCACTTCCTGTTTTCTGAGTGGTTTATTGGAGGTAAGAGTCTCACGGACTTTCCTGCCCAGGCTGGCTTTGAACCATGATCCTCAGATCTCAGCCTTCTGAGTAGCTAGGATTACAGGCATGAACCACTGGCACCCAGCCAGCAATTTTCTTCTTTTTATTTATTTATTTTTTTGGGGGGGGTCCGGTAGTGGGGCTTGAACTCTGGGCCTGGGCGCTGTCCCTCAGCTCTTCAGCTCAAGGCTAGCACTCTACCACTCGATCCACAGAGCCACTTACAGCTTTTTTCTTTTTTGCTTATGTGGTGCTGAAGAATCGAACCCAGGGCCTCAAGCGTGCAAGGCAATTACTCTACCACTGAGCCACCTTCCCAGCCCTTCTTCTTTTTAATAAAGAAGAAAGTCTAGTTCTCACATGTATTAATCATGTATTAAAAAAGCACACCCTTATACTCATTCCTAACAGATTCAAATGTAAAATTCAGAAAATAATTAAAGTAGGACTTGAACCAAAGGAAGAACATGTTTGCCAATAGCTTTTTTTGTTATTGTTGTTCTTTTGATTCTGAAACTGAAGTTTTGTTTAATGACAAAAATTATGTAGGACCAGAGTTATGGAAGGTAACTGTTGATTTTATTTTAAAATAAGAATCTGGTACTTCTGTGTTTTATCATTTTAAGTTAAACTTCTTAAGTGTTTTGAACTTTGTGAAGTATTTGTACTCCTGCAATATGTGTATATATATATATATATATATATATATATATGTATATATATATATATATATATAAACTTGTAATTTAAATGACAGTCATATAAAAACAGCATGGAATTCTATGCTTCCCTCAGAAAGGACACTGCTCCATTTGTGAGGAAATGGAAAGACTTGGAAAAAATCCTATTAAGTGAAGTAAGCCAGATTTAAAGACATATAGGTCCCATGGTTTCCCTCATTTGCAATAATTAGTATACGTCTAGGATAATTTTATCAGATGAGCAGGAAAGCTCAAAAGCTTTGTATATATGACCAAATAAGATAATGCTAAGTGAAATTAACTCCAAGATATGGACACAAAGGTCTTTCTTCATTGTTGTTGTTGTTAATGTACTATGTGATTTTTGTTGTTTCCTTTGTGTGTTCTCCCCCTATGGGATGTCCCTTGTTGTCACTGTGCTTGATTTTGGCACCCTGCATCTTGTATATATAGTTGTCTAATTTGGGGAAGGAATGGGGAATAACAGAATGCTGAAACAAGGACACAGGTTGACTCATTGCAACAATGATACCCACAAGACAGTATATTGGAAATGAACTTTACAGCTTTGTGGTGAGGGAGGAATGAGGGGGTGAAGGGAAGGGATAGTAGAACAACAAGGGAAGGGGTAACAATGCTCGACAAGAAATGTACTCATTGCCTTTCTCATGTAACTGTAACCCCTCTGAACAGCATCTTTACAATAAAATTAAATTTAAAAACAAAAAACATAGCCAGGTATTGGTGGCTCATGCCTGCAATTCTAACTACTCAGGAGGCTAAGACCTAAGGATCACTCTTTGAAGCCAGCCTGGGAAGGAAAGTCCATGAGTCTCTTTTCTCCAGGTAACCACAAAAAGAGCTAGAAATGGAGCTGTGGCTCACATGGTAGACTGCTAGCCTTGAACACAAAAGTTCAGGGACAGCCCGGTCCTGGTGGCTCATCCTAGGTACTCAGGAGACTGAGATTTGAAGGTTGAAATTCAAAGTCTCTTCAGGCAGGAAAGACCATAAGACACTTCTTCCAATAAACCACCAGAAGTGGAGCTGTGGCTCAAGTAACAGAACACTAGCCTTGAGTAAGAGCTCAGGACGAGTGCTCAGGGCCTGAGTGCAAGCCCTAGGATTGGTGTGCACACGTGTGCACACAAATGTGCCCACACACACACAAACACACCCACCATAACAAAGTGTGGTATATACAGTAGAGTATTATTTAGCCATGAGGAATAGAATCCAACCAGGCACCATCGGTTCAGTATATCCTATAATCCTAGCTACTCAGGAAGCTGAGATCTGAAGGATTATGGTTCAAGACCACCCCAAACAGAACAGTCAGAGCAAGTTCAACTCCAAAATAACCAGCAACAAGCAGGACTGGAAGTATGGCTCAAGTGGTAGAGTACCAGCTGAGCAAGCAAGACAAGCAATGTTAGAATGTTGAGTTTAAACGACCACAAAAAAAATCATAACAACTGTGAAATTTAAATAAAGTTTTTAGGGGAAACTAAATATATAACTTTCCACATAGCTAAAATTGTAAAGCCTGGCATGCGAGTTACTGGCTAAGATGTAGGGGATAGCATTCTAGTCACACTGCTGGTGGGACTTTCTGGAAAACCACATGGCATGAGCTAGTAGAGCTAAACGGGCATGTGCTCTATGGCACAGAATTCCTTAGACTATAAATTTAAGTGTATACATATGTACCTCAAAATTCGTAGGCACCAATGTTAGTAGCAGCATTGTATGTAACAGCCTACAAGTAGTAGGTAGATAAATAAATGAATATGCACACACAGTGGAGTGCAATACAGCCAGGAAAAATAATGAACAGCAGTTACATGAAAGAACATGGTTGAGTCTAACATAAGCCAATGGAAGCTAGATACAAAACATTAGTGATTCTATGATTAGAGTCCAGTGAGAGAGAAATCACACCAGCTATTCCAATAGAAAGTATTATATAAACAAATTTTTAATTGTTATTCTAAAGGTGAGGTACAGAGGGTTTGCAATTACATAAGTTAAGGTAGTAAGCCTGACGCCGGTGGCTCACGCCTGTAATCCTAGCCACTCAAGAGGCTGAGATCTGAGGATCCACAGTTCAAAGACAGCTGGGGCAGGAAAGTCCTTGAGACGCTTATTTCCAATAAGCCACTCAGAAAACCGGAAGTGGTGCTGTGGCTCAAGTGGTAGGGCCTTGAGCTGAAGAGCGGAGGGACCCATAACCAACAACAACAAAGTCAGGTAGTAAGTACATTTCTTTTTGGACAATGTTACAAGCAATAACTAACGAGGTATAGCTTTTAACTAAATAACTAAAAATATGAACAAAAGGACTAAAGTTAAGAAGTATCAGAGAGGTTTCCCTCCTTAGTGGAGAAACAATGGGAAATGTTTCGAACTACTCAAGTATCATGTAAGCTTGGACAACAGGCCAGCATTCTGGACCTGTTGATCTGCAAGTGTTGGAAAAATGACCAAGGAGACTCCACTCCAGGGACGGGAACAGACTGCACTGCCCGGGGCAAAGCAGATTTGGTAAGGTGACATTTGGAGAAACAAACTGGAAGGCGGGGTTCAAGGCCCTTCTGGCGACTGAAGGCCAGTTCCTACTCCTTCTAGAACTCCAGAAGTTCAAAGGCAAGAAAGGGGAAGACATCCAAGCTGCTCAGGAGGTTAAAACCTGAGAATCTTTACTACTGCCAGCCTAGGCAGTAAAGTCCAGGAGACTCATCTCCAATTAAACACACACACACACACACACACCACCACACACACACACACACACACACACACACACACACCACACACACACACACACACACACACACACACACACACACACACACACAGCCAACTAGGGAACCCTGAGGTGGGGCTGAGCAGCAAGGCCCAGCCTTGTGATCTCCGCCCTCCGGTGGGGGAGGGTACTGGGGGGGGGGGGGAGACCGCCAGACCCAGCCAGGCAGGGAGGGGGGAAGAGGTGGGGGAGGAGAGGAGTGGTAGGGAGGGGGGAGCATAGGCGGGGGGGGGGGGGGGGGGGAGGAGGAAAGGAGGCTGGGCGCGGGGCCTCGACCTCCCTAACCAAGGGCTCCGAAGGGAAGCGTCGCTCGCGGGGAAAAGAGATCACCCTCATTTCTCTCCCTTCCCTAAAATGAAGACCCCCGGGGCGCACGCGCCCCCCGCCGGACCCCGCCGCGGGTCGGGTTTCCCGCGCGCGACCTTTACTCTACTTCGGCGGCCCCGCCCACCGGGAGGGAGCGCTGCGGGCGGGACCGTAATGGCTGGTGTAGAGGCGCGCTGTGGGTGTCGTGGTACAGCGGCCTGGACCGTAATGGCTGGTGTAGAGGAGCGCCGTGGGTGTCGTGGTACAGCGGGCGGGACCGTAATGGCTGGTGTAGAGGAGCGCTGTGGGTGTTGTGGTACAGCGGCCTGGACCGTAATTACTGGTGAAGTGGTGATGCGGAAGAGACCGTAATTACCAGCGTAGAGCGCCTCGGCGGGCGGGGACGATTTGACCGGTTACTCTTTGCTCCTGCTTGAATTTGACCAGGCGCTTAACGCTTGTAAGGTCCTTCACTCGTAACCCAGGTTACTTTAAAAATCTCTCCTCCTGGAAATACCCAAACCCAACGCTGCGGTACAGGCCTGGCCGCCAGACACCAAACTGCAGGCCTAGACGCGCGGCGGAGAGAGTGCCTCCAGACCTCTGGGACACTCTCAGGGTCTCTGCAGCCTGGATAGGAAAGGGACCGCCCTAGACCTGGAAGGGGCTGCCCAGCTGGCCCAGCTCTTCTCCGCGGCCCGGCAGCGGGCTGTGTACCTTCCGCTACAGACAGACTGCTTCTCTAGGCTCCTTCCTGTCCCACCCTTTTCCCAGGACTGACAAGGGTCCCTGGCCAACCTTGAGGCCAGGACCTGCCTGGAGTCTTCCCTGCGGGCCTGTGAGTCCTCCCCCGCCCCCCCCACTGGCTATCATACCCGAGGCCACCTCTTGTCCGCTGCTGGCTGGGATTGTGGCCCAGGACGTGGTCTAGAAATTAGTTCGAATGTATCTTTGGCCTTGATTACAATATCAGGCTCTTTCTGAATTGGAAATGGCTTATAGATTGAGCATCTCTAATCTGAAAGTCCAAAAATTGGAAACATTTCAATATCTAAAACTTTTTGCGCCCTGATAGGATGCTACAAGTGGAAAATTCCACACCATGACACTTTGGTTCATGTGTAGCATTATTTAAAATGGTATAAAATTACCCTCAGACTATGTGAACCCAATGTCTATGCAACTCATCAATTTCATGTTTAGGTTTGATCTCATCTCCAAGATAACTCATTAAATATATTAGTGTCTTAAAGTCTAAAAAAACAATCCCACTGGGTGCCACTGGCTGGTGCCTGTAATCCTAGCTACTCAGAAGGCTGAAATCTGAAGATTGAGGTTTGGAGCCAGTCTGTGCAGCAAAGTCCCTGAGATTCTTAACTCCAATTAGCCACTTCCTCCCAAAAAATTCTGGAAGTAGAGTTGTGCCTCAAGTGGTAGAGCACTAGCCTTAAGCAAAAAAATTAAGGAACAATATCCTGAGTTCAAGCCTAGTATTGGCACAAGCACAAACAAACAAAAAAAAATCACAAATCTGAAACATTTCTGGCTTAATTAAACACTTTTTTTGTATAAGGGACACAAGCTTTAGGGCACAGTTATGAGTCAAAATGAGAGCAGAAAAGGAGCTGGGCCAGGCAATCAGGGTAAATATCCCCTCTCATAGTGGTTCTGTATTCCTCACCATGGCCTTGAGCAGTCCCATATGTAGGTCCCTAGACATTTCATCACTTTGGCCTTGAGCTAAGGGTCCTTCGGCATCACACATCAAGGTCCATTGCCTCTGGAAGACTGAACAATAGACTTCTAGTGGTGTGTGTTGGAATGAGCACCCAGACAGAGGGGCTAAAAGATGCTTGGAGAGCTCATGCAGGCTGTGTGGAGCCTCTGATTGCTTTTGATATGGCCCACGGACTGTCCAATGATCTGAACATTAATCTAGCTATCTCCTAGAGACATCTTATTAACCCCTTCACACAGCACCTCAGGTGGTACCTGTGGCACCCTCTGGACTACTAGGAGCTCTGCTTATCTTTGTCTTCAACACAGCTTTGCCATTTTACTTCTCAGACTCACTCATGGCCTCATTCTTCAAGACCATAGAGACAAAGGACCTGATCCAGGTGTGGCACTTGTTCAGTATCAAAAATATCAGCTGTGGCTCATTGTGATCACGTGTTTTATGATATCATCTGATCTCACATCATAAGACCAGATATCCTTGACCACAAACTATGACAGCTATGAAGATGGGCTTCATTGCCACTGAGTAGCTTGACTGCTGCTTTATCTAAATTACTGAGTGTGTAGAAAGCACATACTAGCAATATGTTGTGGAACAAGAGCTCCAGCATCCTCCAACATCATTGCCTGGATGAAGGCAAGCACTTTAAA
This sequence comes from Dipodomys spectabilis, assembly GCF_019054845.1. Classification (NCBI taxonomy): domain Eukaryota; kingdom Metazoa; phylum Chordata; class Mammalia; order Rodentia; family Heteromyidae; genus Dipodomys; species Dipodomys spectabilis. The sequence continues at coordinate 2,837,888 of NW_024870760.1, forward strand.
TTCAGCAACTTCCTACTGGTTGGAATCAGTTTGAGAAAACGCCATTTTCTGAATATTAAGCACTTGTTTCTGTGTGCATGCGCCAGTATAAGGGCTTGAACTCAAAGCCTGGGTGCTCTTTCTTAGCTTTTTCATTCAGGAAAGGATGGACCACTACTACTTGAACCACAGCTCCAATTCTGACTTTTTGGTGGAAAATTGAAGATAAGAGTCTCATGGATTTTCCTGTCCAGGATGCCTTTGAACTGAGATCCTTAGATCTCAGCTTCCTCACTAGCTAAGATTACAGGCATGCACCTCCAGTGCCAGCCTTTGTTTTTAGTGCTGAGGGTGGCACCCAGGCCTTGTGCATGCTAGTCGAGTACTTTTCTGAGCTACACTTCCAGCATAGACCTTCTTAATTCTTATGTGGGCTCTTTAACTGGATCGAAGAATCTAATTTCCCCAACAGCTGATTTATCAGAAAAAAGCAGAAACAAATTTAATTTTACATGTACGTGGGGAACTTCACAGGAGAATAAGAAACTAAATGGTGATACTTTTATAGTTTTTCTACAAAAAAGAAATGCATTTGTGAGGGAGTGACAGAACAGAGGGCTATCTGGATTGTTACCACAGGACATGTGGAAGGAGACAGAGGTAGTGGAATAGAAGGGTCATGCCAATGAATTTGTTTATTCAACTTGCTGTAGCCCCAATTAGTAGTCTCTGAAAATTAAAGTTACTGATTGGGTAAGGAAAGCCACTCCTCCAAAAACACTGTAGTTTAATGCCTTTCTACCTCCCTTCCCCCTCCCTCTCTCTTTCTCTCCCCCCCCCCCTCCCCTCTTTTTTGTCAGTTGTGGGGCCTGAACTTGGGGCCTGGGCACTGTCCCTCAGATCTTCAGCTCAGGGCTAGCACTCTACCACTTGAGCCACAGCACTACTTCTGGCTTTTTCTGCTTATGTGGTGCTGAAGAATCGAACCCAGGGCCTCATGCATGCAAAGCAAGCACTCTACCATTGAGCCACCTTCCCAGACCTCTTTTTCTTTAAAAAATATGTTCTTGCTATGTAGCCCAGGCTGGCCTCAAACTTATGACCCTAGACTGTGTGTGTGTGGGGGGGGTAATGGTGGTGGTAATCGCAGCTATTTAAGAGGTCAAGGCCAACTTCAGCAAAAATTATGGAGACTCCTTCTCAAACAACAAACCAGGTCTGGTGGCACGTTCCTCTCTGTAATCACAGCTATAAGGGAGGTATAGGTAGCAGAATCTCAATCTAAGACTGACCCTAGACAAAAATGAGAGACTGTATTAAGACAATAATAACTAAAGCAAAAAGGGATACAGAGGTACCTCAAATGGTAGACAACCTGCTTAGCAAGTGCAGGTCCTGAGTTCAAAATCAAGTACTGCCAAACAAGACAAAATAAAACGGGAAAAAAATCCTCAAAACCCTTTGCCTTTAGCCTCCCAAGAGCTGGGTTACAGATACGAGGTACCATTCAGTTCTGAAACGGCTTTTTCTGAAGTTACAGTTGTTCAAGTGATTTTTGCCTGATATCACCAATATATCTATTGGGCAGTGGAGGGCGAGCACCAGAGGGAAAGTACTGAATTCTGAGCCAGACTGAAGAACAAATCTTCAAAGCTCCCCAGATAAGAGGGTTTCACCAGAGTCAGCTCCCGACCTAGGACTGGAGGTATCTTGGCTTTGCGTGCAGAAGTGCAGCAGTGGAGTGAATGGGTAGGTTCCTGAATGTTTGCAAATCCCACCCAATCTGAGGTACACTTGCTGAGCATCTAGTCATCCATTTCCACCCCACCCCAGGAGTCTGCCTGGGGGGAGGGGCAGCTATTGATGTTTCCAAGCTTGAGATCACTTTCTCTTCTTTTCTTTCTTTTAAAAAATATAACCTGCCATCTAATCTTCGATAAGGGAGCTAAAACAATAGAATGGAAGACAGACAGCCTCTTCAGTAAATGGTGCTGGCAAAACTGGTTAACTACATGTAGAAAACTAAAGCTAGATCCTTATATATCACCCTGCACCAGAATCAACTCCCAAATGGATCAAAGACCTTGAACTCAAAGCAGACACTCTGAAAACATTACAGGATGGAATAGGAGAAACCCTGGGTCTCCTTGGCTCAGGCCGAAATTTTCTGAATAGAGACCCGGAAACACAACAAATCAAAGAAAGGTTGGACAAATGGGATTGCATAAGGTTGCAGAGCTTCTGCAGGGCAAATGACATAGCTAGCAAGATCAATAGAAAGCCCACGGACTGGGAGAAGATCTTTACTAGCCATACAACGGACAAGGGTCCTCATATCTAAAATATACTTGGAACTCAAAAAATTAAACACCCAACAACAAATCCTCAAAGAAACAACTGCCCAATAAGTAAGTGGGCGAAAGACTTAAAGAGAAGCTTCTCTGAAGAAGAAAGAAGGATGGCCAATAGACACATGAAGAAATGTTCAACATCCCTAGCCATAAAAGAAATGCAAATCAAAACAACATTGAGATATCACCTCACTCCAGTTAGAACAGCAAAAATCAAGAACTCTAACAACAACAGATGCTGGAGGGGATGTGGACAGAAAGGAACCTTACTTCATTGTTGGTGGGAATGTAAACTTGTTCAACCACTTTGGAAAGCAGTATGGAGGTTCCTCAAAAGACTCCACATAGAGCTCCCCAATGACCCAGCAATCCCACTTTGGGGCATTTACCCAAATGATCACAAACAAGGCCACACTAAAGCTACCAGCACAACTATGTTTATTGCAGCATTATTTACCATAGCTAAGATATGGAACCAACCCAGATGCCCCTCAGTAGATGAATGGATCAAGAAGATGTGGTATATATACACCAATGGAATTCTATGCCTCCATCAGAAAGAATGACATTTCCCCATTTGTTAGGAAATGGAAAGGCTTGGAAAAAATTATATATTAAGTGAAGTAAGCCAGGCCCAAAGAAACATAGGTTCCATGGTTTCCCTTATTTGCAATATCTAGTATAGGTATGAGTCAAGCGGAAAAAGAGAATGTGATGTTAGGAAAACGAACCCTCAAATATGTATTTTAATGTTTTTGTTTCTTTCATGCATGTGTTTCTAACGCATTTATAAGATTATTTCTTTGTTGCTTTGTATGTCCCTCCCCCACAGTGTAACCCCCACTTTCACTATATTTGATGTCAGTATAACATGTGGAGGAGATGGGGACAAACAAGTCGTTTAAGGATTCAGGTGGACCTGTTGCAATAATGAGAAGTACAAAATGTCATGTCTAAACCAGCTTTACAATGTCGGTGGGGGGGAGGGAGGGGGGGTATGATTGGGTGGGGGGGGAGGGGGGAGGCTGGGAAGGGAGGTGAAGGGTAAACAAAGGAGGAGGCTGCAATGCTTGGTAAGAAATGTATGCATTATCCTGCCCATGTAATTGTAACCCCTCTGTACAGTATGTTCTCAAATAAAATAAAATAAAATTAAAAAAAAAAAAAAGGACACACACACACACAAAAAAAAAATAAAATAAAAAAATAAAAAATATAACCTTTTAGCGCCCCCCCCCCCCTTTTTATTTTAGCATTGAGGATCAAACCCAAGAGCAGGCTCTGGATAGACAAGCACTTCCTTCACCACTGAGCTAAATCCCTTGTATGTGTTGTTTTGTTCTATTTTTGTCAGTCGTGGGGCTTGAACTCTGGGCCTGGGCAATGTCCTTCAGCTTTTCAGCTCAAGGCTAGTGCTCTACCACTTGAGCCACAGATCTGGTGGTTTATTGGAGATAAGAGTCTCATGGACTTTCCTGCCCTATTGGCTTTGAACCACTGTTCTCAGATCTCAGGCTCCCAAGTAGCTAGGATTACATGCATGAGCTACCAGTGCCCAGCAATCCCTTGTATTTTAAAAAATGGGTCTTGCTATATACCCCAGGTTGACCTCAAACTCTTGATCTGCTGCTCTAGCTCCTGAGTGCTGGGATTACAGGTGTGAAAAACTACGCTTGCTTTATTTCCCTCCCTTTCTTGTTTGTGAGTTGCTCTCCTGTTTCATCTTCCAATCCTCCTATGAGTGAGCACACCCCTGCCAGTCCCCCTGAGTTGATCATGTCTTTCCCAACAATACTTGCCTCAGGTAAGGTTTGAAAAATTACTTGTAGAGTATGGGTCTGGAGACTACTCAGGTTAAGTTAAAGAAGAACATGCTTTCTTTCAGAAAAAAAGCTCCATATTGTTAACCTGTGGGGCTGTTCGTCTTTTTTGTTCAGGGCTGTTCTGTGAATTGTACAATGTCCATTGTGCAATGTACAAGGTCTCAGCGCCTAATTGCTAGTAGAACCCTTAAGGTATGACAATCAGAAATAGGACCAGAGCTAGGCAAAATCACCCTGTTTGAGAAATCATAGGCTAGAGGACACAATTCTGTTAGGGTGGATCTGCTTCTGTCCTCTGGCTAGGCCTCATCCTAGGAGGCATTCCAAGGCCTGGAATCTCCTTGCTCACCATTCTTTCTTTGGTGTTAGTCCTGGGGCTTGAACTCAGTGCCTGCACACTATCCCTGAGCTTTTTAGCTGAAGGCTAGTGCTGTATCACTTAATCCACAGCTCCACTTCCTGCTTTTTCATAGCTAATTGGAGACAAGAATCTCAGGGACTTTCCTGTCTGGGCTAGCTTCAATCTGTGATCCTCAAATCTTAGCCTCCTGAGTAACTAGGATTACAAGAATGAACCGCCAGCACCTGGGTTGTTCACCTTTGTATTTGTAATCTGCTCTGTCCTTACTACCTCTGGGCTGTCTTCCCCAGCATTCCAGTCTTCCTGAGAGTTGGATCTACCTTTCCACATCTCTGTTGTAAACAAAAGTCCTATCATTACATGAGGTACATTGAGTTTCAAATATTCATTTACACTCAGTTTTGTTTTTTGTTTTTGTTTCGTTTCAGTGCTGGGAATGGAACCCAGGACCACCCAAATACTAGGTACACGTTATAACCCTAAGAAATATACCCCCCTTGCCCCCGTTTACATCCTGCTTCTGATTTGGAGTCCCTTGGGAACAGGGCTGTGCCTTAGCCTCTTTGCATTTGGCAGATATGCATAGCTTGGTTAAGAGGGTGGACCTAGGGTTAGAGGATCAGGGTTATGGGGAACAGAAGCCACATATTTCCATGAGACTGGAAGGTTTAGTTAGAAATGTGAGAAGACACTGGCAGAGACTGCCACCCTTGAGTCCACAGAAGAGCCTCAAAGAGCCACAGTCAAACCAGGCAATGGTGGCTCACATTTGTAATCCTAGTTACTCAGGAAGCTGAGATCTGAGGATGCAGGTAGAAGCCAGCCCAGGCAGGAAACGTTCATCTCCAATTACCAAAAACAATCTGGAAGTAGAGCTGTGATTCAAAAGTACTAGCCTTGAGTGGGGAGGGGGAGGAGGGAAGCTCAGGGACATATCCTGAGTTTAAACCCCAGGACAGGTACAAAAACACAAACAAAACAAAAAGCCTTGGGAGATTTTTCCTAAAGAACACCTCTAATTTTCTACAGGAAATAAATGAAAAATGAAATAACCTACATTCCCCCCCCCCCCCCCCCCCCCCCCCCCCCCCCCCCCCCCCGCAACTCTGCTGGGATAGAGCTTCATAAAGACTACTACAATTGTACATTGTCATAGGTCTGGGCGTAGTATTGACTGACACCTAAATCAATCTGTTTAACTTTAGTACAAAGTTATGGCTTTTGCTGACTGTGATTACTGCATAAGTGACTCAGTTTATGGACTGTATGTGCGTGCATGCAGAGCACCACAGAACTTTGTCCTCCCTGTTTTCTTATGTGAAGTTCTTTTTTTTTTTGTCAGTTGTGGGGCTTGAACTCTGGGCTTGGTGCTATCCCTCAGTTCTTCAGCTCAAGGCAAGTGCTCTACTGCTTGAGCCACAGTGCCACTTCCGGTTTTCTAGTAGTTTATTGTAGATAAGAGTCTCAAGGTCTCTCCTGCCTGGGCTGGGTTTGAACCTTAGTCCTCAGAGCTCAGCCTCCTGAGTAGCTAGGATAACAGGAGTGAGCCACCAGCACCCGGCTCTCGTGAAGTTCTTCAGTGGAGACTTCCTTATAACCTGTACTGTAGGCCGCCAGGCATACCTCCTTAGTTTTCAAGTATCAGCCATCTGGAGCAGCTAGAGCAGAGTACCACAGTCTGGATACCTTAAACAACAGAAATCCTTTTTCTTGAAATTCTAGAGTCAGGATATGCAAGGCTGAGGGGTGGGGAAGGTTAGCTTCTTCTGAAGACTGTATTTGGTTTGCAGATGGCCTTGCTCTGTATGTAAATTCCCTATTTCCTAAAGGTCCTAATTTAACATAATTACCTCTATCTCAAAATCAGTCACATTCGGTTAAGACTTCAGCAAATGAATTAATTTTCCATACATGAAGTTAAGAATGGTCAGATGAAAGGGCTGAAAGCATGGCTCAAGTGACAGAGTGTACAAGGCTTTGAGTTAGTTCAAACCCCAGAACTGAAAAAGAAAAAAAAAAAAAAAAGCAATGATCAAACAGGCCAGGTGCAGTAGCTCACCCCTGCAATCCCTACTGAGGCAGAGATTATGGCAAAAATTTTGGGAGACCCTCCCATCTCAACAACTAAACTAGATGTGGTGGTACATACCTGTAGTCCTAGCTACATGGAACACATAGGAAGGATATATTGTATATGTAAAAATAAAGCTAAAAAGAAGTTGGGTTCAGGTGGTTCGTGCCAGTAATCTTAGTTACTGGCTGGGATCTGAGAAGCATGATTCAAAGCCAGCCTGGGTAAAAAAGTTCACTAGAGCCTTATCTCCAATAAACTACCAACAAGCCAGAAGTGGAGCTGTGGTTCAAGTAGTAGAGCACTAGCCTGAGCAAAAGAAGATGGAGGAGAGTGCTATCAGCTGCCCTAACTGGCCAGCGGAAGAAATATTTCATTTCCTTTTCTTGCGTCAAAGGATTCCTAAACCTGTCACCAGATCTCCTTTCTATTTTCTCCTGCTGTCATTTTGTCTCATACATCTGGACAGTTAATGTTGCTCCACAAGGTGTTTGAACGCAGAAAGTTCAGACAAAAACGGAAAAGAATCACTTCTGTCCTTAGGTTAGATAGAAAAAAGTCCATCAAGGTTCCTTCACAAACTCCCATTGTCCTCCCACATTGAGAAGTAGCTCTCCAAACTAATCTTGTGTGGATCAGCAGCTTTTATGAAAGGGGTAGGCAGGGGAATTTAGGAAGTTAAACTCCTGGCCACCCTGCGGTCATGTTCAGGAAATGCCTAGTATTTATGTTTTTCTCAAGGCCAGGTGTTTACTATTTAGAGGAGCCCAAGGTTGAGAAGGTCATTTCTCTCTACACAAAACCTGTTCACAAAGTTTGAGTTTTGAATTTAAACAGTTTATAAAACTCAGTGACTACCGTCATCATTAGGCTTGGGTTTTAGTTGGAGTGAAAACTTGTTTGCATTCCCACACTGCTGCATGCTGCTCTCCACTCCCCACCCCCACCCCCAGGATACCTTGGTTCTGGGCGCTCCGCAGGTCTGAGCGCCCAGCGCCCCAAGGGGCAGGGTCAATCCAGCAGCTTTCCGCTGATCAAAATCGACTCTCTGAGAAGTTGGCTCAGTGGTAGAGCGCTTGCCTTGCATGCATGAGGCTCTGGGTTCGATTCCTCAGCACCATATAAGAAGAAAAAGCCAGAAGTGGAGTTGTGGTTCAAGTGCTAGAGCACTAGCCTTGAGCTGAAGAGCTGAGGGGCAGAGCCCAGGCCCAGAGTTCAGGCCCCATCACCGACAAAGAAAAAGCGACTCTCACAACCAGGGGCCAGACCTGCAGCCACAGACTAGCACGTGGGGGACCAGCGGTTGGAGGAGCTCCCGCTATACCCAGTGATGCCCCGGGGTGGTTGCAGCCCCGTGCACCGTCATCCCGGCAGCAGGCAGCCTCGGGACTCCAGCCCCTCCTTGCCAGTTCCATGCAAGCCCCGCGCCCTCGGAGTGGGTCGGCTGCTACTTGTTGGGGCGGAGCCAGGTCCCGGTGGAGCAGAGAGTTGGGGCGGGAACTAAACCTGATAGGGCGGGGACAGGGCGGGGACAGGCTCAGCGGTGGGCGGGGCGGAGAGGGAGAAGTTGAAGCTCTGGCCTTTAGGAATCGGGCTCAGCTCGGGGTTGGGTGGGGCCAGGAGCGGGAGAGGGCTGGGTGCACGGTAGGGGGCGTGGCTGAGGCCGGCGAAGGGCGAGGCCAGGAGCGAACCGGTTGGCGCGCGGTAGGGGGCGGGGCCGGGAGTGGGGCGGAGTCCAGGCTTGGTGCGTGGTAGGAGGCGGGACTGAGTGCGGGGCGGGGCTTGGAGCTCGCGGCTGCCCGCGCGGTGGTTCTCTCCTACCGCCCTTCCTGCCTTCGTCGGTGGGACGTGCGGCGGTGGGGGCGCGGCTTGGCGGGAACTGGAGAAGGGCGTGTTGAGCCTCGAGTCTTGGCGACCCCGGTCCTGCACAAGCCCCGCTGCCGAGGTCTGGAAGTGGCGGGGCCCTGCGAAGTTGCGATGAAGCCCGGCGTGGAGGACCAGGCGGTGCCCGCGGGGGGCCCCTGGGAAGAGTGCTTCGAGGCGGCGGTGCAGCTGGCGCTGCGAGCCGGACAGGTGAGCGCCGTGGCCGCGGGCGGGCAGGCCCGGGAGGGCGGGTGAGGGAAGCCCCGCGGGGGGCACGGGCCGTGTCCTACCCACTCTGAAGTCCGCACCGCAGGGAGCGGGGTCCCCGGGGCGCGGGCGCGCGTCCCGAGCGGGGACCTCGGTGGGCGCTGTCGGGCTGCACGTGGGCGCCCGGCGCCTGCGGAGCTTTGGAGAGGGCTCGTGTTGCTTCCAGGGCGCATTTATTTCTTTAGCCTCTCTCTTCCCCGGCAGTGGAAGAAGGTGAACACCGGGCTAGTGCCGCGGAGGGCAGGCGCAGCCTCCGGGGGAAAGGACGCCGCGCGCGCGGCCCCCGCTCCTCCGGCAGATGGCTGACCGCTGTTTCCTTGACCTTGGCGTTTCGGAGAGTCAGTTAGAACCTAAAACGCCCTCCTAGGCGGGAATTCCGCAGCTTGATTGTGTGTTTAAGGACTTTTGCATCGACCGAGCAGCTGGGCCACAGGGGACTCTTGAGCCCTAGGCGCGTGGAGATCTGGCAGGGTGGTGGTGGATCGATGGTCTTGCCTCAGGATCCAAACTTGCCTGAACTTAGAGCCTGAAAGTGGTTCCACGCCACGATTGGCACAGACTCAGGGTTCGGGAGGAACTTGTTAGGCAGCAGAAGGATGGAAACAGCAACAGGAGCTAAAGAAAACCAGCGACGACTGGGGGTTAAAAATGGAGTGCAGCTCCGCTCCTTTCTCTGCCTTTTCCTCTGTTCGTTCAGCAGTGCCTGACTCACAGAGAATGCACCAAAACTGATAAGGTAATGAGCAGTGTGCTCAATAAGATGGTTCAGGATAGATTTGTGGCTCTCTTAGGAATAATTCAGGGCTGACTTGGCCTGAGGAGGCCAAGGCTTGCTCTGTTGTATGCTTTGGTGGCTAGGGGACAGACTTTTTGGTGACTTGGGTGTGAGCAGATTGGTCTATATCCCAACAGTTTTATTTTTCCCCTCACAATCTGTCTGAAAGTACTCTAAAAATGCATACATTAAAAAGTGTTGGAACAAGTCTGAGGATGTAGCTCAGTGGGATATAGCTTGTGTTTACCAGGCACTAGGCCCTGGATCCCATCCATAGTACTGCCAAAAAAGAAAAAAGTGAGACTTTACCCATCTTGTAGAGAAAGGACCCTAATCCCTGCACTGTTGATGAGCTTTTAGCTCAAGGCAAACCTCGTTCCTGGAAGTCAGGCCCTCTGATCCTCTGAGACCAGGCTGTCCTCCTTTCCTTGCTTCCTCCCTTTCCTTCCAGAGAGGACATCATCAGGATATTTATGAACTTTAAGATTCCACTGTAAAACTTTTCTTCCCTGAGGCTTTGAAGAGAAGCCAGTTTAGAATTCAGACAAAGCTTTGTAAAGCTTGGTGTGTGAACTTATGGGCTTCTGTGGTTTTCAACTTAGGATCTTTAAAGCAACAGAAGGCTTAAATATTTTTTAATTCAATTGCTCACATAGATCTTGCAGTATCACAGGCATAATTCTTAAGATTGTTATGCTTTTCACCTAAGAGATCATTTATATTTTTGCAACTTGCCAACAACAACAAAAAAGCTTTTTTAAAAATAAAATAACATGAAATAGAGATTCTACCATTAGAAGTCTGGTCAGGAAGCCTGGGCCTCTAGGCTCTCTCTTGGTCATTATGCTGCTTCCTGCCTGCCTGGCATTGGGTAAGGGAATGTCCCAGCACTCTGTTGCTGGAATAGACAGAAGGCACACAAGGTTATCAGAACCTGTGTAGTGGGAACAGAACATCTGAATGATGTTCTGCAGTAATTGGGTGCTGACTGGAGTAAACCGCCTTAGCCCACCAAGGGAGGAGAAAGATGGAGCAGGGGTCTTTTTGTGAGTGCTCCTTAGTGAAAGGCATATTTGGCACCAGTTACCATGGTTAAAAATAACACACACACTCTCACACACACCTGTGCCCAGGGTTCAACACTTTGTTTTTTTTGTTTTTTTTTTGGTCGTGGAGCCTGAACTCAGGTCCTGGGCACTGTCCCTCAGCTCTTCAGCTCAAGGCTAGTGCTCTACCATTGAGCCACAGCACCACTTCCGGCTTTTTTCTTTTTGCTTATGTGGTACTCAGGAATCGAACCCAGGGCCTCATGCATGCAAGGCAAGCACTCTACCACTGAGCCACCTTCCCAGCCCAACACTTTGTTATCTTATTGTGGACTACTGAGGTCGATGAGTCTGGGTTCTGTGCCTAAAAGATGTATGTGGGGCCAGATGGAGAGCCTTCTGAATGGTAAGTGCTCCTGTGTTCTTAGACAGTGGTTCTGTCCAGGTACTCTACATCACCTGCTGTCACCTTTGCCCCACTCTTTATGTGTTTCTCTGCCCTAAGGTGTTGCCTTAGGTCCTGGCCTGCGTGGCCTTTCCTTCCTCTACTTCCCTTCCCTTCACCTTCTATAGGCATCTTTCCCTTCAGTCTCAGCCACTCAGCAAGAGCCTCCTGCCTGGCTGGTGGGCCACAGCCCCACCCCATACACCACTGCAAGCGCAAAAAGCAGTGTCATGGACTTGTGGTTTGTGAAGAACAAATGTGGTGGGAAGGAAGTCCCTCTGTGCTTGTTAGCTTTCCAGGAGAGAGCTAACAACAGGCTTCTTTGGACATGGAGTTTACACTACTTAGAGAGCCCTGTTTAAGAAAGTACAGAATTAAGCCGGGCGCTGGTGGCTCATGCCTGTAATCCTAGCTACTCAGGAGGCTGAGATCTGAGGATCGCAGTTCAAAGCCAGCCCGGGCAGGAGAGACCGTGAGACTCCTATCTCCAATAAACCACCAGAAAACCGGAAGTGGCGCTGTAGCTCAAGTGGTAGAGCGCTTGCCTTGAGCTGAAGAGCTGAGGGACAGCGCCCAGGCCCAGAGTTCAAGCCCCACAGCCGACCAAAAAAAAAAAAAAAAAAAAGAAAGTACAGAATTACTGGCTGGCAATATAGTTCAAATGGTAGAAACCCTGGTTCAATATCCAGTAGATAGATGGCTTGCACCTGTATTCCCAGCTAGAAGGTCAGGAGAATTAAGGAGAACAGTATCTCAACACAGTGATACATACCTGTAATCTCAGCTATGCTGGAGGTATAAGCAAGAACATCTCTGATTAGACTAGACCTAGCCAAATAAAAGAAAAAAAGCCAGGCGCCGGTGGCTCACGCCTATAATCTTAGCTACTCAGGAGACTGAGATCTGAGGATTGCGCTTCAATAAACTACTAGAAAACTGGAAGTAGTGCTGTGGCTTGAATGGTAGAGAGCTCCCTTGAGCTGAAGAGCTGAGTGACAGCTCCCAATCCCTGAGTTCAAGCCCCAAGACCGACAGAAAAAAAAAGGCACAATACCCTATTGGAAAAAGAACTAAAGCTAAAAGGACTGGCTTAAGTGATAGAGTACTTTTCTAGTAAGAGTGTTGCCCTGAGTTCTAAGCCCCAGTACCACCTCCCCAACAAACAAACAAAAAGTGAATGAATGAATATTTGAGTGAATAGAACAAGCTTTAGTACAGTAGGCCTATGTGTTGCCCTGGCTCCTTCCCACTAGGGTCCTAAATATTGATGAGACATGCCAGGTCATTCGGTATTGTGGGCAGGAGGATAGGTGTTACTGTCCTCCACAAATACATTTGCTCTGCTTCCTTTTTGCCCACTCTGCTTTCTGATGAAGAGTAGTTGTAGTGGACAAATACAAGGTCAGAAAGATGTGTGCAACCATGTATGTGTGTGTGTGGGGGGGCACTTAATGCTCTCTCTTCCATTTGCAATAAATTCATCTCATGACAAAGCTCAGGACAATGCAGGATGCCATAGCCCATCCTCCACCCTCAGTACTCCAGCCCTGTTCTCCCTGGCAGATTGCCTTTCCCCAGGCCAAGCCTTGAGAATTGGGACCTCTTGTCCCACCCAGTTCTTTTTTGGTCGGTCTGGGGACTTGAACTCTGGGCCTGAGCATTGTCCCTGTGCTCTTCAGCTCAAGGCTAGCGCTCTACCGCTTGAGCCACAGCGCCACTTCGGTTTTCTAGTGGTTTATTGGAGATGAAGTCTCACCGAGTTTCCTGCCTGGGCTGGCTTTGAACCGAGATCCTCAGATCTCAGCCTCCTGAGTAGCTAGGATTATAGGCATGAGCCACCGGCGCCTGGCTTCACATTTCATTTTCTTACCCAGCTCCAGAGTCCCTTTGTTAGCTAGCTAGAAGGGTCCCCTCACAGGTAAATCATTCCTACCCTTGTCTTGATAAGTAGCCAGAATGCTCAGCTTTATTTATCCTTTGGCTGGAGAACATAGGATCTTAGATTGTAGAAACATTTCTTTCCACCTCTGGCTCTCAAGAGCAGAAAATGCACTTAAGAGGGTCCAGTCCTATTTGACTATCCTTCCTTGTCAACATTGTGGGTTTTTTTTTTGTTTGTTTTGTGTGTGTTTTATGTTGTTGGGTTTTTTTCTTTTGTGCTAGTACTGGGGCTTAAACTTGGCCTGGGGGCTGTCCCTTAGCTTTTGTGCTCAAGGCTGGTTCTCTACTACTTGAGCCACAACTCTGCTTCCAGCTTTTAAGTGGTTAATTGGAGATAAGAGTCTCAGGGACTTTCTTTCCCCAGCTGGCTCTGAAGCATCATACTGAGATCACAGCTTCCTGAGTAGTTAGGATTATATAGAAGTGAGCCACTGGTGCCAGGCTGGTTTTGATACGTGATGGTCTTTACAGAGCAATTGAGCCAGTCAAGTCATATTAAAAAGGCTTTTATGAAGAGCAGCAGTCCCCAGAGCCCTGTTTTTATTTATTTATTTATTACTATATATATTATTGTGAAAATACGGTACAGAGGGGTTACAATTACATGAGCAAGATAATGAGTACATTTTTTATCAAGCATTGTTGCCTCCTCCCAGTTTTTATTTTTCTGTTTTATACCTGATTTCTGTTTAATAAGAACCTGCTGCTGTTTCTTTCTTTCTTTTTTTTTTTTGTCGATCGTGGGGCTTGAACTCTGGGCTTGGGTGCTGTCTCTCAGCTCTTCAGCTCAAGGAGAATGCTCTACTGCTTGAGCCGCAGCGCCACTTCCGGTTTTCTAGTGGTTTATTGGAGATAAGAGTCTCATCGAGTAGTTTCCTGCCCAGGCTGGTTTTGAACCTGGATCCTCAGATCTCAGCCTCTGAGTAGCCAGGATTACAGGTGTGAGCCACCAGTGCCCAGCCTGCTGCTGTTTCTTGAACCATGTTGTACATCTGCCTTTTGTTTGGTTTCACTCTATTCTTTTCCCCCCTCTTCCTCATTCTCCCCTCTTTTCTCTTCTCTTCTGAAACAGGTGTTGTATACCCAGGCTGGCTTTGAACTCGTGATCACTGTATGTGCCTCAGCCTCCCAAGTGCTGGGATTACAGACATGGACCACCAGGCCTGGCTTTCATTAAGTTCTTGAGGAAACTGAATCAGGTCCAGTTTGGAGTTAACATGCGTAATGTGTTTGTGAATACTCTTGCAGTGCCTATTGGTTATGTACAAATGCTTTTCATTGAGAAAGATTAGCATTAGGAGTGGGATTCAATTCTGTCATGGATTCTCTAAGCACATGTAACCAGTTCACACTCTGGCAGCAGTTTCCTTGCTCTGTCTTCTATAACCCTGCGCATGGCCTGCCCTTTCTGCTGGATTTGAGGTGTTTTATTGTGTTTCTTAATGCCTTTGTGTATGTTTTATTATTATCTATTTGTTTTTTAAATGGTGGGACTACACTGAGGAGAAATGTACTCATTCAACATTTATTGAGCACTCTGACTTTTACTCAGAGGAAAGTCCTAAGTAGGGTCCTGTATTCAGAGACCAGAGTAGCTGCTGTCTAGGGACCAGACTAGGCTGTCTGATTGGAAGCCAAGTGAGGAATGAGTGGACCTGACTGGCTGTGTGAAGACGCGGGTAAGAAGGATATATTTGGAAGGCTGAGGGGACAGGCTTTACCATTGGATTGTGTGAAATACAGCAGGCTCTGGGATGACAGCAAGGGCCTGTAAAACTGGTTGATTGGATTTGCCCTCTCTGGAAACTGTAGAAGAAGCATTTGGAGGTGGAGTTACCATACCTAGCTCTGTTGGCTTAGGATGTCTGATGCTGAAGCAGAGGGTATTCCTTTCTTTTGGGTTTGGAATTCTGGCTTCAGTGACTTAAGGTTGGTAGTACATAGATTAAACATTAACTTTGGAGGGAATCACCCAGGCCAGGAGGTCTGTGAAATTCCTGCTTAGTTAGTGAGTAGCTGAAAAGCATTTATTAAAAAACAGCACACACAGACTTATTGCTAATTGCAAACAACCATGGAAAAAGCTTCAGCAGGCAACTTGTCTCTGCCACCTTCCCACCCTGGGATATTCCTGAAGGGCAGGATGTTGAGTTTAAGATAGAAACACCTGATTGAAAGTACTGCCATTACCTTTCCACTCTGGCTGGGAAAGTTTATGAGTTAAGCTTTTTTTTTTTTACCTAGTATTTTAGCTTCTGGTTAGAAACAAGGTATGGTGTGTGTGTGTGTGTGTGTGTGTGTGTGTGTGTGTGTGTGTGTGTGTGTGTGTTAGGTTTGGAGTTTTGCTGTGAATCATTACGTTTTGTTCTGTAACTACATTTTTGTTCTCAGGAAAACTTGTGTGGTATGAAGTTCTATATGGGGTGTACCTCAGCTTGTGCACTTGGACCTTGGCATCAATATCTCCTGTAGTTCTTAAAACAACCTAGCATCAGCTAGGAGCCAGTGGCTCAATCCTGTAATCCTAACTACTCAGGAGGCTGAGATCTGAGGATCATGGTTTAAAGCCAGCCCTGGCAGGAAAACTCATGAGACTCTTATCTCCAATTAACTGGTAAAAAAAAATCTAGAAGTGGAGCTGTGGCTCAAGTGGTAGAACAGTAGTCTTGAACAAAAGCTCAAGGACAGTGCCTAAGCCCTGAGTTCAAGCCCCAGACAGCAGGTATTTTGTCACAGTCTCAGTCATGGACAGGAACACAGCCAATTTACAAGATACTTAAGATGTCAGATGGGGAGAAAGTGTAGACACAAAGACCATGACACACAGGTCCTACACAGAGATAAATATGACTAGAATTAGGGAGGAAACCCAGGATGGCCAGAAGAACTTGTGGGCAGGGGGCTCTGTGAATAGTAAGGTGAAAAATTGCTAAGGGCTGGGTGGTATAGGACTTAGAGTGAGTTCTGAGGGCAGTGGGCAGAGCCTTGGGTAGTTTTCTTTGTAAAGTGTTCTGATCTATATCACAAATCTGCCACCAGCTTCTGGATGAAGGTGCCAGCATAGATGGTTGGGTATGTAATTATTTTCACAGCTGTTTCCCAAAAGGAGACCCAGCAAGCGTGAGCTACATGAAGCCTCTGTCCTCTCAGGTATCGTCCTGCTATGGAGTCCCTGGAGGCACTGGTTCAAGAAGCAGATACAGACATCCACCCCATAGGTCATGTTGGAACAGTGCAGACTCCTGGTGATCCTCTTCTCTCTGGGATGTGGGACTGTCCTTAATCTCTGCCTCCATGGAGATTGTCAGAGCTGTGGGTCTCAGACCCCAGCCCAGATCTGCACAATGACATCTTCCTTTTCAACAAGATCCTGAAGGTCTGTTGTTATATCCTCTGCCTAACATGCCTTTGTCTCTCAAACTTACACACACACACACACACACACACAGCCCTTAGACTTTCTTGCCCCGAGCTGTCCTCACTATAAAACATGCAAGTGCAGTGCTATATAACCTGCCCAGTCTAGCTCAGGATTTAGGATACCTAGAGGAGGTAGGCCAAATGTTGGAGTGTAGAATCTCTAGACAGAGAGCCTGTGGAGATGCATTTGATGAAGGATTGGTGTGTGCAAATGATGTAAGAAAATTAGTTTGGTGGTGTTGGCAGGATATTGCAAATACAAGACAGTGAAGGCCTAGGACAACAGGTAGGTGGAGGTCCATTGGGACTGACAGTGGCTAGCTGCGATTAATGGACTGTAGGAGCCACTTTGCACTTTACTTTTTGTGTTATCCATCACACAGTCTTCTAGAATAGATATCTGTCATTTTTGCAGCCCAGATTTTAGAAATGATACCACCTGTAAGCTTTGGGTGGGACTAGCCAGCTGGGCAGTGAGGCAGGGTGGGAAGGCAGGGAGGAGAAACTACTAGCAGTTCATTTCTGTATCCGTTCCGAGGTCTTCTATTTCAACATTAGATGATGCTTACTTACCATAAAGCAGCTTGGAGAAGAAAGGTCATAGTGAGCAAAGGGATGTCAAGCCTGGGAAGTCAGGCAATTGATAGGACTTTTGAAAGAAATACAGGACTTTTGAGTGGTGACTGGTTTTGGAGGAAAGATCTCCGGTCAGTTTTAGATGTTCTCACTTTATCATCATGATAAGGAAGACCTCAAGTGAGAACATATGAAAGGAAGGGAAAAGTTCCTGGCTGGAATTGGAAGGGATATTTTATTTCATATGCCAGGACTGGTCCATCCTATAGCATCCAGATTAATTTCTCTCTATGACTCTGTATTTGAGTCTCCCAGGGGTTCTTGGAATCACAGAAGGTTGGCAGAAGGTGCTAGAGCTCTGGTGTCTGCTCAGTCCTCACGCCTAGATGTGCTGCAAAGCCTATTCCTTCGCCCAGTCCTGTGAGCCTAGGGAAGCCTCTGACCTCCTGCATGAGCCTCTGAGGTGTCTGATGCTGTTGTTTCCCAGCCAGCCTCAATTCCTGCAATACAATTAAATTTTCACAGGTTTCTGAGCAGGAATGGTTGTACTCTTGATTCACTGCCATATCTCATTTTGTGTGATTTGTAAATTAGGTAGAAAAGTCTTTACGTTATGCCCAAGTATCATAAATTTGACTTCATATCGTTATAGGGGTCAAAACTGTTCTGCCATTTCATTTTGGGCAGTTCCTATCAATAAAGTTCCATGCTACTTTCAAAATTGTGTTTTTGCTCTTGCCTAGAACAACAGCTACTTGGGAGGCAGAAAGAAGAAGAGGAAAAAAAGCATAAAAGCTAGGAAAATACTAGCTCATGGAACAAGCTAGAGAGAGGAGTAGAACAAGTGGTAGAACAAGGTCTTGGATTCAAACCCCAGTACCACCAAAAGTAAAAAAACAAGAAACAACAGCAGCAAAAAAACCCCAAAAGAACAAATTGGATGTGATAGTGCAAATTTATAATCTTGGAAGGTGTAGCTAGAACTGCAGTCTGAATGCAACCTGGGGTGGTGGGGGAAATGACAGATGATCCTACCTGAAAAATAAACTAGAGCAAAAAAGGACTGGAGGTGTGGCTCACGTGGTAAAATGCCTGCCTAATAAGCAGAGGCCTTAAGTGCAAACCCCAGTACTGCCAAACAACAACAAAAAGTGTGTTTTTCTTTTCCTCCAAAGAAAACTTGTTTCACAGGTAGGACAAAATAACTTAAAACAGTGAAACTCTTATAAAAAGTCATGGTTGGGTGATTAGAGCTTCCCAGAACCTCGGAAAACTTGGTGTGATAGTAAGTAAGCCCTGTTGGCAGACTAGTATGGTCCGTAGATCTTGTCTATTCAGTCAGCCCTTGAAGAGAGAGGAGTTTGGGGGGAAAGGGGACCTGCAATTTTTTCTTTTTGTCGGTCATTGGGCTTGAACTCTGGGTCTGGGTGCTGTCCCTGAGCTCTTCAGCTCAAGGCAAATGCTCTACCACTTGAACCACAGTGCCACTTGGTGGTTTATTGGAGATAAGAGTCTCACGGAGTTTCCTGCCCGGGCTGGCTTTGACCTGAGATCCGCAGATATCAAAGCTAGTATTATAGGCATGAGCCACTGGTACTCTGCGGGGATCTGCAATTTTAACCTGCCTCCATACTTTTATTCTAGATCATTAGAAAAGCCCTCACTGAAGAAAAACATGTCTCAACAAAAACATCTGCTGCAGATCTTGTGACAGAAACAGATCACCTCGTGGAAGATTTAATTATTTCTGAGTTGCGAAAGCGGTTTCCCTCACACAGGTGAGTGTTTTCTTTAGGAAACACACTCCAATTACAGTCACCTCACTCATGGAGGCTAGGTACCAACCAGGAACACTCTACCATTTGTCACTGAGGTTCGAATGTGGATGGACCAGGCATCCCTAGATGCTTGGTCCAACCCCTGATCCTCCATGGTAGGGAAAGCACTGAGCCACTTCTCTTTCCAGAGGAATCTTGCAAAAGCATGACCCATCTGAAGAACGTGCAGTGACATCCTGACAGATGGGCTTGTTCAGCCACCCAGGGACTTACTTGAAAAACAGGACATAGGGTGGACTGGCAGCCACATGGGATCCAATTCATCAACCAGTGTTTATTGACATGCGGCCCCTAGCCCAAGACAGAGCACATGGCAGACGTCCCACAGAAGTCCTTGATGGGGATGCTGTGCTCTTCTTCTTTGGAGCCAGTGTTCTTCATCTTTTAGGGAGTCCGTGAAAGATTTGATGTAAACCATTTTTCTCTTCCTTGGAAAAAGTAAAATAGTTACACAGCATTTTGCATATGGGCCTGGGGATCCATGGGCCCCAGAGTAAGACCCCTATTTATGTTGGTGGCTCTGTGCCCTTACCTCAGAGTTGTGGAGAGCAGATATTGTAAAAACTTGTTCCTTGGATGCAGAAAGGTCTCTTTTCTCCCTCACATGGAAGATCCTAAAACTGGAATACCAGCCACTGGGTTTCTGGGCATAGAGTATTGTAACTGTCAGGTTCCACATTTATATGGACTTGGGTGACAGAAATGGAAGACTCTGTCCTTGGTGTGTTCACCACCTGGTAGGTTCCATATACACACACACATCCCTGCCATGGATGAATACGGGAACCAAAGAACACATCATAGTTAAATCATTGACCTTCTCTTTTATTGTTCCTTTTGAACTACTTAGTTCTCCTTTAGATGATCTCTTTGCCCTCTAATCCCAGAATTTAGGAGATAGCTGCAGGAGGATAGTGAGTTCCAGGCCAGTGTGAGTGATGCATTAAGATTCTGTTCTCTCTATCATGAGTCATCCTTGTGTTGTTGACAATTCTGTGTCTCAACTCCTTATTTCCTATTCCTTTATTTAAAAGTCAAGACTTGTAGCATCTGTTGAAATATTTATAATTTCAAGAATATTCATGTAAATTTTAGTGTTTTTTTTTCTTGTAGTGCTGGGGCTAGAACCTAGAGCCTTGAGTATGTTAGACAAACACTGCACTGCTGAGCTATATCCTAGCCCCATCTTTTTTTTTTTAAGATTGAGTCCAATCTTAATGAAATGGCAATGTTAAAAGAATTTATCATCCAGCTTGCTTTTGGTTTTTGGGGGTTTTTTGGAGAGGAAAGATAGATACTACAGTAACCAACCAGCTCTTTCTAGGTATTCTACAAAGTTGGCCTGGAGGTTGCTATGGTAACAGTTGTGGCTGGCTTATCTTTTGGAAGCCCAAGAAAAGATTCATGGTCACCGCAAGATAGGCATAGTGATGTTGTCGGGGGTTCTGGTGTCACATTCTTCAAATAAGCTGCTCTGTGGAATGCAAGCCCTATTACACATGTGTGTATGTGGAAGAGACTCTGTTGTAGGTAAATGTGAATATCCACCACTACAAGTGCAGCTGCTTTCACTGGACCTCAGGCATACTGGGAAAACTGATGCCCTCAAGGAGAGCATCTTAAGGAAAACATATGTTAGGCTTATTAGAAGCTTCTCCAGCAGGCTTGTGTCAGGCTTCCATTGGGAGGAGTCAGACAAATATACTTGTGTAGAGATCAGTGACTAAGAATCGCGGTTCCTAACCCCAGTCCCCACTTTGGTGCCATTCTTCACCTTAGACTTTGGCTGTTCCATAGGCATTCCCAGGCTTCCTGCCATCTCCTTCCTGGGCTGCGAGCCAGCACAGGGGCAAGGATGAAGGTTGGATGTTGATATTGTTTGTTTCAAAAAGTCAAATGATGGGCTGGGAAGGTGGCTCAGTGGTAGAGTGCTTGCCTTGTATGCATGAAGCCCTGGGTTTGATTCCTCAGTCCTACATAAACACAAACAGCCAGAAGTGGCGCCGTGACTCAAGTGGTAGAGTGCTAGCCTTGAGCAAAAAGAGCTCAGGGACCCAAAGTCAAAGCCCCAGAACTAGCAAAAAATAAATAAATAAAATAAAAGTCAAATGAAACTGCTTTCAATTCATCTATGTGAGGTTTAGTTTTTGTTTTTTTTTGTTTTTTTTGTCGGTTGTGGGGCTTGAACTCTGGGCTTGGACGCTGTCCCTGTGCTCTTCAGCTCAAGGAGAGTGCTCTACCACTTGAGCCACAGCGCCACTTCTGGTTTTCTAGTGGTTTATTGGAGATAAGAGTCTCACGGACTTTCCTGCCCAGGCTGGCTTTGAACCATGATCCTCAGAGCTCAGCCTCCTGAGTAGCTGGGATGACAAGCATGAGCCTCTGGCGCCTGGTGTGAAGTTTAGTTTTTAATCCATGCCTAAGATTTTAAAGTAAAATGGGCATCTAGTTATAATTTATAGACAAATTGATAAATATGTAATAAAAGATATACATATTATAATTATATGAATTAATACATGAATATTATTTAGTTTTTCTGCTTTCAACATTAGATAAGATGTTAACATAAGATTGCCTGTCATTCTTTCTTAGATAGGATTTTTATTCTGGTATTTTGTCTTTCATTTTTATTCTTTAATGAAACAACATTGAGATGGATTGCAACTATGTTTGCTTTTTAATAAACAACACCCTGACTTCTTGTTGGTTTTATTATTTTGTTTTACTCATCTGAGAAATCTAAAATCTTGAGTCCATGATGTTGAAAATAGGCATACAGTGGATTCAGTAGTGATGAGGTTTAAACTTTCTTCTGCTTCTAGCCCTCACAGCCGGGCAGATTTCTGCACTTCTCAGCAATCAGTCTTGAATTCCTTGCCTGAGAAGGAACTGCCTTGCCAGGTCCATCCATGAGGTCCCAGCATCTCCCTGTTAACTAGCACACCTTGGTAATGGTAGAAAGCAAACCCACAGAGGAAGGCTAGAGTTTTTACAAGCTGGTCTTGGAAGCATGCTGCTGTTGATGTTGACCACACTAACTTAGCTCAGCCCAGGCCCTGGCTTTGTTGGACTCCCAAGCCTATTTCCAGTTGATGATTTTGTTTTTTGTTTTTGTTTTTTGTTTTTGGGTCCGGTCATGGGGCCTGAACTCTGGGCCTGGGCGCTGTCCCTCAGCACTTCAGCTCAAGGCTAGCGCTCTACCACTTGAGCCACAGCACCACTTCCGGCTTTTCTCTTTTTGCTTATGTGGTGCTGAGGAATCAAACCCAGGGCCTTAAGCATGCAAGGCAAGCACACTACCACTGAGCCACCTTCCCAGCCCCAGTTGATGATTTTGAAGTAGATCTAAGTGTAACTATTTTGAAAATACCTATTACCGCTGGGTACCCATGCCTCATACCTGTAATCCTAGGTGAGATCTGAGGATCTCAGTATAAAGTTAATGAGACTCTTATCTCTAATTAACCACCAAAAAGCCAGAAGTAGAGCTATGGCTCAAGTGGTAGAGTACCAGCCTTGATCAAAACAGCTAAGGGATCCGGGCGCTGGTGGCTCATGCCTGTAATCCTAGTTACTCAGGAGGCTGAGATCCAAGGATAGTGGTTCAAAGCCAGCCTGGGCAGGAAATTCCCTGTGAGACTCTTTATCTCCAGCTAACCACCAGAAAACCAGAAGTGGCGCTGTGGCTCAAGTGGTAGATTGCTTGCCTTGAGCTGAAGAGCTCAGGGACAATGCCCAGGCCTAGAGTTCAAGCCCCACAACAGACCAAAAAAAAAAAAAAAAGCTAAGGGACAGTGTCCAGGTCCTGAGTGCAAGCCCAGTACTGGCTCATGTGCACACAAACACACAAAATCTATTAGCATCACTGACAGTAAGTAAACTCTTGTCATCCTCTTCTCCTGAGTGGCGTTGCCGGGATAGTCAGAGTTGGCTCAAGCAGGGAAAGGGAATGAACTTGAACTGCTCAGTATGTCTAGCTACCACCTTTACCCCTTGACAGGTTGAATTCATGACTCAAGTGAACATAAAACAAGTCCTTGATGTGGAAAACAAACAAACATGGTCCTGCCACCACAGACATTTACCCATGTTTTTCCTCCTGGGTGCTCATGTTCCTGGGTAAGTTGGGATATTCGCTGCAGTTCAGAAAGGCTTCAATAGGTAGCTTGGCTCCCCTTCATGGACTAGGAAGACAATTCTGTCTCTCTTGTCAAAGTAACCACTAATCAGTCGGAAAAGAAAAAATCTTAGAAGTATTTGGTTGTTAACTGTATAGAAAGTTCATTAGAACTGATTTTTTAAAGGAAAGTAGTTAAATTATGCAGAACCTGTTGCCAGTCTTCTACCATTATCTTAGTTGCTGTCCTCCTCTCCTTCATTCCTTAGATTTATGTAGTGTTCTGGAGCTCCCTACATTAACTCATGTGCATCGGTGGCTTTTCTGTTTGTGTTAGAGGTTTTAGGTAGCCATTTCAGTGGCTTTTCTGTCCAGGGAAATGTCTGCAAGAGTAGACTTTTCCCCACTCCCTCTGCAGAGATCTGTGTTCTCTTTACTTCCATAGGTACTAGCTTCCAACATGAAGAAAATGAGGTGTAAATAAATTAGTCAAAGCTCTATTTCCCTTCCTACCTCCATGAAGAAGTATTTTTGGTGCCAGATAGCCTGAATGTGGATTAGCCAAAGAAGTCCTGCCCAAACTATTACCAGCAGGTATAAAGCAAGCAGAGAACCCAAGGGCATGCCTCCCACCTTCATATGGGAAGGTGGGCTAATGAGCAGAAGGCAGGAAAGAGAAGGTGAGCCCCCTGGGACGAACATAAGTGACTGCTGGAGAAAGCCTGGGGTCCAGAATGAATATGGTGAATGTCCCCCTCAGAGAGTCATGTAGAGCAGAAGCACCGCAACAAGAGCCTTTCAGAGCTCCCTGGCCCGTGTCCCACACATGTGGTTTATAGATAAACAGTCTTCCTGCTCCTGCATGTCCTGAGAAGCCCATGGTGAGCTGAGGGGTGTCTATGCTGCCAGACTGCTTCCTGCCCACTGGACATTTCTCTTCCAGCCCAGCAGCCTCCTCTCTACTTCCTACTCGAAACCCACTTTAAAAAGTAAAAGGACCCACATTGCTCCTGAGTTTCCTGGGAATTCATCATTGTGTTATCTCTGCTCTCTTCTTGACTTGAGCCTTATCATTTCACTGCTTTATCAGCTTTGTTCCCAATTTAAGCTTTGGCACCTTCTTCTTGTGAGTGATTTTAGGGTGTGTTGTATTTTCTTTGAAAACACTACAAGCCACTCCAGGAAAAGAAAACCATGGAGCTACAGAAGACATTGAAACAGTATTAGTTCCTTAAATCTCTGCCTAAGAGGCAGAGTGACTGCCACACCACATAGTGCCATCTAAGTGGAATGGGTCTCTGTGTAGTGTCCCATCTTCCCCACTCCGCCTCTTGTATCAAGTTCATGGCAGTTTTATCTAGGCATGTCTGGGGAGCACCAGTCCCTAAGCATGGACTCTGGTTTGCATGCTTGGGTCATGTGATGCAGAAGCAAGAACCGCTTGATGGGGAGGCAGTGCCCAGGAGTGGAAGTATGTCATACAGTCAGAATCCACAAGACGTTTCTGCCTTGTCTGTCCAACAAGCTGAGCTTTAGGGAGCAGGTTGAGCCCTTGAGCTCTCTAGCCTGGTCCTCACATCTCAGTGTTCTGTCTGCTCATTTGTGGGATTCTTTAGAGATTATGGGGCGTGGGCAATGATGGACAGCAGCCTGCATCGATGTATATATAGCATTCCCTTAGCGAATCCTCAGATAGGTTGTGAGATTCTTTGTGTGATGGAAGGGCTATGTATGTGTATATTCCCGTGTATGTGCATGTAGGACCTGGACTTTGTAGCTTGTGAAAGGTACCACAGTGGTTGGAGTGTGGCACAGGACCCCACACAGGTTGCTGTTGACTCCAGATGCAAAGCACTGCATTGCCCTGCTGCCCTCTCTGCTCTAACAGATCTGAGCTCTGCCTATGCTGCTCTGCATAACAGATCCTAGTCCCATGTGTAAGTGTCCAGCACTTGAAATGTGGGGAGGAGAGCCAGCCTGAGGACATATATGGCCAGTGATGGTTGTGAATGAACAGAGCAGGTACAGAGGTTTCACTTTTAGGCTTGTCCCTCTTGTTCACAAGCTCTTTGCTTGATCTTAGGGAAAAGTGGAGCCAGGAGCGCCTGGCTGTGGAGGGAAGCCTGGGGATGACCATGATTGATAATTCACCAGATTATCATCAGGGCAGGAAATAGCTGTCAGTCATTTTTCTTTCTTAGCAAAAACATGTTCTTGGCAAGTCTTGTTTTTCCTCTGGTATAGATGTGGACAGGGCCTGAAGATCTAGTGGAAAACAGGGCTCTGCATTCAGTTACAAACCAATGTATGCTCAGCTCCTACCACAGGCAGGGCTGGCACAAGGGCTCTACCTTTGGCACACTGGGACAGTTCTGAATATCGCTTAGCACTGCCTCGTGTGCTGCAGAGGTCACCTTGTCTATAGCCAAGGACCTGCCTGGAGAGTCTTCCAGGGACCACTGATAGGGCTGTGAGGCAGGGGCCTGGCCAGAGGTAGGGCCCTGTGTGCTTCACTCAACCTGTGTGTGGTAGGGGCAAGAATGGAGGGGTGAGCAGCAGGGTGCTGATGGATCCATATGGAAAAAGCCAGCAGTTCCCTTTTGTCAGGGTTGATCTTGAGATTTTTCTTGTCTTGTTGGGATGAAAGGGAGATGGCATGTTCCAATGAGGACAATTTAGGGGGCTTATCCATAGAGAGCCTTATTACAAAGGGCTGTTCTGCAGAAAGAACAGAAAATACAGAAACTGGAGACAGATTGACAGGCCTCCCATTCCTGAAGGAGTATCAACAAGGCTTCTGCAAGTTCTCAGGTTAGGCGTGTCATGATAACTGTCCCACCCCTCCAGCCCACTCCTGCTTTCTCCCCAGGGGAAGCTGGAAACCAGGGAAGAGGAATGGGGTTAGATAGAGGTGTGGCTTAGGAGGTAGAGTGCCAGCCAGTGAGAAAAAGCATCAGGTACAGAGTTAAAGTCCCAAAAAACAGGGAGGAAGGGGAAAGGAGATACTAGGCCTACATTGCTGGTGACAAGATATTGTCACCTCTGTCTGTGTCAGTGTAGATGACAACCTCTCCATGATGCATGTCACAGCACTGCCAGAGAAAAGCCAAAGAAGAGTCTGGGCCTTGCCCTGCAGGCCAGCACCGTCACCAACTGCTTCATTGGCCTCTTTGCTCCAGGCTGAAGTGTGTGTAGTTTAGCTTTTCCTCTGCAGGACTTGTGGTCAGTGTCTCTGTGCTCTTGTGTCTTTCTACCTGGACTGCTCTGTTCTCTTGGAGCTCTTCCAAAACTCTGACATTAGGTGAGACTCTAGGATCTTGGGGGGAGGGTTGGTGCTGGAGATTGAACCCAAGCCTTGTACATGCTACACACTTTACCACTAATTCACATCCCCAGCTTGGTTACTCTTTCCGGAACCCATGGGGCAAAGGGCTAGCAGACACATGAAGATACTGGCGGTCTTTGAAAGAGTCTGCATGTCCGACCTGCAGAAGTTATCACAAGATCTTTTTAATGTGCCTGTTCTTTACTTAATGCAATCATAAGCAACTTGAGGTACATCGCCTTGCGTTCCTGGTGCGGTTTCTCAAGCTGAATCCTCATCCTTTGCAGGTTCATTGCAGAAGAGTCCACAGCCTCTGGGGCCAAGTGTGTGCTCACCTCCAGCCCGACCTGGATCATCGATCCTATCGATGGCACCTGCAACTTTGTGCATAGGTGAGCAGGAGCTGGGAGCACCATCCTGCTTCAGGGCTTCATGTGTCTTCCGTAAGATTTTGTCTTTCCAAAAGCAGTGTTTTTGAAGGGAGGGCTATGTGTGCAAACCCATAGTAGGTTTATGTTCTCACTAAGATGATCAAACTTTGATATTCTTTAAGGTTGGATCATTTGTGAGAGACTTTTCTAAAGAGTATGTAAGGAAATCTTGTTCAGAAATGGTCTGGGTGGGGTATGGTGGTGCACATCTGTATTCCAGCACTTGGGCGGCAGATGCCAGAGATTCAGGATTACTGAGCTAAGGTCCAGTCAAGAGCTGTCTTTGGGGCAGTAGTAAATGTTGTGGGTGCAGAAGGCCAGAGTTCAGGAAGGTCAGAGGGGCTCCTGAGAAGGGAATTGAGTTGCAGACCCAGAGAGGTTACCACCATGAGAGCTCCTTATCAGTGGCAGGATGAGCACTGTATATATTACTCGCGGCCATGTGTAGGTAGACAAGGACCCAGGGGCACAGCATATGACATGGCTTCCACTGAGGCCATGTGCCAACCTGACCATATCTGGGGAGACTTGGTTGTGTGTGTGTGGCGGCCCATGAACTCATGGGAAATAAGAAGCAGAAACAGAGCCAAGCTGTGGGGTTCTTTGTGCTAGGTGTCATTACTTGTTTGCCTCCATAGTACACTTCCATGAAGTAATTCCAGTTCTGTTAAGCATAAACACTTTCCAGACGAGGGTTACCATGAGAACTCAGTCATGCCCAGACAAGCTGACCCTTTCAAGGCTATGGAGTAGTGCCATTTGGTGCTGCCAGGCAGTCACTTCAACTAAAACATGACCTCTTCAGAGGTTCTGCTCCTATGTTTTCCCTGAGGGGAGTACCTGTCCAATTTGTCATCCAAAGTGCTTATAACAGGAATACAATGGGCTAATCCCCATCTTATGAGAAAGGCCACATATTCCTCTGAGAGTTTTCATGGCTGTAGTGGCTTGTGGTCTCCAGTGCTTCCCTCTCTGTAGCCCTTGGGGGAAATTGGGGCTGGAGGAGAAGCTGGGAAAGGAGCATCACTGAAAACAGGCTCTAGTGTTGGTTTGACAGTTTCAGAACCCCAAGGCCAACTCTGTAAGCTCTCAGTCTGAGCTATGGCTCTCATGCTTTGAGCCTTGTGAGAGCCCTGTGGTACTGCGACCACAGCCAGCCAGAGCCCTCCTCTGTGTACGGGACTTACTTGTTTAGGTAGGAGCAGAGTTACAGCCTGGTCTGTAAGTTTCCCCATACCCAGCTCTCAGGATTTCTCTCATGAGACTCTCAGTTGTGTGTCTGCCCACAAGTTTGAGGAATGAGATGTTTCTTCACCCTTGCTGCTTTTTAAATTCTGATGACCTTCACATAAAGGAGACATTTTGAGTAACATCAACAAAATCACATAACCACAGTCAAACTGTGACATAAAAACTATCCCTTTATTACTGTGGCTTACAAGTTCTTGGCTGCTAGAGTTCAGGCAAGAGATAACGACAGAGGAATGTTACTATGGCTCAGAGGGGGCCTGTGGCTCAGGCCGGCCTGTGTGGAGCCCATGGTCCAGGGCCAGTGACAGTGTCTCCTGGGCCTCCATACCCCACCCAAGAGGGAGACTGGCCTTTTAGGAGGTCTCTGCCACCTAAGATTACTGAGAACCAGAAATGTAATTATTGAAATTGCACTAATTGAGCATTAGTTGGTCATGTGGAGTTATTCGAGCCTTCCACGACTTCCAGACATTGCTTCAAAGTTAACTATTTTACATGATGGCCAGCTAGGTATGTTTATCTTGCAAGCAGCTCAGTGAAGTTGTGGAAAGTTGTTTATAAAATAAACAACAACAGCAAAACCCCAGCCATAGTGCAGAAAGATCCTGATACTTGAAGGAAGGCTGGTGTTGGAGAGCTTGTGATCCCATTTCACGTGACTCATCCTGTTTTCCTTTGCAGATTCCCCACCGTAGCAGTTAGCATTGGATTTGCCGTTCACCAAGAGGTATACACGGTCCTCCTTTGTGGTTCCGATCTCAGCATGCCTGTTTACCCTTTGCCTTGTGCCTTAATCATTACTAGTAAATCCAGTCTATATTTTTCAAATCCAAGGAAGTAAACAAGCACAGGCCAGTGTGTGGGGGGATGGGTTTCTGGCTCCATGGCAGCTACTCACTTCATCCCATGGCCGGCTGGCTCATTTCACAGCTGCTGTGGAAGGCAGTGTTCTTAGCAGATGCTTTAGTCTCTTCTGACCCCTAGAACATGTGACCTAATCACAAAAAGGCGATCCTATTTTGGGATAATGTTTTTAATCTTAATATCCTATTAATTCTTCTTTACCTCCTCCTGACTATTAGTGTGAGAACATGGCTCTCTCCGGATTCCCAGAGACCTTCTGAACTAAGCAATAGCATGAGACCTGCAGGAAAGTCCTGGGTGAAGGTCAGTCAGCAGGGCTTGGAAGCACCTTGGTAATTAGGACAGGGGCTCCACATCTCTCAAAAGCAGCTCCCTTTAAAATGGCAAATGTCACAGTCATTTTCAGGTCAACATAGACTTCCCAATATAGAAACAGATTATACACATCTCAAGGTACTTAATGTTGGAGATCAGAAAAAAAAAATAATACTGAAATTTAGGCAAGGAGTTGACAATTCATTGGTATCTCTGTTCAGTGTGGTCACAGAGACCAGTGAATATGTGAGGCTGAGGAGCACTGCTTACCACCAGGTTACCAGTAGTAGGGGAAAGCTTCCAGGAAGAAAGACTGGGCTGAGAAGGCCAGCCACCTTCAGCCTGTCTAGGGCCTGCCATGTCTATCCCACCTTCCTGGAGACTGAACACAGGAGGTGTCTATGTGCAGTGGTGTCTCCGCTTGAGGGAGTCCCTCATTCTTCCTGCCAACCCTCAGGGGCAAGGCCAGGACATTTCCCATGGTCTTGAAGTGCCATCACAGGCTGGCATTGGCCTACACAATTCCAGGATTGGTTAATTTGGACATTCTGGTAGTGGAGGAGGGCAGATAAGTATTGCTGGAGAGCTGAAAACTGTCAGTGTTGGCCAAATGGTCTCCTCCAGAAATGAACCACCTCCCTGTAGGGTGGACTCCCATTCCTAGGGATGGCGACTTCACCTCAGGGTCAGACAAGACTTTGCAAAGGCCTGGGTCTTCTCATCCTCCAGAGACAGCAGACCAAGCATGCTTGTGCCTGAGATAGAGAGGAATCTGAGGTGCCTAGGAATGAGGTCACCTCATCTTTCTTGTTGGGAAGCTGTTTCTGTCACTTTGTCACTTGAATCAGGTGGGAAGCTGCTGTGGAGTGATTTGTCTGCTGAAGGACGAAGGTTCTATGGAGTCTCTGGTTCTAATGGCTTTATAAAAGCCAATATTTTTTATATATCAACAGCCTACAGGGCTTCTAATAGGGCTTGAATAGTCACAAGTAGCCATTTTCTCCTAGTAAAATATAAAACAGATCAAGAATTCAGCTTTTTCAGTAAGTTTTGCTTACAATGTTTGATTATAATAGCGTTTAGTATAGATATATTAAAAAAAATTAAAATCCTTATAAAGGTTATATGTAGAGGGGTTACAGTTATATAAGTCAGGTAAAGAGTACATTTCTTTTTGGACAATGTCATTCCTTCACTCTTTCCCTTAATACATTTTAACTTAAGAAAGTTTGCCGTTGGGTGTTTCGGAGGCATGGCTCGTGCTAGAGCACCAGCCAGTAAGCAAAGGCATCAGATCAAGAGTTCAAATTCTGGCCTTGTACAAAAAATAAAAAGGAAAAGGACATTTACTGTCATGCCCAGGTCTTATCTGAAATATAATTATTTCCATTCCTGTTTGGCAAGGCTACTTTTGCACATTGTCACTGGGCTGGTGTTAGTATCAAGTACAGCCTTCGTCTTTGCTTCACTGTTATTTCCTGTGTCAAATGAGAGGTTGAATTTGCTTCTTTCTCCCCTGTGCACCTTGCAGCTGGAATTTGGAGTGATTCACCACTGCACAGAGGAGCGACTGTACACAGGCCGGAGGGGCCAGGGTGCCTTCTGCAATGGCCAGCGCCTCCGAGTCTCCGGGGAGACAGGTAGGGTTATTGCAGCTCAGCTCAGCGCATTTCACAGAGAGAAGTGTAATTGGAAAATGCAAAAGTCACCCTCACACACAGTGGTAGAAATCTGCTGATCATCCAATCTGTATATGTCTTGATCTCTGTCTCTCTGAGGAAGTACTGGGATTTGAACTCAGGGTCTTTCACTTCCTAGGCAGATGCCCTAAAACTTGAGCCATGCCCCCAGCCCCCATGCTACCATAGCTGGCTTCTTTATAGGGGAATCATTTTCCTGATGGAGTGAGAAGTTGAACATACTCTGTATCTTTCTGTTGTCATTGTTGGTTGTGAGCCTGAACTCTGGGCCTGGGCACTGCCCCTCAGCTCTTCAGCTCAAGGCTAGCACTCTACCACTTGAGCCACAGCACCACTTCTGGTTTTTTCCACTTCTGTGGTGCTGAGGAATCGAATCCAGGGCCTCAAGCATGCAAGGCAAGCACTCTACCACTGAACCACCGTCCCAGCCCACCACATTCTGTACCTTAATGATTTGAGTCATGTGGCCAGGAGTGTGCACTCACATCTGTCATCTTTAAGGCAAAAATTTCAACTAACAGCAGTTTATGTGGTAGGGCTGAATGAGCCATTAAGGCCAAGGGCAGGCAGTATGTCAAAAATGTTGGTAAGGCCATATCTGCAGGTGTTGTCATGCAGGTGTGTCTGTGGGTGTCTGCATGTGGACCAGCAGTGGCTAGTGTGGGAAGCAGTTTAGTTTCTGAAGACCCCTGTGTTAAGTCTATGACGTTTCCAGGCACCTTAAACCTGCCACTAATTGTGGCTCACTTTACTTCCCTTAGTACAGAATCTTGAGCATGCCTGGTAGCTTGGACTGCCTGTGTCTTCCTGGCACCACCTACCCTTAACATGCTGGCTTAGGGTTCCTCACCTCCTTCTTGCCTTCCTCCCACCTTAACTAAACCAGCAGTATTGCATTCTGTGTGGAACAGGTACTGAAAGGGACAGAAAAATGCCAGAACAAGTACAAAAGAAGAGCCCAAAGGAGAAAGCAGCTAGAGGAGACTGTGAAAACTGCTTGTGATTGGGTTTAAAAATATTATGGGAGCTGAGGGTATAGCTGAGAGGTAGAACAAGTACCTGGCTTGAATGAAGCCCTGGGTTCCAACCTCAGCACTGCAGAAAAGAAAAAGGGGCAAACACAGATCCTGCCTGCCTGCCTGCCTGCCTGCCTTCCTTCCATCCTTCCTTCCTTCCTTCCTTCCTTCTTTCTTTCTTTCTTTTTCTTTTTCTTTTTTCGGTGCCAGTTCTGTGGCTTGAACTCAGGCCTCATGTTCTAACTTGGCTTTTTCACTCAAGGCTATACTCTACCACTTGAGCCACACCTCCATTCTCATTTCTGCTCCTATCTAATATGTGTTTTAGAAGCAGGGCCTCATGAAGTACCCCTACTTCATTTACCAACATTAGCCTCAGTTCTGAAGTACCAGCACTCCCCTCTTCCTCCTCTGAACCTGCCTGCCTACCTACCTGCCCTCTAGCCTATCACTAGCCTCTTTTTCAGACTTGCTATCCTTCAACCTTCTATTTTCCTGCTGCTTCTCCTCCCAGGTTGATACTATGTTCCTAGGTGGCCTCCGGTGGCAAGGGGAGCAGATATATGGCTTTCAGCTACTCTTCACCTGACCCAGCTTATGAGGTGCTGGCCTTCCCTATGAGAAGGCACCCAGTGAAGAACGGGCCAATAAGACTAGAGGGGGAAGAGGTAGCACTGCAGGGGTCACATGGGTTCTGTGCTAGCCTAGGGTGGAAGGTAGGGAAGGGCTCCGAAGGGACACTGGCAGGATGATATAAGCTAGTGTCCCTGACCCCAGACTGAACTCAGAATCTGAGTCCCCAGCCCTGCCCTGGTTCTGCTCCCAAAGTGTTTGGTTTGGCTGCACAAATAGGCATCAATTATAACCATGCATTCCAGAAGGCACCCATCCAGGCCTAATTGGGTAGCAGTGGTGAGGAAGCAGGTCATCAGACATGTCCAGTGAACTTTGCTTTGTGTTTCCACTGATTATGACACTGAACTGTGTTCATATAGGGCTTCCTGGTTGTTGCCTTTGCAACTCAGTCATGCATTGACCCATGTCCACAGATGCACAGCTCTGGCCTGGCTCCTGCTATTCCTGACCCTTCAGTAAACGCCTGTGACTGGTTCACATATAATCATTGATCTCTCTGGAGCCTACTGTGCTGTGTCCTCCACTCTAAACAGTACTCTTCTTCTAAAGCACAGTATGACTTTTAAAGTTTGAGGCCAACACAGGCAAAAAGTTAATGAGACCCCATCTCAATCAAGCTGGGCCTCAGTGGTGTTGGTATGCCTGAGTTCTCTGCTACACAGGAGGCCATAGGTGGAAGGATCACAGTTTGAGGCCAGGCTTGGGCACAAACATGAGATCCTACCTGAAAAATAACTAAAGCAAAATTGGGATGGGGATGTGGGCTCAAGTAGTAGAGCACTTGACTGGTAAGCATAGGTCCTTGAGTTCAAACCCTAGTGCTATTCTTATTTTCAGTCTTGGTCATCAGATCGGTCTAGCAGGTGACAGTGTGCTCTGGATAGAAAGATCTTTGGGTGCGATGCAGACCTGGCGTTGGGCCCTGAATCTACTTCCTGTGTCAAACCTCAGTTCTCATTTAAATGCTGAACCACAGTGAGAGTAATTGTGACACTGTGGGTGGTGGTTCCTGCTTATAATCCCAGCACTTAGGAGGCAGAGGAGAGAGTATTGATTCAGGATCCAAACTGGGCTATACGGTAAGATTGTCTCAAAAACAAACAAAAACAATTGTAAAGATTAAATACAATTATACACGCATTAGTTTATCAGTGGCCTCAGTACCTGAATGTCCATTTTGCTGATAATAAAAATCCAAGACTTGTCATTCTTGTCTCAAGTATCTAAAACAGACTCCAACGTCTACTGGCAATTCATGTTTTTGGAAGGTTTGAAGACAATTTGATTTTTAAAATTTTTGCGATAGTGTCTCACTGTGTAACCCAGGCTAGCCTTGAAATTATCCTCCTGCCTCTGCTACCTAAGCACTGGGATTGTAAGCATGCACCCCTGCCCCCAGTGACAGTTTGCTTTTCTTTCACCTACTTTCTGCCCTATAGAACCAAAGGACAGTGTTTTCTTTTTCTTTAGAGTCTAGTAATTTTTTAAGCACATATCTCAGAGTTTCTAGGTACATGATTTGTAATTTCGTCTTTTTATTCACGTCTCTTGCTTCTTTTGTATTTGTTTTCTTAGTTATTTTTCCAGTAGGGTCTTTTTTTTTTTTTGTTGGTTGTGGGGCCTGAACTCTGGGCCTGGGCGCTGGCCCTCAGCTCTTCAGCTCAAGGCTAGCGCTCTACCACTGGAGCCACAACACCACTTTCAGCTTTTTCTGTTTATGTGGTGCTGAGGAATCGAACCCAGGGCCTCATGCTTGCAAGGCCTGCACTCTACCGCTGAGCTACCTTCCCAGCCCCCTCCAGTAGGGTCTTATGTTTATATTTAAGCCAGCTGGAACTGGGATACTTCATTTTAAGCCTCCTGTATAGCGGGAATGATAGGCACACACCACTTTGCCAGCTGTTGGTTGAAATGGGGTCTCGTTAACATTCTGTCCAGGACGGTCTACTTCTGTGATTCTCCCACTCTACCTCCTGAGTAGTTGGGATGACAGGCGAGAGCAGTTGTGCTTGATCTTTCCTTTTGCTTTCATCATCAATTTTAATGTGTACATTTTTCTTCTTTATCTTGTATTTCCTGTAAAATATAATCTATAATGCTTATTCATCCTGTGGTCCTTTTAGTTCATTGTCTGAAATATTTTCCCATTTTTCCCCTAAACTCTGGGATTTTGAATTTAGGGCCTCACGTTTGCTAGGGAGGCACTCTTACCACGGTCACATCTTTAGCCCTTTTTTTGCACTGGCCATTTTATTTTTCACCACATTTTTTGGTCCAGTCATCTGTTGTAGGGCATCTAGTCTGTTTCCATAACTTGGCTATTATGAATTGTGCACTGATGAGCATCAATGTGCAAGTAAGTGTCTTTACTGAATCCTGACTTGTAATATTCTGGGTAGATACCCAGGAGTGGTGTGGCTGGATCACGGGTATTTCCATGCTTAGTTTCTTAAAGAATCTCCAAACCATTTTCCAGAGTGGTTGCATGTAGTTTATATTCCCACCAACAGTGAGTAGGGTTCCTTCCCCTCCTCCCTGCATCCCCTGTAACATTTGTTACTGTTCCTGCTTCTCAATGCTGATCAATCTTACCAGGGAAATCTCACCCGATCTTACTGGGTACGATTAGTAAGATTGGTTTTGATTTGCATTTCCTTTTTGGTGCACTGGTAATTTTTGAGATAGCGTCCCGCTTCTTGTCTGAATGCATGCTTGAGCTGCCCCTCCCCATCTTAGGCTTCCTTTTATAGCTGGGATGACATTCAGCTCTCAATTCAGATGGAGTCTTGCAAAATTTTCTACCCAGCCTGGCCAAGGCTACCAAGGCTGATCCTTTCAACCTCAGCCTCCCAAGTACTTACATGATTTGTCATGCATTTTTTTTTTTTTTTTTTTTGGTCGGTTGTAGGGCTTGAGACTGAGCCTGAGCACTCAAGGTTAGCGCTCTACCACTTGAGCTACAGTGCCACTACCCATTCTTTGTTTTTGAGTCCGGTCGTGGGGCCTGAATTCTGGGCCTGGGCGCTGTCCCTCAGCTCTTTAGCTCAAGGCTAGCGCTCTACCACTTGAGCCACAGCGCCACTTCCGGCTTTTTTTCTTTTTGCTTATGTGATACTGAGGAATCGAACCCCGGGCCTCATGCATGCAAGGCAAGCGCTTTACCACTGAGCCACCTTCCCAGCCCTACCCATTCTTTATTACCTAAAGCTACTTAAATTTTAGGAACAAATATTTTAGGCATACTTTTATTGACTGTAGAGATGTTACTTTGAGCCTTATTCTTTTTTTCTCTTAGAGTTGTGTGATCTAGCCATGATTCGTGTGTGTGTGTGTGTGTGTGTGTGTGTGTGTGTGTGTGTGTGTGTGTGTGTGTGGTCGTGGGGCTTGAACTCTGGACCTGGGTGCTATCCTTCAGCTCTTCAGCTCAAGGCCAGCGCTCTACCACTTGAGCTACAGCGCCACTTCTGGTTTTCTGGTGGTTTATTGGAGATGAGTCTTATGGACTTTCCTGCCTGGGCTGGCTTTGAACCATGATCCTCAGATCTCAGCCTTCTGAGTAGCTATGATTACAGGCGTGAGCCACCAGCGCCTGGCCAGCCATAATCCTTTGTAGTTATTTTTACTTGTATTTTATGGTCCCGAGTTTGGAGGCTTGGAGGCCAGTGTGTCCAGGACAATTTTTGTCGTTTGTCTCCAGAGCACCTTTTGCTGTTTCTGTATAATGTTCCCAAAATAGGTCTTGTTTTTGTTTTTTCACTCTGTTCTCCCTCATCCTTACCTAGGTGTTTTTCTTTTGCTCCTTTTTACTCCCTTCCTGGCAGTATCAACTCAATGCTAGGCCTGCCCTTAAGGAAACCTCAAGAAGTGAGTCATGAGAGATCACAGGATTGGCTCTGTCCTTTCTGAGCAGCCCACACCAGGGACCTAATGTGCCAGCCCGCCTGGCCCGCATGGTATCTAGTGTGATTTTGAGGTTCTCTTTTTTTTTTTTTTTGTCGGTCGTGGGGCTTGAACTCTGGGCCTGGGCGCTGTCCCTCAGCTCTTCAGCTCAAGGCGAGCGCTCTACCACTTGAGCTACAGCGCCACTTCCGGTTTTCTGGTGGTTTATTGGAGATAGGAGCCTCATGGTCTCTCCTGCCCGGGCTGGCTTTGAACCGAGATCCTCAGATCTCAGCCTCCTGAGTAGCTAGTATTACAGGCGTGAGCCACCAGCGCCCGGCTGAGGTTCTCTTTTTCTTGAATCCAATCTTGAATCTCAGTGCTTCTATTTCGTCCTGCACAGCTTCTGAGGCTGTGTGGCCCACCCACCAGAGATTTCATTTTAGGTCTAAGTAGACCTTATAGGCAAAGTTTTCAGTTTTTATTGTCATTTTGTGTGTTTGGCGGTTGGCGGGGGGGAATGCATGCATGTGTGTGTGGGTGTAGGTGTGGGTGTGGGTGTGGTTGAGTGCACACCTGAATCTCTATTTAAGCCCTGGATGCTTTGCTGTAGCTTCTTTGCTCAAGGCTAGCACGTACACCACTCGAGCCACAGTTCCACTTGGCTTTTTGATGGTTAATTAAAGATTAGAGTCTCACAGACTTTCCTGCCTGTCCTGCCTTTGAACCTGAACCTCAATCCTTAGATCTCAACTACCTGAGTAGCTAGGATTATAGGAGTGAGCTACTGGTACCCAGCTATAGTTTTTGCTTGTAGATGTCTGTAGTTTAGTTTTTCATTCCTCCAACTCTAGTTTTATCACAGGGTATTTTGAAAGGTTAAAATCTATGCTGCCTGGAAGTATACATAGCTCAAGTGGTAGGGTACCTGCCTTAACAAGTCCCAGGCCTTGTCAAACCTTAGTATCATTTTAAAGAAGAAAAGTTAAAATAGCAGACAAGCATAACTTGGAGCATGCTCAGTTTTCTCAAAAACCTATTAGTTGAAACAAAAGGAAAGGCTACTTTGAAGGTTCATTAATATAGAAGTGCACCCCTAGAGAAGCCTTCCTTCCTTAATGGCTGCAATCTATGAACCCACACTGCTATGCCAGTGTTACTGTAGCTGACAGTAGAGTCTACTCCTGGTGTTATACATTCAAATGGATAAATATATCTTTATCGCTATGTACCATACAGAACAGTTCACTACCCTGAAAATTCTGTCTCCTCCTATGCATTCCTTCCACAGCCTCGGGCAACCTCTGATCTTCTCACTATTTGGGCAAGTTTTGCCCTTCTTTCACTTGTTAACCTGCGTTTACTTTTCTTCATGTCTTTTCATTACTCAAGAGCTCAGTGTTTTTTGAGTACCAAACAATATTTCCTATCTACTTGTGCCACTCTCTGCCTCTACCTACCTACTAAAGAACATTTTGGTTGCTTCCACATTAGTGTTGTTATAAATAAGACTTCTATAACCATCTACATACAGACTTGTGGTATGAAAACCTAAGCTTCCAACTCCTTTAGTAAGTGCCAAGTAGCACAATTGCTGAATCAGATGGAGACAGGATGTTTGGTGTATGAGAACTGTCTTGTCTTCCACAGTGTCTATGCCAGTTGACATTTCCCCTAATGGTATAGTCCTGTTACTGCACATCCTTACCAATGTTTGGTATTGTCCGTGTTCTGGATTTTGACAATTCTAACGTGTGTACATTGGGGTCTCACTGTTGTGTACATTTGCATTTCCCTGTGACATGTAATGTGGACCATGCTTTCATTGGCTTCTCATCTGCATTTCTTCTTTGGTGAGTCCAGTTTCTGTTTTCCCAAATAAAATATAATATTTTTTTTGCAAAAGAAGATTTTTTTTGAGAGGGAACCAGGACTAGGGTTTGAACTCAAGGCTTCATACCTGTGAGGCAGGTTCTCTATCACCTGATCCATGCCCCCAGCCCTCTTTTTAGTTATTTTTCAGTTAGATAGAGTCTAGTGTTTTTTGCTTGGTACTAGCCTTAGATGGCAGTCCTCCTGCCTATGCCTCCTGCACCACTGGGATTACAGGCATACACCACAACATCCAGAATGTCAACATGGGATCTCACAAACGTTAAAAAAAATCCACAAAACTGTATGTGTATGTGTGTGCATGTGCATGCGCGCACGTGCACACACATGCGCATGCATGCGATCCTGGGGCTTGAACTCAAGGCCTGGGCACTGTCCCCAAGCTTTTGTGCTCAAGGCTAGAGCTCTACCTCTTTGAGCCACAGTTCCACCTCCAGCTTTTTGCTATGCAATTGGAAAGAAGAGTCTCACAGACTTTCTTGCCCAGGCTGGCTTTGAACCACAATCCTCTGATCTCAGCCTCTTGAGTAGGATTATAGACGTGAGGACCTGGCTAAAAGAATATTTTTTTAAACTAAAATATTTTTACCTATTCTTAATACTTTATTAATGATTACTATCTTATTCTTAGATTATCCAGTAAAATTCTACTGAACTCAAAATTTCTTTCCATAAATTAAAATAACAACTATAATATAATGGTGCTTTATTTTTGCTCCAAGAGATTGAATCCAGAACCTCTTGCATGCTAGGCAATTGCTCCCCCTGGCCAGTTTTCTTGGATGCTAGAATTTAAGAGAAGGCATTCATTCACCCAGTGACTATGTATTGAGGTCTCTTGTGCCTGGCCCTGGGAATATGGTTTTTTCCCCAAAAGCTTTTCCCCTTGGAAGACAGGGGGAGGAAAAGTTGACCCTTGACCATGAGGTCCACAGCAATTTTCTGGTGCACCTGTGTACCATCCTGAGGTCCTGTGCATGGGTAACATGGCAGCTCAGTGCCAGTGTCCACTGGATACCCCACTCACCCACATCCTTGGGGGAAACATAGCATTAGTTCAGCCTTGATGCTGGGTGTGTCAGGCAGTAAGGAACTTGGACGTCTGAAGCAGGCTGCCTTGCTGTGTAGCTGTGCCTCAGTAGTGCTCAAGGTGTAAAAAACAACAGCTCTACTGGCAGAAAAGGCTGAGGAGGATTTCTTTGGACGTGGTGACACAATTGGGCTGATCAAGTAAACTGTCATAGAAGCTGTTTCCTCTCTAGTTGTGGACTAGCATACCCAGTGTGGCTGCATCCTGCCGGCATGGTGTACCCTGATGGGTTAAGACAGGACATGTCTGGCATGTGTGGGAATGTGGCAAAGACAAACCATCCTCATCAAGTCTCAGTCACATCCCCAATACCAAGTCAGGCTCCTGGCTCTGGCAGAGTTTCACAATATAGAAAGGAGACACTTGGTATGAGGGCTTGGTTGGCCTCTGCACAGACAAGGCCCATGCCTCCCAGCAGTTGTCCTTCCTAGAGACAATTGGACTCAGGTCACTTCCTCGTCAGAAAGGCCCTGAGCCACGCAGCTAGAGATGAGTTTGTATTAAAACTCTTTCAGAAAGAAAGGCATTTCCCTCTGAACATTCCAGGATCCCATTGTGGAATCCTTTTGTTTTTGCCTGTGATTGAATAATGGTCATTTTTTGTAAGTTACCAAATTCTGGGGAAGAGAGGCGTGAAGGGTCAGCTCCTCAGCAGACAATCAGAGGATGCACTAACGGAAGCCTTTGCTTCCCTCCCCCACGGCCTTACTTCCCAACTCAGCTAGCAGAAAGACTCCAAACAACCCTGCTCTCAGGCAGTGACAGACAGATGTTTGAGGCTTGCTTGGGGCAAACCCTGACAGTTCTGCTAAAGCCGAGATGTGATCTCTCCATGGATGGAAATTCTGTTTCAGATCTCTCCAAGGCATTGGTTCTGACGGAAATTGGGCCCAAACGTGATCCCACCACTCTGTCACTGTTCTTGAGCAACATGGAGCGTCTGCTTCACGCGAAGGCTCATGGGTACGGATTCTGGGGCCCAGGAACATCCTGTGGTCAGAGGGGAGAGAACTTCCAGGAGGTTGAAGAGGGAGTGCCCTGGCTAGCTAGGAGAGAGACAGGTGTGGGGTGCTGTGACACCAGGCCCCGGAGGCCCTGGAGGTTTGTCCTCCATACCATGCTGTGTCCCCTGTCCCGTTTCTGACCTCAGGTTTCCGACACAGACTTCTAGGTCCTTAAGCGTCCCCTTTGGTGCACTTGTTTTAAAAGTCTCTGATTTGTTTCTCCCAAGATTTATTAAGCTGAGTGACTCATCTTCATGTATGTCTATATGCACACATACATACCCCCGGGCGCCCTGAGGGTGCTACTGTAATGTAATGATGCTTGTGTAGTCAGAACCTCAGGCCTCGGTGTACCAGCTGCGGGTTGTGCCCTGTAGCCCTGTGATTGCATGCAGAATGCTGGTGGCATGGCAGAGAGGCCCTGGGTTCTGCATCTTCAGTGTGACAGCCCCCTGTGGCTCGCAGTGGGTGAGGGGACTGGCAGCATGCATGCCACACCAAGGCAGCAAGGGTACTGCCCTCTTGGCCCATACCTGCCCTCCTTCACTCTCTGCAGAGTCCGAGTGATTGGCAGCTCCACCTTGGCACTCTGCCACCTGGCCTCTGGGGCTGCGGATGCCTATTACCAGTTTGGCCTGCACTGCTGGGACCTGGCAGCTGCTACAGTGATCATTAGAGAAGCGGGAGGCATCGTGATGGACACCTCAGGTGAGCTCTGTAGCCACCAGTGCACTCTGGATCATGTGAGCACCTCAAGACACGTACGTCTCCAGTGTGCAGTCTTTTCTGTTTTGTGCATCCCTAGGAAGATCAGGGAGGGTGAGGGGAAGGCAGGCCTGGCCTGCCCAGACTGAGTTGAGCAGATCCTTCATTCCTCTGAGCCTTGGTTACCCATGTACCTAGCACAGTATGGGATAGACTGTTCAGCCTTGCCTCATCCGTCTTTTGCCTTTCACTGGACACAGAAAGGCAGCTCTATTCAGAGGCTCAGATATATATAGCCTGCACTATAGCTGGCTGTCTTCTCCCTTTTGGACCACCTGTGGGGTACAGGCCCTGGAACTCAATTGTACTCCCAGCGCGTGCGCGCACGTGTGTGTGTGTGTGTGTGTGTGTGTGTGTGCGTGCGTGCGTGCGTGCGTGTGTGTGTGTGTGTGTGTGACAAGCTACTATACAAGACAGGTTAGTTCCAGTAACCAGGTGTCTGTTCTGTCCCCTCTGTTCCCAGGTGGACCCTTCGACCTCATGTCCTGCAGAGTGGTTGCTGCCGGCACCCGGGAGATGGCGATGCTCATAGCTCAGGCCTTACAGACTATTAACTATGGGCGGGATGACGAGAAGTGAGCCATGCAATGCGTAATGAGTACCCAAGGGCTTTCCTGGGAGGCTGCAGGTGGCAGCAGTTCCTGGAAGGGAACTGTCTCAGTGGCCAGTGCTCTGGGACAGGTGTCTTGCTACTGCTCCCAGACTGATGTCTCTCTATGCTTAAGGGAGTGCTAAAGTATGTGGCTCACTTTTTAAATCATGTTTCTTTCACTGGGACTTGGTGCTTAGCGAGCTTCTATAATCTCTTCAAGCCTTTTGCAAGTTAGTACATGTTCTGTCAGGGCCAAATCCAAATCTACAAGAGAATTAGTTATCCAATCTTGATTGACGCCCCCCCCCCCCCGCCCCCCGCCCCCCGCCCCGAGAATGCAAATCTCAGGTAATAAGACTTTAGAACTGCTGGTAAAGCAGACTTGTTCTCAGGCCCTCTCTGCTGTGGTACTACCGACTGCAATAAAATGAGAATCTCAGCTCCCTCCCTCCATAGGCATCGCCTGCTTTCAGAGACCCTTCTTACCTCCATGAGTTCCTACCTCTTGGGAGAGGTTTGCACATAAGAGCCTGAAGTTGCATTGTGATCTGCTTGTCTGCTGCCTTGGATGAGCTCTCTGACAATGGCATTGGGAATTATCATGTTAACATTCAAATTCCTAACCCAACAATGGTGGCTAACACCTATAATCATAGCTATTCAGGAGGCTGAGATTTGAAGATCACAGTTAAAAGCCAGCCAGGGCAGGAAAGTCCATGAGATTCTTATCTTCAATTAACCACTGGAAAACTGGAAGTAGAGGTTTGGTTAAAATGGTAGAGCACTTGCCTTGAGCAGAAGTGCTCAGGGACAGTGCCCAGTCCCTAAATTCAAGCCCCACTACCAAAAAAAAAAATTTCAACTCCAAGACAGGCTGCAGAAAACCCAGTAGTTCCAAATCACTCACATCTCTGAAATGCCAATCACTTTTTTTTTTTTTTTTTGGCCAGTCCTGGGGCTTGAACTCAGAGCCTGAGCATTGTCCCTGAGCCTCTTTGTGCTCAAGGCTAGTATTCTACCACTTGAGCCACAGCGCCACTTCTGGCTTTTTCTGTTGATGTGGTACTGAGGAATCAAACCCAGGGCTTCATGCATGCTCGGCAAGTACTCTACCACTAAGCCACATTCCCAGGCCTAACAAGTAATACTTTATTGTTGTTGTTGGTTGTAGGGCTTGAACTCAGGGCCTGGACACTATCCTTGAGCTCTTTTGCTCAAGGCTAGCACTCTACCACTTAGAGCCACAATGCCACTTCCCCTTTTCTGAGTTTTAAACATCAAGAAAGTCAGTAGCTGGGCGCCAGTGGCTCTTGGCTGTAATCCTAGCTACATAGGAGGCTGAGATCTGAGGATCACAGTTCAAAGCTAGCCGGGCAGAAAAGTCCATGAGACTCTGATCTCCAATAAACCACTAGAAAACCAGAAGTGATGCTGTGGCTCAAGAGGTAGAGTGCTTGCCTTGAGCTGCTCAGGGACAGTGCCCAAGCCCAGAGTTCAAGCCCCACGACTGACAAAAAAAAAAAAAAAGAAGTCGGTGTTCTTGCTGGAGTTTTGATTGAGTCCTCCAGACTTTTCATGACTTTTCTTGTTTATTAAGAGCTTGTTATGCTGAGCGCCGGTGGCTCACACCTGTAATCCTAGCCACTGAGGAGGCTGAGATCTGAGGATCGCAGTTCAAAGCCATCTTGGGCAGGAAACCCCATAAGACTCTTATCTCCAATAAACCACTAGAAAACTGGAAGTGGCACTGTGGCTCAAGCAGTAGAGCACTTGCCTTGAGCTGAAGAGTGCAAGGACAGTGCCCAAGCCCAAAGTTCAAGCCTCATGACCAACCAAAAAAAAAAAAAGTCTGTCATTAAAATTCCCAGTCCTGGGGCTGGGAAGGTGGCACAGTGGTAGAACGCTTGCCTTGCATGTCTGAGGCCCTGGGTTTGATTCCTCAGCACCACATAAGCAAAAAGAAAAAAGCTGGAAGTGGCGCTGTGGCTCAAGTGGTAGAGTGCTAGCCTTGAGCTGAAGAGCTGAGGGACAGCGCCCAGGCCCAGAGTTCAGGCCCCACGACTGGACCCAAAAAAAAAAAAAATTAAAATTCCCAGTCCTTGGTTCAAATGCTGGGTGTTAGCTAAACAGGAGAGAGTGTGAACCCTGAGCCTGACCAATCCAGGTAAAGGGGCAGGGCCTGCTGTGTTAGGGATAAAAGGGGAGCACCAGCCTGCTCCATGTGCTTGCTTGCTAGATTTCAGCTGATGGGGCACCCTTCTGCAGAAGTAAACTTTGCCTTGCCAAGTTAAAAAATCAGTCTTAAGATAGAAAATTTTAGTCTATTCTCTCTCCCATCTACCTCGCTTGCCATCTGTAATCACAATGTAATCTGCAGTTGAGTAATTTCCCTGGTACCTGCTAGCTCAGCCATTCACCACCACTGGGAATAACACATCCTTCACATCCATCTGTCCCCTTTCTGTCCAATCTCTGTCCAATCCCCCCTGTCCAGTCTCTACGTGGAATCTATATTATTACCTGGTTTTGGACCATTGCCAGTCTCCAGAAATTTCCTGTCACACTCATGTCTGCAAGATGACACCAGTCATATTTGTAAGCAGGTTCCATTTGCTATGTCATGGGATCATTAGGCTAGGGTAGGGCCAGAGCAGGTTCACTTATGAGATGTGTTGTTACACAGGTGGAACTAGGGCAGAACCCTAGAATTTCATATCTATGGTGATATCAGAGCAGTCTCAGAGAAAACGTCACAGTGGGGAAAAAGCAAAAGGATGAATCTTGGGGAAAGCGTACAGAGTGGTAAGAGGGACTGGTCAGTCAGCCCCAAGTGTTTCAAACATGCTGGGAGAACTGAGCTGTCTTCTGTACCCAGTGACTGCCACGAGCTGGAAGGCCAGGGCATCTGCCCTCTGGCCTCAGTTGCCAGTACCACCTCCCTCTTTGGAGCTGAGGGAATGGCTAGTCCTAGCAGTGCCTTGTGAACACATGGCATTCATCAGGCATCTACAGCCACCCTGGGTGAGTGACAAGCAGGATCCTTTTAGCACCTGATGAGTCCCAGCTCTGAGGGAAGCGCTGTCAGACCACCTGGCTCAGGTGCTCAATGGATGCTTCACACTTGGAACTCATCTGTCAGCCAGAGTGTAGCAGAGGATTGTTTTGTTTTTTTCCTGAGGTCTATTTCTGCTAAAATATCTGGACATTAGTGGAACATTTTGTTCTCCATAATCCCAAAGGA
Organism: Dipodomys spectabilis; assembly: GCF_019054845.1. Classification (NCBI taxonomy): domain Eukaryota; kingdom Metazoa; phylum Chordata; class Mammalia; order Rodentia; family Heteromyidae; genus Dipodomys; species Dipodomys spectabilis. Next base: position 2,882,766 of record NW_024870760.1, read on the forward strand.
CTCTTGTGCCGGTTCCTTCCCAACCCCTGTCCTGCTTCTCTGTCACGTAGAATAGTGCCTTCCTTGGAGATGGTCATGTGTCAGACTGGGCTCTGCCTGGTGAGAGTGACACTCTGGAAGCACTGTCAGTGCCAGATTGATGCTTTTCTTGCCCTCCAAAGCTGTTGGAGCACCTGCCTTTTGCCACAGGAGCCGTGTATGAGGGGGGTCACTACTTCTGGAAGAGTCTGGGCTCGCGTCAGAGATGTCATCTGTGCACTCAGGTTCAAGAGTGTGAAAGTTTATGGATTATATGGATGTCTACGTTATTCATGTTATAGCATGTATATACATACATGTTATAGGTAACAAGCCATGAGCATCAAAATGGTTGCACTTAGATTTTCCAAACAAGACTGGTTAACACATTTGAGATTAGTAATGTTAGAAAAGAAATCCAGCTGAAGGAATGAGCAGTGTAGGCCCTGCAATCATGGGCTTTAGCTGAAGGGGTAACTGAGCAAGAATGAAATCACACTGGTTACATAGACCGGTTACCAAGACAAAGGAGGCATTTTGAAGATAGGGTTCTTTTTTTAAAATTAGCATACATTAATTGTACAAGAAGAGTTTCATTGACATTTCCATACATGTAATCTGCGTATACTGGTCAACTACCCCCACTTGTCACTCTCCCTCTTAAAATAATTTCAGCAGGTTTCATTGTTCTGTTTTTATGTTTGTAAGTCAGTTATTGACCATATTCATCTTCATGCCCCCCCATGCCAGCCTGGCCCTTTTTTTTGGTGTATTTTAATCACACCAAAGCGTTTCACTACGGTATATCAGACATGTAATATTATTTTGCTGAGAATAACTTTCTCCTTTGTTTTCTTTCTCCACCCCCATCTCTTACTCATTAGCAGCATTCATTGAGAGTCCATATTCTGTCTTCATAAGTTCACCATCATTCTTTTTCCCTTTCCTTCCCTTCATCTTCCTATGTAGTCCCATAATTAGTTATGGACACATATGTCCATGTCCATGAATGTATATGTGTATGTCTTAATGAAGATACAAGTCTTAGTCATATCATTTCATGCCTTAACCAAGTTTTCCATAGAAGATGATGTTGGACTTTTTTTTTGTTTTGTTTTGTTTTGTTTTTGTGCCAGACCTGGAGGTTGAACTCAGGGCCTGGGTGCTGTCCTTAACTTTTTCTTTCAAAGGTAAATGCTCTGCCACTTGAGCCACCACTCCACTTCTGGCTTTTTTGGTTAACTGGAGATGAGTCTCATAGACTTGCTGGCTTTAAACTATGATCCTCAGATCTCAGCCTCCTGAATAGCTAGGATTACAAGCTTGAGCTACTGGTGCCTAGCAAGAGGGTGACTGTTTTAAAGTTGTTTTGCTTAGCCCTTCCCCTGGTTGTCACCTCAGTTGGACTTCATCATCACAGGGCTTTGCAAGTGCTAGACCATTAGGTAGACACTTGATAACTGAAACAATGCTAACTTGGGGACCTGGAGAGGTTGTGCACCCCACTAGACTTATTATATTTGCAGAGGATATTATTCTTACTATATATATTATTATATATGCAGAAGTACAAGGAATTCCCTAAATCCTTCAGCATGTACACAGTATGCATAGAGATGATCTCAGGCACCTTCTGTGCTGCCTTGAGTGGACCTTCTTAAGGTAGTGGAGAGATGATGTATACATTAAAATTAGGTATAAGGGGGCCTTCCTTGAAACCTATATTTATTGGAGGGGAAAAAAGGGAAAAAATTGGAAATACTGATAGGGATTATTTAGCACATCTTTCTGGGGCTGGAAGTTGATTATGAGCCCTATGCACAAGTGCTCTACCACCTGGCCCCATTTCCAGGCCTAAGACCTGGGGAGACGGGAAGGGCGTGGCAGTACACAGGAGACAGTCACATTTCTGATTCTGGGCTAAGTTATGGCTCTGTACTAAATACCCACTATGGGGCCAGCAGCAGCAGAAATGGAAGTCCCCAGCAGTCACTGCAAATGTATTAAAGATCTCAGGGCCACATTCTTGTCCCTAGGCCTGTGAGCCCAGAAAGTTCTGTGCATGCCTCATCAAAGTTACTATGAGGAAAAATGTGTACATTCCAACTGTGATAGAGAAAATTTTTTCTTAACTAAGTAAAATTTTGCCTGTTTTCAGCCTCTGGCTATGGTAGGAACACTGGGTCTGGCCACATTTCGTAATCACTTTGTCTTTGAAGAAAAAGCCTATTCCAGCTGCCTGCTGTGGTGGAAAGCAGAGTGCGCTGAGCCATCCGTCCTCCTGGGACACGGTGCCTGGCCCTCCCAGCGACTCAGCACTGGCAAAGCAGCTACAGTCATCGTGAGGAGACTGAACTAGGACTGGTTTTATTTCTCCACCTCTGGAATCAAAATTTGGTTTGCCTTCTTACTGCTTCATCCACAGTTCTCCTAAGGGGACTTTTCAGCAAATCGATTTTTTTCAAATGATCATTTTAAAAGTATGTTCATGGTTCATTGATTTTCTGACTGTTTTTGTAGGCCTAGATTTGTACATTTCCTCCTTCTCAGAACATACTCAAAATAACTCTTATTTTGCTATTATATATGCAGAAGTACAAGGAATTCCCCAAATTCTTCAAGATGCATTTTAAGATATTGAGACAAGATGCTTACTACTTTCCTTGTGTGTGTGTGTGTGTGTGTGTGTATACTTTCCTTGTGTGTGTGTGTGTGTGTGGTGTGTGTGTGTGTGTGGTGTGTGTGTGTGTGTGGTGTGTGTGTGTGTGTGTGGTGTATGTGTGTGTGTGTGTATACTTTCCTTGTGTGTGTGTGTGTGTGTGTGTATACTTTCCGTGTGTGTGTGTGTGTGTGTGTGTGTGTGTGTGGTGTATGTGTGTGTGTGTGTGTATACTTTCCGTGTGTGTGTGTGTGTGTGTGTGTGTGTACTTTCCGTGTGTGTGTGTGTGTGTGTGTGTGTGTGTGTGGTGTATGTGTGTGTGTGTGTGTGTACTTTCCTTGTGTGTGTGTGTGTGTGTGGTGTGTGTGTGTGTGTGGTGTGTGTGTGTGTGTGTGGTGTGTGTGTGGTGTGGTGTGTGTGTGGTGTGTGTGTGTGGTGTGTGTGTGTGTGTGTGGTGTGTGGTGTGTGTGTGGTGTGTGTGTGTATACTTTCCTTGTGTGTGTGTGTGTGTGTGTGTGTGTATACTTTCCGTGTGTGTGTGTGTGTGTGTGTATACTTTCCGTGTGTGTGTGTGTGTGTGTGTGTGTGTGTGTGTGTGTGTGTGGTGTGTGTGTGGTGTGTGGTGTGGTGTGTGTGTGTGTGGTGTGTGTGAGTGTGTGTGGTGTGTGTGTGTGTGTGGTGTGTGTGTGTGTGGTGTGTGTGTGTGTGTGTGTGTGTACTGAGGCTAACATTCAGGGCTCAAGTCCTGTCCCTGAGCTTTTCTGCTCTAAATCAGCACTCTACCACTTAAGCCATTGCTCTACTGTCAGCTTTTAGGTGGTTTGTAGGAGGTCAGAGTCTCAGAGACTTTCTCCACAGTTCTCAGCTCAGCCTGGGGTATGAACCACAGGCTGTTGGCACATGCCTTTTAGCACATAGGTGTTTATGGATGAGTAGTGCTCTATGGGAACAACAAGGTGTCTGAGGGCTATTGGGCAGCTGAAGTAAACCACCTCTCATATCACTGCTGCACCAAAACAGCCTGAGGCCAGGCTGGCAGGAAGCTTGCTCTGCTCAAGGAGTATCATGGGCCAGCTGGCTTCTGTGGTGCTCAGTCAGCAAACCCGCTCACTGCATCATTTCAACTGCTTTTCATCATCTGTTGTGGAGCTGGGTGACCACATTTTTCTTCACTGGGAGCCTCTTATGGGCTCTCACATGCTTGCCCTGAGGTCCCTCATTATTTCAGCAGCTACACCAAACATCTTGTGGACAAAAGCTGTCAGATGCTTTGGTGCCTTTATCATCCAACCCCAAATAAGTGGCAAAGCAATTATCCTGTGCCTCATGTCACTCCCCAGACAACAGGATCCAAGTCTGCAACAGTGGTCTCAGGTCTTGAAAGGCCATTGTATCTCCCCGTTGGTTTTTGGTAGTGTCTCAAAGGGCCTGGCCTGCCCCTCTCACAGCGCTGTTGGGAGACTGTCACTGGACATCATGTGGGAAAGTACCAGAAACTATAGCAAGATGTCAGATGGGTTTTTTGTTTGGGGGTGTTTGCTTCTATCCTGGGGTTTAAAATCAGGGACTTGTACTTGCTAGACAAGCAATTACAAGGTAAAAGATGGGGCTGGGAAGGTGGCTCAGTGGTAGAGTGCTTGTCTTGCATGCATGAGGCCCTGGGTTCGATTCCTCAGCACCACATAAGTAGAAAAAACTGGAAGTAGCACTGTGGCTCAAGTGGTAGAGCGCTAGCCTTGAGCTAAAGAGCTGAGGGACAGTACCCACAACAGGTACAGGCCCCACAACCAACAAAATAAATAAGGTAAAAGATCATTCACCAGGCATTGATGGCTCACACTATAATCATAGCTACTCAGAAAGCTGAGCTCTGAGGGCTGCTGTTCCTAGGCAGTAAAGTTTGTGAGACCTTTACCTCCAATTAACTACCAAAAAAGCTGGAAGTGGAGCTGTGGCTCATCTGATAGAATGCTAACCTTGAGTACAAAAGTTCAGTGACAGTGCCTAGGCCCTGAGTGCAAGCCCCAGGACCTTCATGCAGGTGTGTGCATGCACACACACAAAGTTAAAAAATTGTGACATCTCCCATGGCTTGCTGAGATAGCTCAGCTGTTTGAGAAAAGTAGTAATGTTTTCAGGCTTCACCACAACTGTGTTTTGCCTAAGTTGTCAAACCATTTACAATCACTCCAATCTGTACTGAGACCTCGGTAAACTCCTTGCCCCTTCTCAAAAGGAACCACATTAAACTTTATTTTCCAGGGAGGCAACGTATAGAAAGCAGAATTTTATGTCAGCATGACTGGGTGATTTCTCAGGAGCATCAACTCATCTGAACAAACTTGTGGGGTTGCAGGGGAGGCTGCTGGGCTGTGTTTTGGGGCCCCAATCAGCTGATTGGTGAGGTGGTGGAGCTGGGTGACTGCACTGCTTGTGGAAGCTCAGGCCTCCAACACGGTTGTGCCATGCTCTTTCCAGGACTATGAGGAGCAAGTGAAATGATGTGTATGTCAGATACTTCCAGGAAGGGCAGACGCTGAAGGAATCAAACAAGATCCCAGCCCAGAGCCTCTCACCCTAGCTGCTTTGCACTTCCTCAGTCCAGGCTTCCCCTTCCTACTACTGAAGATTTTAGGATGGAGCCATGCAGACACCTGAAAAAGCTACTATAGAACCTGTGAGAAAGCAGACATCTGGATGTCCATGCAGCTGGCATTGGGAGTTCCTGACAAGGCTTACCCTACATAGGGTGTGTTTCCTTCCAACGCTCAGCTCCTTCACCCCCACACACATACCAGCAGCAGCCCCAAGAACAGAGAACAGGACCACTGAATGCAAGGAGGAGCAAGATGGATGATGCGAAAAGGAGGGTGATTGCAATCCAGCCATAATGGCAATGTCCAACCCACGATCCCAGTCAGACATCTCAGAGCCTACAGAGCCCAAAAAGCCATGAGCACCATCACCGAGAGACCACAGAATCCGAGCTTTGAAGTTCAGAGGCAGGCAGAGGCCAATAAGAGGGTTGGGGAAGAAGAAGGAAATGGCACAGGCTTTGGAATGGGAAGGTTTTAGGGAGTAACACTACATGAACACAATTATATGCAACAAGCAATGTAGCTGGTCTAAGCATGGCTCTTCCTGGGCTTCATGTTGGTAAAAGTTGCTGCCTGTGGCAGGTCATGTGCCATCTTGGCAGGCCCATCTGGGAGCAGAAAGCCCTTGCTCCAGGGCAGGTCTGAGGGCTTGTGGCGTCCAGTCAGGCATGGGGAACAGGGCAAGCCAGCTGACGGGCCTGTAGGAGCTAGCCCTGGCTAGCATTGCTGGGGCAACATGAATCAGATGTTGGAAAAAGTGGGGTTGGGCAAAGAAATCAGAACAGCCAGTCAGATGATCAGAGAGGAAAGGCATGGGGTGCAGTGGGGAAAATGGTATCATCCGGGAGGCCAGGAGGCAATGAGAGGCATGGGCCCCTTCAGGGGGTCTTGGACACTACGTGAGGCAGCTCTTGCTTGGAACTGAAGACTGACAGTGCTCATGTAATCTTGTATGAGCTCTCAGGCAGCAGGTGTGATGTAGTTCAGAGACCTTCATCCTTAATTTACCTGTTGTGTCACGGGTGTCCTCTCAGGCAGAAAGATCTGATCCACAGATGCTCCAGGGAGGCTTTGGTTATATCTCTGGGGCCTCTCAGATGGAAGCAGAGGGAGCTTCCTTAATCACCTGGCCAACCACCCAGTATCAACACTAGAAACGTCTGTCTTGGAAAGCTAATCCCAGGCAGATAAATCCACAGGACTCTTATCTCCAATTAACCCGGCAAAGGCTAGGTTAATTTCTCAAGTGGTTGAGTGCCAGCTTTGAGAGAAAAAAAGCTGAGAGTGTGAGCTCAAGACCTTGAGTTCAAGCCCAAGTACTGCATAAAATAAACCAGAGGCTCATGTCACCTCTAAGTAAAGGCCCCATGCAGTCTGGGCTCAGGCAAGGCCTGTCACAAATCACAACGCTTCCTAGGTAAGTGATGTCCAGAATGGCCACTAGCAGTCACTGGAGAAGTGGACTCTTGGATCAGGTGTGACTCATCTTAAGTCAGACCTATGCAGTGGGTACAGCCAAGAATCCAGTCCTCACAGCCTCCACTTTGTGGACACCTTATAACCTTTGGCAGGTCAAAGCCTGACCAACCTAATTTGTAGGCCTAGACTGGCCCCTCTGCTAACCTGCCCTCCACGGGTTCAGAGCCTAGAGGAAGGCAGTCTTATTCTCAGTGTCTTGAAGTCCTGGGCTTTGAGGAACATGCCACATTGCTAAGTTCTGTTAGAAACAGCCTTTCTTCAGCCATGTTGCCTAAGCATGGCTCCAGGTCCTGGATGCTGGTGGAGCTGTGCGGGGCGGACCAGAGGCAAAGGAGCGTCTTCCCGAGCGAGGCACGCCCTCTGCTGGCTTTAATGGCAAACTGCGTGGCGCTCAAGGCCACCCAGGCGCTCAAATAGCTGAATCTTCCAGGCCATGAATTTGAGCATGGTGCTCCTCTGTGTCTATGATTATGAAGCCGCACGACCACAGGAATTATAACAAAGTGTAGTTTTTCTTTGTAGTGTGACATTGCCTCTGTCAACAGAGGCCATGACTAAAGTGAGGATATGAAATTAAAATTCAAGCCCATCCCAGCGCTGTAATCTAGAAGGCTGAGATCTGACTATCTTTATTTGCAACCAAACTGGACAGAAAAGTCGGTGTAACTCTTACCTCCAGTAAACTACTCAGAAAAAGCTGCAAATGGGGGCTGGGAAGGTGGCTCAGTGGTAGAGCGCTTGCCTTGCATGCCTGAGACCCTGGGTTCGATTCCTCAGCACCACATAAGAAAAAATAAAAAAGCCGGAAGTGGTGCTGTGGCTCAAGTGGTAGAGCGCTAGCCTTGAGCTGAAGAGCTGAGGGACAGCGCCCAGGCCCAGAGTTCAGGCCCCACAACCAGACATCCCACCCCCCCCCCAAAAAAAAAAAGTTGCAAGTGGCACTATAGCCTTGAGCACAAAGAGGCTCAGGGACAGTGCCCGGAACAAGTTTAAGCCCCAGGACAGGCAAAAAATAATAAATCAAAATAAATAAACTCAAGTTCAATTTTTTTTTTTAAAAAGGAAATTAGTTCAACCCCAAGTGGTAGGAGACAGAGGAGGAATGTCTTCTGTTGAGAGAATTGTGTTGTTGGGGGGAGGGGGAGTGGCTATAGAACTTTCTTTTTTTTTTGTCCGTCATGGGGCTTGAACTCTGGGCCTTAACGCTGTCCCTCAGCCCTTCAGCTCAAGGCGAGCGCTCTACCACTTGAGCTACAGCGCCACTTCTGGTTTTCTGGTGGTTTTTTGGAGATAAGAGTTTCATGGACTTTCCTGCCTGGGCTGGCTTTGAACCACGACCCTCAGATCTCAGCCTCCTGAGTAGCTAGGATTATAGGCATGAGCCACTGGTGCCCGGCTGGAGAACTTAAAACTTTTAAGTACAAGATCTTGAAGGATCAATAGCATTTAGGTGGAAGAAGAGAAGGACTTAAGAGCACAAGAAATTGCATGAATAACACTGAGCCATCTTGAACATGGCAGTAAGTTCAGAATCAATGAGGGGATGGGGAGTGGAGGAGGCTGTGTAGTAAGGAGAGATGTTAATCATGGCAGCTGGCATTTAGGGAGGTGTGCCCAGTTCCGGGCTCAGCATGCTGGAAGACAGTGGTGTTTCCTGATATACTCTGATGTAGATCAGTGTAGATCTACAAAGAACTTCCCAAGGTCACTGTCAGCTCTCCAATAGGCAAAGGATGAGCAAACCTCTTGTCACATTAAACAGGCCTAGCTGAAAGAAAAAAAAAACTATGTCTGATGGCAAGTCCCCTGCAAAGCATACAAGGATATAAAACACATTTCATGATAAAAGAATCCAAAGGTAACTGATAACTAGAAAGCGATTCAATGTCACATTCAACAGTTGTGGTTTGCTGGGGGCATGGCTCAAGTCGTAGAATGGCTGTCTAGCAAGTATGAGGCCGTGAGTTCAGTCCCAGTACCAAACAACACCCTCCTTCCCCACATACACACAGACAGATTCAGGGCTTGCTTTAGACTAAATAAAAAATAGAAGGCAGCCGGGCGTCGGTGGCTCATGGTTCAAAGCCAGCCAGGGCAGGAAAAGTCTGTGAGACTCTTTTATTTTTTTTTGCAGCTTGATGTAATGTTTTATTTTAAATACAGTGAAAAAAATGAAAACAGAAGATTAAAAGATTCCTCGAGACAGAGCTCCTAGAAATTGCTTTTTTTAAAAAGAAAAGAACAGTAGAAAAGTGAGGCAAGGACAGGGTTCCCAGAGCTGGAAATACAGCTGCTCCTTCCACATGTGGAAACACAGTACTGTACTTCTGGTGAAATAAAGGCAGGATTTGAAACCTACAAAGTTTCTTCCTATGCTAAGAATTCCTTTGAAAATGCAGGTCAGATTGTTTACTTCCTGAGGAGGCCTGCCCATCTGCTCAGGATTTGTGTTTTGGTTTTTAAGACAAAGTCTATGTTGCCCAGGCTGATCTCCCAGCTAGAGAGCTTAAGGGTTCCTTCTCAAATCCTTTTGCCTCAGCCTCAAAAACAGCTAGGACTGGAAGTGGCGCTGTAGCTCAAGTGGTAGAGCGCTTGCCCTGAGCTGAAGAGCTGAGGGACAGCGCCCAGGCCCAGAGTTCAAGCCCCACGACCGACAAAAAAAAAAAAAAAAAAAACAGCTAGGACTACAAGCAAGCACTGCTATGCTCAGCTGGGTGTTTTTCTTGTTACTTATTTAAATCATAGTGGCCTAATAAACCACTCAGAAAAACCAGAAGTGGCACTGTGGCTCATGCGGTAGTGCACTTGCCTTGAGCTAAAGAGCTGAGGGACTGTACCCAGGCCCAGAGTTCAATTCCCACGACCGACAAAAAAAAAAAAGGCAAAGTAGAGAGTTATATCAGGAGGAGCTGGGAAGGTGGCTCAGTGGTAGAGCGCTTGCCTTGCATGCCTGAGACCCTGGGTTCGATTCCTCAGCACCACATAAGAAAAAAGAAAAAAGCCGGAAGTGGCGCTGTGGCTCAAGTGGTAGAGCGCTAGCCTTGAGGTGAAGAGCTGAGGGACAGCGCCCAGGCCCAGAGTTCAGGCCCCACGACCGGACCAAAAAAAAAAAAAAAAAAAGAGTTATATCAGGAGCAAGTGGCTCACACTTTTAATCCTAACTACTCAGGAGGCTGAGATCTGAGGACCAAGGTTCAAAGCCAGTTTGGTCAGAAAACATCCATGAGACTCTTATCTCCAATTAACCAGCAAAAAGCCAGAAGTGGAGCTGTGGCTCAAGTGGGAGAGTGCCAGCCTTGAGTGAAAAAGCCGTAGGCCCTGAGTTGAAGCTTCCGTACTGGCACACAAAAAAGTAGGGAGCTTGTTTCTCTCAAGACAACAGATGCCCAGGGCTTACATATATGACTCTAAGGCTTCTAAACATAGTTGTGTTCTGGAGGCAGTTTGAAGATTAACCCCTGGGGCCCATGGCTGAAAAAAGTGTGCTTTCTTCATCTGGTCCCGAGGATAGAGGACATGGAGCAAGATCTTTTCCGGGTGGATGTGTACTCAACCTGCCCTGGAACCGTGTGCAGAGCAAGCAAACTTGATAGCCTTTATGGCAGAACCTGTTATAGCAGGCTCTGAAAAGCTCAGAACATTAGGGTCCATGATCCCCACTTTATTTTTTCCAGAGCTTTAGAAAGAAAACACAAGCTTGTAAACCAACAGATGTATTTATAACCTCCAGGATTCCCCAGTTGTATCACTGATTTTCCTATTGACAGAGTCTATATGCAGCAGTCAGGAAAAATCTAGTCAGTTCCATGAGCAGCTCATTGATCTGGTTCGCCATTATCGTGAATACATTTCATGCTACCAAACTACAGTTAATAGTTGAGTTTCAGCCACATGGGAGTGTGCCCCCTGGTGGTTTGTGGTAGATATTCACCTCTCTCACTAGGGCTTCCTGCCCTACTTTCAGAGGGGTGGAGGGCAGTTTGAGGAGCCAACTGGGCCAGGAGTCAGTGTGTTGTGTAAGCAGACCACAGGGCATTAGAGATGCCACTCACTCATTTTAGCTTTTGGAAAGCCACGAGTTTTTGTGTACCCAGGGTCACTGTTAACATTTAATGCTTGCCATGAGTGTCATGATCTGTTCATGCACTGGCCTTTGAAAGACCTCTGGCCAGCTGCAAGGTCAAAGCAGAAAAGAAAAGAGGAGGGAAGAAAAGAAAAGTGACAAAAGATGGCCTGTCTGTGCTATTCTGCTTTCTTTTACTTTCCCTTTATCTGAGTGTGTGTGTGTGTGTGTGTGTGTGTGTGTGTGTGTGTCTGTGTGTCTGAGTGTCTGTGTGTCTGTGTGTTGGCATTGGGGCATGAACTCAGGGCCTGGGTGCTATCCCTTAATTTTTTTTATTCAAGGTTGGTGCTCTACCAGTTGAGCTACTTTTGGCTTTTTGCTAGAGAGAAGAGTCTCATGGACTTATTTGCATGGGCTGGCTTCAAATCCTGATCCTCAGATTTCAGCCTCCTGAGTAACTAGGATTATAAGCATGCATGTGCTTTATTATTTGGAAAAAGAGTAGGCTGTCATATTTGCTCAGTCATAGGAAGTGTTGGAGGCAGGGGATATGATACAGCCTTACAAAGGAAGGAGACTGACACATACAACCGGGGTGAGTCTCAAAGGCGTTGTTCTTAGTGCAATAAGCTCGTCAGTCACCAAAGGACCACTCCACTGTAAGGAAGACAGAAAGTAGAAGCAGGGCTGCCAGGGTTGTGGGAGGGAAGTAGGGAACTGAGTGGCAGAACAGATTCAGTTTGAGAATATGAAAGTTTAGCCAAGTGCTGCTGGCTCATGCCTGTGATCCTAGCCACTCAAGAGGTTGAGACTTGAAGATCCCAGTTCAAAGCCAGCTGGGACAGACAAATCAGAGAAATTCTCACCTTCAATTAACTAGCAAAAAAGCTGAAAGTAGAGGTGTGGCTCAAGTGGTAGAGTACCTTTTTTTTTTTTCTTTTTCTTTTTGTTGGCCATTGGACTTGAACTTCGGGCCTGGGCGCTGTCCCTAAACTCTTCAGTTGAAGGTGAGCGTTCTGTCATGTGAGCCACAGCACCACTTCTGTTTTCTGGTGGTTAAGTGGAGATAAGACTTTCATGGACTTTCCTGCCCAGGCTGGCTTTGAACTGCAATACTCAGATCTTAGCCTCCTGAGTAGCTAGGATTACAGGTGTGAGCCACTAGCACCTGGCAAGATTGGCATCTTCATGATATTCTGTAACATTGAACCTGGTGTCCAAATATGGTATCAGTATTTACTTACTTCTTCCCTCACTCTAGTTAGATGTGTGTGTGTGTGTGTGTGTGTGTGTGTGTGTGTGTGTGTGTGTGTGTGTGTGTTGGTATTGGGGCTTGAACTCAGAGCGTCACACTTTCATTTGGCTTTTTCCATTCAAGGCTAGCACTCTACCATTTGAGCCACAGCTCCACTTCTACTTCTTTTGGTGGTTAATTGGAGATAAGAGTCTCATGGGCTATCAAGCCTGGGCTGGCTTCAAACCTCAGATCTCAGCCTCCTGAGTAGCTGGGATTATAGGCATGAGGCATTGGTGCCCAGCAAATTTACCAGTGTTTATATATAAAAATATAGACACAGCTAAGTGCTGGTGGCTCACGCCCGTAATCCTAGCTACTCAGGAGGCTGAGATCTGAGGATCGTGGTTCAAAGCCAGCCAGGGCAGGAAAGTCCATCAAACTCTTATCCTCAATAAACCACCAGAAAACCAGAAGTGGCGCTGTAGCTCAAGTGGTAGAGCGCTACCCTTGAGCTGAAGAGCTCAGGGACAGTGCTCAGGCCCAGAGTTCAAGTCCCATGACTGACAAAAAAAAAAAAAAAAAAGTATAGACACATGGCTTATGAAGTTATGCAGTCATCACCACCATCCATTATCATGTCATTATTCCAAACAACAACTCTGTCCATTAACGATCAACTCCCACCCCGTTCTTCCTTCCCCTGGCTCCAGGAACTGCGACTCTACTTCTGCCTCTACAAATCTGACTCCTCTGGGTGCCTCATGGAAGTAAAATCACACAGCATTTGTCCTTTGTGACTGGCTTGCTTTGCCGAGCTCATGCATATTGAGTCATGTATCAGTTTCATCCCTCCCATAAGATTTTATTGCTTATATGCCTCCACACCTTGCTTCTCCATTCTGCTGCTGGTAGACATTTGAGTTTCTTCTACTTCTTGGTTAATTATTAATCGTGCTACAAACACAGTGGTGTACAAGTATTTGTTTGAGCTCCACTTTCAGTAGACTCATTCTGGGTCTATGCCTAACAGTGAACTTGCCAGATGATATGAGCTGTTTGCTGTTGTTTGTGGTGCTGGGGATGCATCCCTAGCACTTACTAGGCAAGTGCCCTACCTGGCTAGATCCTTGTCTTTAGCTCCTTTGCATTAGTAAGATTCAGTATAAGGTCTTACTTTATGCCCAGGTTGGCTTGAATGGGCAATCCTCCTACTGGTTCTGTTCCTAGCTGCTGCGGTGACAGGCACGTGCTACTGCACCAAGCTATTGGTAGACATGGAATCTCAGGAACTTCTTTTTGCCCAGGCTGGCCTCTAATCATGATCCTCTGATCTCTACCTCCCAAATCGCTGGAATTACAGGCTTGAGCCATCATATTCCATCTAGTCATACAGATTTGAGAAACCACAAAACCATTTTCTACAACAGTTATACCATTTTGCATCCCATCAACAATGCAGAATGGATTCCAACCTCTGCACATATTCATTTTGAGTCAGAATTTTTTTTCTTGAGTTGTGTTCTTTATATATCGTGGATATTAATCTTTTACCAGACATCTGATTTGCTAATGTTTTCTCCCATTCTGTGAGGTATTGTCTTATGTGCTTACTCGTGATCATACCAACTCCACAGCCAATCTAGGACCTATTCATGGTTCCACAAAGAAATCTTGTTGGCATGAGCAGTTACTCCCTACCCCTTCCTCCTGGTCCCCACATACTGGAACTTCCACTTAGCATGTTTCCAGGTAGATTCATCTTGTGCACGTGCGCACACACGTGTGTGGTGTGTGTGTGTGTGTGTGTGTGTGTGTGTGTGTGTGTGTGTGTGTGTGTGCTTCCTGGGGCTTAAACTCAAGGCTCGGTCATTGTCCCTTAGTTTCTTTGCTCAAGGCTGGCACTCTACCACTTGAGCCACAGCTCCACTTCCAGTTTTTTTGTATAGTTGATTGGAGATAAGAGTTTCACAGACTTCTCGGATATCAGCCTCTTGAGTAGCTAGGATTACAGGCATGAGTTACCAGGCCTGCCTTCCAGGTTATTAATCTTGTATCATGTCTCACTAACTTCCTTTTGATGGGTGAATAATGTTAGCCTGTCCTCCCCCATTTTGGTTTAACTGCCTCCATCTTAGGTCCTCTGCCCTTTCCCCGAAATCAGGTGACCAGGCCAGGCCTGGCCACAATCCCCACCCCCTCTTCCCCCGCAGTGCTGAAACTACATGTATCTCTAGCCTCCAACTGCATCAGTGGAATGCTGTCCACCCAGGCCTGACCACACCTTCTGACCTGCCACATCCACATGCTGTCTTCAGTGTCCAGCTGCAACGGCAGAAAACTCCCCACTCCCAGGCCCCTGGTATGAAAAGACACTCCCTTCACACAGACAGGCTGCAGCACCCTACCCAACAGGCACAGACTTAATGGCTTGCTGACATTAAACTTTGCTGTATGTGACTTGGTGTCCACATGATTTTCTGAGCTGGTGCTTTCAAATAATATGACATTTGGTTATAGTTTTGAGTATACCAAGGGTTCATGTGTTGAAACTTCACCCTCATTGTGAAACATTAAAAGGGTTGAAAATCAGATTAAACCATTCTGTGTACCCAATCATCCACTGATGGACATTTGGATATTTCTGCCTTTTTCCATTGTGAACAATGCCGCTGTGAGCTTTGCCAGGTAGATTTTTGTGTGAGCGCATATATGTGATTGCTATTTTGAGCATATAGTGAGCGTGGGTCATGGAACTTAAGATCATCCCAAGTTTAACTTTTGTGTATGTGTGCTTGTACTGGGGTATGAACTCAGGGCCTGGTACTGTCCCTGAGCCTTTTTGCTCAAGGCTAGTGTTCTATCACTTGAGCTACATCTCTACTTCTGATTTTTGGTGGTTAGCTAAAGATGAGTCTCACAAACTTTTTTTCTCTAGCCTGGCTTTGAACCATGATCCTCAAATCTCAGCTTCCTGAGTAACTAGGATTACATAGGCATGAGCCATTGGCTCAAAGTTCTTTCTGAGAGAGTGCCAGGCTGAGTTTTCAAATTGCCTGCATAATTTTTTTCATTCCTACTTGTTGCTAAGAATATATAATGGGTTCCTCTTTCTCCACACCCTTAATACTTCCCGTTAATACGTGCTGCCGTCAATGTGCAGCCTGTCCAAAGCTGCAGAAACCAAGTGGGCTGTGCCCCAGGTGCCGGTCCCTCATTCTCTCAGAGACAGTGGCTATTTACTAAGGCCTCATTACCTTCTTTTGACTTTCTGGGACTGGCTGCTGAAGATGAAGCCGGAGGAGGCCCTGAACTCCCAAACTCTCCCACCTGGATCATCCAATAGGAGCCTAGAGTAACAATTGTGGTTGTAGGTAGGCCACTTCCATTATTGGTGGATACAGATGCTACGTATTCTATAGGTACTGAGTTCTGGGGCCAGACCTACCTAGCTGAGATATCCAGTCGGGGTGGAGGGTAAATCTTACAGGCCCCAACGAACACCCCCGCCTCCCGTTATTTGCCTTTTCTCCATGGTGACCTTTTGTCATTCTTTTCTTGTCATATCCTGCTGTCCTGTCCTGCTGCTGGGCAGAGACCTTTTAGCTACGTTTGGTGCCTCCATCACTTTGTGTCCCTCCCAACTGTTGGGGTGTGACAACAATTGGGCCTCCCCTGTGTTTTCTTTGTTGATGGCTTTAGTGAACCTGCCTGGAGACTCCTTGGATCTCCCTTTTCCACCTTCTGAAGTTGACTCCTGGGTGTGGAACACTCACAACCCTTCCATTGTTAAACATCATGCCCCCATTCATATCTCCAAAGGGACCCCAACACTTCCCTCACAGCCCTCCCTTACCTCAGTGTCCCCTCCCCTGCCGCAGGCTTTTAGGACTACAGCCAATTCTTCAAGATCTGCTAAGAAAAGGGCTGTGACACCCCACTGACTCCCCTTACAGCACTGGTGGCCAAGCATGGTTTGTTTCGTCTGGTGCAGGCCCTTCACCTTACAAATGCAACTGTTTTTCCCTGGCACCCCATTGTGCCCAATCCTTCTACATTGCGTTCCACAATTCCTGCAACAGTTGCCTTTTACTCAGTGTTGGTTTCAAAAATGCCTCTTTCACTCTTCCTTTGTCTCCTTCCTCCCAGGACATCTTTGCCTTTATGTGGACTGACCCTCAACGCAATTCACTTGGATTGTGTTACTGCAGGGCTTCCAGAACAGTCGCCAGGCCTTGGCCACGGGACTTATAGGATTTAAATTTAAAACTGACCACACTTATCCAGTATATGGACAACATTCCCCTTTGCAGTCCCACCGGGCTGTTGCGTCATACTCATACCGTGGCACTTCTTAATACTCTTGCCTCCTGGGGATGTCAAGTCTCACCCAATGAGGTGCTGGCCATCCAGTAGTCTGTGACTTATCTGTGAGTTCAACTTGCTCCCACTCGCAAGGCTGTTACTACCTCCCAAGAAACACTTATTATCCTGCACTAAGTCTGAGCTTCTCTCCTCTTTGGGTTTGGCCGGTTACCTCAGGTTCTGGATCTCTAACTACTCCCTCCCAGCCCGCCTCTTTTGTGAGACAGCTAAAGGATCGCCTGAAGACTCCCTTTTATCCCCTTCCTCTCGTGTCTCCTTTTAGGAGCCTTCAGAAGCCCTTGTTGCAGGCCGCTGGCCCTCAGGCTGCAGGATCTTTCACACCCGTTCTTCCTGTATGTAACTAAAAATCAAGGCTTTTGCACTGGGTGTTTTGGGTCAACTAATAGGACCTTCATTTGCTGTGGTTGCTTACTTGTCCCAACGCCTAGACCCCCACCATTATGGGTTGGGCTCCTTGCCTCCGCACCCCAACAGCCACCTCAGTTTTAATACAGGAATCAAAAAAGTTCTTTAGGACAGCTCTTCCCATTCTTTCTGTGAGAATAGGCATGGGCCACCAGGCTGGCTCTCTCATGCAACTGGAGTTCATTTTTATGGCCAGATCATCATTTCCTGTAGGGAGAGTCAGTTCTTCCAGCCCAGCTTATTCAAAAGATCCTTTCCCCCATGGGACTGACCTGGCCCCTCAATCCATACTAAATTTCTTTTAAGTATTCTTGTGCTGGCTGCTCGTGGTTCACATCTATAATTCTAGCTATTAAATAGCTGGAAGTGGATCTATGGCTCAAGTAGAGCAGTAACCTTGAGCACAAAACTCAGTACCCAGACTCTGAGTCCCAGCTCCAAGGAAGACAGAAAAAAATTCCATTTCCTTTCTGTCTTTGTCTTCCTGACACTCCCACACATCCATTACCACACTGTTGAGTTTCCTGAGCAACTTAGGAAGAGGCTCCCAGAGGAGACCTGTGTGTCCACGTGACACATGCCTTGTAGGTGAAAGGCATTGCAAGTGATTCCCCTTGTTCTGAGAGATGCAGCTGAAATATTAGAAGTGGTGCTCAAGATTTGTACTGTAGTTCTTGTTTAATCCTTCCACTTAAATTTAAGAGATAAAGACAAATATTATATGATTAAGGTCCCTCTTTTCCTCTTTCTTTCCTTCCTTCTCCTTCTCTCTTCCTCTTCCTCCTCCTCCTTCTTCCCCCTCTCTCTCTTTCTCCCCCTACCCTCTGATCCTTGGGATTATCCCCTTATAAAGTATAAGTGTAGAAATACCTGTCTGATCCTGAGTGTTATATAATAACACAGTGGGGCTACATCAATGCATGCATACATCACAGACACACTCTCACAGCCTCCTCTCCCTCCTCCTCCTCTTTTTCTTTGCAGTGCTGGAGATGAAACCCAGGGCATCATCATGCTGGGAAAGCTCTCTAGAGCACCTCCAAACCCAGCATAGTTTGTTTTCTCTTTTTCAATTTTTACTTTTGAGACTATGGAGCCCAAGGTAGCCTTGAACTTGAGATCCTCCTGCCTCAGCCTCCCAAGTGCTAGTATTACTGGTGTCTACCAACTGGCCCAGCTCACAACACAATAATCTCTTCCTTCTTTCCTTCCTTCCTTCTTTCCCTCCTTCCTTCCTTTCTCTCTGTCCCCCTTCCTTCCTTCCTTCCTTCCTTCCTCCCTTCCTTCTTCCTTCCTTCTTCCTTCCTTCCTTCCTCTCTCTCTCTCTTTCTTTCTTTCTTTCTTCTGAGGGATTTTGAACTCAGAACTTCCCACTTGCTAGGCAGGTCATGCTCTGGGTTTTGCTTTTTGCCCAGCTGATCTGAATAGTAATCCTCCTATTTACACTTCCAGCAGGAGGTAGGCTGATGGGTGCATAACACAACACACAGTTTATTCTGTTGAGATGGGGCTTGGGGAGGTGTCTCATGAACTTTTTCTTAGGCCTGGCCTCAAACCACAACCTCGTAAGTAGCTAGGATTACAGGCATGAACCACCTTGCTAGCTCATGATTTCTTATGAAAGCCCCCTTTTACTGAATTCTACCCATGGAGTCCCGATATATCCAATGATAAGTATGCTCACTAAGTTATAAAGTGCAGTAGATGGAACACATACTACATTTATTGCTTTTGCAACAACCTCACCTTCTCCATACAAGTTCTCTTTGTTCTTGTTCTGACCCAAGAGCTACTCCCAGAGCTGGGCCTAACACAACTAAGAAAGGGTAGCCTGAACACATCCTCAGCTACAGCCTCACTGCCGAGGGCCTAGAAAGGGAGAGGCTCATTCCAGGGAGTGTTTGTGGGGGAGGGAGAACCCTGACTCCTAGGAAGCGCTGGAACAGGCAAAAGCCCACGCATTGGTTGCACCTGCTACCCGCCAATCTAGCCCAACAGAGTCAAAGAAGAGACATCCCTCCAGAGCCAAAGGGGAGATGCACCAGCCAAGACAGAAGGCATCCAAGACCTCAAGGATTAGATGCAAAACCCCAGGAGACCGGTTCATGCCTGCTGTGCCGGCTGCATGGGGCCGCGCCTGCACAGAGCAGCAGTTCTAGGTCCTCACTGGTTCCACCCTCTTCCCATTCTGTAAAAGCCTCAGTGCTTGGATCCATGGGGAAGAGCAGCACCTGTCAAGGGTGCCTTCAGCTGCTAGAGCCGATTGAGATTGTCCAAAGAGGAATGAAGAACAGGAGGTGATTGTTTCTCGTGTGGTGACATCTCTTCCCAGATTGCTTTCCAAAGAGGTAGAATGTCACTGCTGCCCCTGGGCGGCACCACTAGTACCAACCCACTGCGCCCTGGCCAGAAGGATAGGCTGGCTTGAAAGTCTTTACTAAAGAATTGGTGAAAGATGACTTTCCAAGCCGGGTGACAGTGGCTCATGCTTGTTATCCTAGCTTTTCAAGAGGCTAAGCTCTGAGGATCACAATTCAATGCCAGCCTGGGCAGGAAAGTTCATGAGGTTCTTATCTCCAGATAACCAGCAAAAAGGCAGAAGTGGGCTGTGGTTCAAGTGGTAGAGGACCAGCTTTGAAAGAAACAAATTCAGGGAGAACTTTTTTCTTGAGCTTGAACTCAGGCAAGCCCCAGCACTGGGGGAAGGGGGAAGGTGGCATGCAGTTCCTGTTCTACTTTATTTTCCTATGATCATTATTGAACCTGGACATTTTAAGGATATTTGCCACTTCCAGTTTTCTGGTGGTTAATTGGAGATAAAAGTCTCATGGACTTTCTTGCCTGGGCTGGCTTTGAACCACAATCCTCAGATCTCAGCCCCCTGAGTAGCTAGGATGACAGGTGTGAGCCAGTGGTGCCCAGCTTTAAAATACATTTTGAAGGAAAGCACAAATGACAGCGGTTACATTATCCTGGATGTTATGAGAGTTTACAGAAAGGGAGATGAGAGGCGCTGCCCCTTTTGCAGCCTGCTTCAGGTCAGCCAGTCCTGGGGCTCCAGCAAGAAAGAGTGGGAAAGTGGGAGGGGGGTGCTCTACTGAATTTCAAGGGCCCAGGATAACAGTCAAGGAGATATATACCATACCCCTCTGCCCAGAAAAAAAAGGCAGGATTCAGATGAGCTGAGGAAGGGGGCCTGGTGACCTGGTTTTCTCCACAATGTTCTGTTAACGGTGGGGAATAATGTCTGGTATTTATGTGTTTCTTACATAGTAAACATTTTGTGAAGTGCTTCTAAAAGATACCTCATATGTGAAACTCCTGGTGCTGGCTGAAGCTAACTGATGCTGACACTGGCTGTGCTGGCTGGTACCGGCTGGTACAAACTGGTACCAGCCCATGCTGGTTAAGGCTAGTTGGTGCTGATCAGTGTTGGCCTGGCCCATTGCTCTGCCCTTCTACCCAGTTAGGAAAAGCCTGGAAGCAGCTCCCAAATGCAGTCTTCTTTGGGTGCTTTCTTTGGAGGGGGAAAAAAAATCTCAAATTAAAGTCAGCAGAGAAGAACATCACCTTTGTTCTTGAATTTGGAAGGAAAATAAACACCAGGCCCAGCAACAGCAACAACTAACATTGGTGCCAGGCAAAAACAGGGCCATGGCCAGGGTTATTAATAGCAGTGTGTGGCTGAGGCTGGCCAGAGGCCCCTAGGCAGACCAGGCTTCCTATCCCATCCTGGGGGACCCCTCAAGTGTCAGCAACAATGTTGTGAGTTGTTGGAAAGAGGGGGTGCAGACTTCATTAGCTAATAAGTTATCTTGAACCCCTGGTATAAACACACAATGGAATTCTATGCCTCCATCAGAAAGAATGACATTACCCCATGTGTTAGGAAATGGAAAGACTTGGAAAAAATTATATTAAGTGAAGTAAGCCAGGCCCAAACAAACAGGTCCCATGGTTTCCCTAATTTGCAATATATGTCTAATTTGCAGTATATGTCTAATTTGCAATATATGTCTAATTTGCAGTATATGTCTGAGACAAGCAGAAAAGGTCAGATAAGTTGATGTTAGACGAATGAACGCCAAGATAAGGATTCAAATGTTTTTTCTTTCTTGCGATTGTTTCTAACATATTTATAAGATGATTTCTTTGTTGCTTTGTATGTCCCTCCCCCACAGTATAAGTCCTGTTTTTCACTGTATTTGATGTTGGTACCCTTTGTGCAGAGGTAGGGAAAAAACAAATTGTTTAAATAGGGATACAGGTGGACCCACTACAACAATGAGATGTACAAGACGTTATGTCGAAAAACAAACTTTACAACTTTGGCGCGGGCAGGGGAGATGGTAAGGAATGGTAAGGGGAAACCAAGGAGGAGGCAACAATGCTTGATAAGAAATGTACTCATCGGGGCTGGGAAGGTGGCTCAGTGGTAGAGCGCTTGCCTTGCATGCATGAGGCCCTGGGTTCAGCACCACATGAGCAAAAAGAAAAAAGCCGGAAGTGGTGCTGTGGCTCAAGTGGTAGAGCGCTAGCCTTGAGCTGAAGAGCTGAGGGACAGCGCCCAGGCCCAGAGTTCAGGCCCCACGACCGGACCCCCCAAAAAAAAAAAAAGAAATGTACTCATTACCTTGCTCATGTATGGTAACCCCTCTGTACGGTATTTTCACAATTAAAAAAAAAATGGGCTCTCATGGAAGGCCTATTAAAATAACTCTTTTGAACAACTAACTTACAGTTTAACGAAAGGAACACTAGGAAGCTGGAACTCGTGTGTGGAACTTGTATGTGTGTATGGGGGGGGGGGGTGAAGTTAAAGAGAAGGGCGGGAAATGAATGGCTAGAGGAATGGCGGGCAAATACTGTCATACTCAGTGCCATATGAGAAAATGGAACCCGGTAACCTGAAGGGATGGGTGGGATTGAGAGAGACGGGGGTGGGGAGGTAATAGAAGGGGTGATATGGATCAAGATGCATTGTACATAAGCAGACATGTTGAATGGAAACTTTCATATAACTACTTAATAAAAATCATCGGACTGGTAATAGTTCAAGATGTACTTTGGTTTTATGTTTACAAAACAAATTCTTTTGTATTTTTGCAGTGTGAAGGTAGAACCAGAGCTTCACATATTCTAGGCAAGCTCTCTGCCTTTGAACTATGTCTCCAGCCAATATTGAGAATTTTACTCACCATTCATTCATTCATTCATTCATTCATTCCAGGGCTTAAACACGGGGGCTTCACACTCGCTCAGCGTTTTCGCTCCCAGATAGTGTTCTACCACTTGAGCTATGCCTCGAGCTCATGTTTGTGTTAGTTAGAGATGGAGGCGCTCAGACTTTTCTGCCCAAGTGGGCTTTGAATTTCACTCCTCCAATCTCAGCCTCCTGAGGAGCTAGGATTACAGGCATGAGCCACTGCTGCCTGGCATAATATTGAGTTTTTTAATATGGATTATACAAAAGAAATTATGAAAATCTTTATATGCATTTTGCCATTTAAAGTCACTTTCCGCTTTAACCTAGCTGGAGAAACAATTGTGTAGACCCAGGGCTCCCAGCACCCGCCAGCCTTGCCTCTCAGCCCCAGTGCTCATACTACAGGCTGGACCACAAGAAGACCTGCCACTTCTCAGCCCCTCCTGTTTGGAATGCACTACACACACATTCCTCCCAAGTGTCTAACCTCAGGCAGATGAGAGTCTTGTCCAGCCATTCTTCCCAGCTCTCCCACCTCAAAACAGCGAGGCTTCCATTCTTAAAGTTTTTGCTTGTTCTGTGGTGGTACTGAAGTTTGCAACTGGAATCCCCAGAAAGACTGGGCCCTGGCTTCTCAAAACCACCCTTCCATAGCCCGGCTTACAATCCCAGAACGGGACTTGAAGAGTAATAGGCCCCATCCACACCCTGGCCTTTCTGCTTACTAAGGTTTCCACTAGGACCTCCTCTCCCCACAATTTTCTCTCTCCTGTCATTTGTTAACAGATGGGACTTTACTTCTTTTGCATGTGTGCCAGTACTACAGCTTGAACTCAGGACCTTGAGCTCTCACTTGGCTTTTATCCACTGGCCCTTTACCACTTAAGCCACAGCTTTACTTCCAGCTTTTTGCTGGCTAATTGGAGATAAGAGTCTCACCAACATTTTTGTCCAGAAATGGTTTCAAATCAGGATACTTATATCTCAGCTTCTGAAGTAGCTAGCATTACAGGTATGTGCTACCAGCACCTGGCTAAAAAAGACATTTTAAGCCATAGATGGTACTCTTCAGGTTTGTGAAAATTCACTTCAAGTTTTTACTGTTCCCCATCTGTGAACAAGCACATTATGTATACACTGTTGACTGGCTTTTAGAGGCTCGAGAATCTAAACCAGGCCCACTGCGTGGGTGATACCCAGGCCCTAATCCTGCTTTTCATGCCTGCTCCCACATTCCTGAGACTTGCAGTCTTGCCCCAGAGATACATATGTCTGTGTATTTGCCTTTGAAAGGTTAGAGTATTTGAGGCAGTGACCATTTATTGCTTGTTTCAGAGCAGAGCAACACGTGGTGCTAAACCACCTGATTGTGTGCCTTTATAAGACCTGCAAATCCTTAGCTCGGGGCTCTCCTCCTAGGCTCCGCTGTGTCGGAGTGTAGGATGAGGCCTGAGCTGCAGCCCGTTTAAATAAAACAGCTGTAGAGCCTGACTCTCCGTGGTCTTCTTGCGGGGGGGGGGGGGGGGGGGGGGGGGGGGCTGCGACCTTGGCATAACACTTTGACATGACTGCAGCTGACTTAAGTCATAATCTCTAGGCTTCTCCTATAGTCTTCCTATGACAGAAAGGGGAACTGTTAGATAAGATAGATAGGAATAAAAAGTGGCCCACATAACACATGGCCAAAAACGTGTTAAGACGTTTCTTGTTCCACAGTGCCTCAGGTTCCTGTTCAAAGGCTTCTTCCTGATCAAATACTTCTTCCCATAATGCCATGGGTGCCCATTAACCAATGAAAAGCGCCAGAGTGGCACATGTACAAGCCATCAAGAAATCATCACAACTGAAATGAACTCCAGGAAATGGAAACAAGAGGTTTTTCATTCATTGCTGTTTTTTGTTTTCTTTTCCTTTTGCTTTGTTTGTTCATGTATCGTCTTTGGGAGGGTAGTAGTGGGGGTGGGGGTGGGGAAGAGGTATGGAGGACAAAGGGTGAACCAATGCTGCATAGAGCCACTGGACTCTGTGTTGAAAATGAACTATAACACTTGTGGGTGGGGATGGGAGGGAAAAACTGAGAGAGAGCAAGGGAAGGGATGATATTGTTAAAAAAGGAACGCACTCATTACATGACTCATGTAACTGGAACCCCTCTGTAGATCACCTTTAAATTACATTTTTTAAAAAAAGAAATCATCACAAAGCCAAGGGAAAGAAACATGGGAGGAACCCTGGAACCTTGTACTAGAAAACCTCTCCTGATGCAGAGTTTCTCTACTTTCTTTCATGGCTTTCCTTCTTTTTTTCTCTTTTTTTTTTTTTTTTGGTCCATTCGTGGGGCCTGAACTCTGGGCCTGGGCGCTGTCCCTCAGCTCTTCAGCTCAAGGCTAGCACTCTACCACTTGAGCCACAGCGCCACTTCCGGCTTGTTTCTTTTTGCTTATGTGGTGCTGAGGAATCGAACCCAGGGCCTCAGGCATGCAAGGCAAGAGCTCTAACACTGAGCCACCTTCCCAGCCCTCATGGCTTTCCTTTTACTTTCAAATAAACTTCCCAGATTTACTGTAAACACTTTCCTGTCTTTTAATACTTTTTTCTTTGTTGGTCGTGGGGCTTTGAACTCGGGGCCTGGGCACTGTTCCTGCGCTCTTCAGCCAAAGGCGAGCCCTCTACCACTTGAACTACAGCACCACTTCCAGTTTTCTAGGTTTATTGGAGATCATAGTCTCACGGACTTTCCTGCTTGGGCTGGCTTTGAACCATGATCCTCAGATCTCAGCCTCCTGAATAGCTAGGATTACAGGCGTGAGCCATTGGCACCCAGCTCTGCCTTTTAATTCTTTAAAAACCTGTCCCTAGATGACACCATCCCAGTAAACAGGCATTAGATATACCCATGGAACTTTACAACAGACCTTGGCTCCAGGATGCACCTGATTCTTCACTAATGTCTTTAGATAGCCCAGGGACCCTGCAGCCAAGATGAAGTCACTTAGATGGTAGCCATGTTTATGCCTGTAATTCTGACCTAAATTGATGGGATCCAACTGGTATTGTTGCTACCTGTGGCCAATGCTTCTGTCAGTGAGATCCCCAATGAAGTCTACTCTGGGATCTCCTACTTCTGTCTGCTCTCCCTCTCCCGCCCCCGCCCCCTCCATCAGGTCTCATGGTACCTTAGGTCTTGTCCTCATGCATAGGACTGGATATTCCAAAAATATATGCACCTTCTCCCATGGCTCCTCAGTCCAAGAAAAACAAAGTGGAACATGCATGCCCCCAAAGATATGGTCAAGATGTTCAGTGTGTGTGTGTGTGTGTGTGTGTGTGTGTGTGTGTGTGTGTATGGTCAAGATGTTCAGTGTGTGTGTGTGTGTGTGTGTGTGTGTGTGTGTGTGTGTGTGTGTGTGTGTGTACTGGTCATGGGGCTTGCATTCAGGGCCTGAGCACTGTCCTTGAGTTTCTTTTGTTTCTTTTGCTCAAGGCTAGCACTCTACTACTTGAACCAGAACTTTACTTCTAATTACTTTGTAGTTTATTGGAGAAAAGAGTCTTGCATATTTTCCTGCCTTGGCTGGCTTCAAATCAAGATCCTCAGATCTCAGCCTCCTGAATAGTTAGGATTACAGGTGTGAGCCACCAGCCCCTGGCTGGTCAAGATGTTCTTTGCAACCTTGGCTTATTCCTATGGCCAGAGAGCCATCAACTAGGTAGTAGATACATTTGCGATTAATGATATATTAATTCATAATGAGCAGGTTAATAATATATTAATACATAATATATGTGGTGTGTGTGTGTGTGTGTGTGTGTTTGGTACATGTATGAATTTCACAGTGAGGAGCAAATAAATCCAGGCACAAAATAAAACACACTCTGTGGTTTGATTTCTATGAAGACAAAGAATATGCAAAGCTGGGAGCTGGTGGCTCATGCCATTCAGGAAGTTGAGCACTAAGGATTACACTTCAAATCCACTGGGCAGGAAATCTATGAGACTCTTATCTTTGATCACCAAAAAGCCAGAAGGAGAGCTGTGGCTCAAGTGGTACAGTGCTAGTCTCGAGCACAAAAGCTAAGGGACAGCACCCAGGCCCTGAGTGTAAGCCCCAGTACTAGCACACACAAACACAAACACATACACAAATGCAAGTATCCAGGCATATTGGAATACACCTGTAATCTTAATCCCAACTCCTTGGGAGGCACAGGCAGGAGGATCACTTGAGCCCAGGAGTTCAAAACTGTCCTAGAAAATATAAGGAAATTCTTTAAAAAAATACAAATAAGGTTGACGAATAGTATTGGCTCCTGGGGAGAACAGGAGTCTTGTCTGGAGGGGACGAGGGGAGCCTGGTGGGCTTGCAAATGTTTTTCTTGATCAGTTTATTAAAAAAAATCTATGGGTTGTACACTAAAGATCCACACTCTTTAACACATGCACATTGCTCTGTAATATAATTGCTTGTAAATTAAAAAAAAAAGTCAGGCTGGGAATGTGGCTTAGTGGTAGAGTGCTTGCCTAGCATACATAAAGCCCTGGGTTCAATTCCTCAGTACCAGAAAAAGCAGGAAGTGGCACTGTGACTCAAGTAGTAGAGTGCTAGCCTTGAGTAAAAGAAGCTCAGGGTCAGTGCCCAGGCCCTGTATTCAAGCCCCAGGACTGGCAAAAAAAATGCTCCTGAGTGCCTCCCATGAACTAACCAACTGAAAGCCAAAGGGCAGAGGTTTCTACTGCTTGTCTGCTGCAGCTTCCTGAGGCACGGGGCTTCACAGAGAATGCGGCAGGGTGGGGCATAACCAGTGCAATGTTCAGTAAATGCTCAGTGGTCTAGCCATCGCCTACATTTCAGTCTGAATAATTACAAAGAACTTTTTCCAAATAGCAAGCTTTGCTGGTGGGCAATATAGAATGAGAATACTTGGCTGTGGCAAATAGCAGGGTAAACTGAAAGAAAATCTTTGCCTTACTGCTGATACTGTGGAATAGGAAGCATCTGGGAAAATCTCTTCCAGGGCTTCAATTCCCTATCAACACTGAAGTAGCACCTATGGTTTGCTAATATTCACAGCCCACCACCAGTTTCAGAAGAACTTTATCACTTAATCCTTCCAACCAACATGTAACTGCCAAGGAATAATACATGTCTTCAGAAATTAGTACTTTTACAAGTTCACTTTGTGTGTGTGTGTGTGTGTGTGTGTGTGTGTGTGTGTGTGTGTGTGTGTATATGTCCTGGGCCTTGAACTCGGGTCCTGGGTGCTGTCTCTGAGCTTTAGTGTTCAAGGCTGATGCTCTACCACTTGAGCCATAGCTCCACTTCTGGTTCTATTTTGGTGCTAAGAATCTCACAGATTTTACTGCCTAGGCTGACTTCAAACAATAATTTTCAGATCTCAGCCTCCCAAATAGTTAGGATTATAGGCATGAGCCACCAGCACCCAACTACAAATTTACTTTGTCTTATCATATACTAACTGTATAAAAGAATAGGTTTCATGGTGAAATTCTCTTCTTTATGGGCTGTACTGGGGTTAGGACTCATGCTTCTAGAGTGCATACACTCTACCACTTGAGCCATATCCCAGCCCTTTTTGTTTTATTTACTTTTTAGGTAGGGTTTCAGGTCATTGTGACATTTTTTGTACGTGTATATACCATAGTTTGGTCATATTCACCCCTCATTGGGAATTACTGGAAATAAAGAATGAAAGCTGTGCACTGGTGGCTCACACCGTAATTCTAGCTACTCAGGAGGCTGAGATCTGAGAGTCATAGTTCAAAGCCAGCCAGGAAAGCCTAGGAAACTCTTATCTCAATTAACCACCCAAAAGCCAGGAGTGGAGCTGTGGTTCAAATGGCAGAGTGTTATCCCTGAGTGAAAAATCTACGGGACAGGGTCCAGGCCCTGCATTCAAGCCCTGGCACTGGCATAAAAAAATTTTAAAAGAAGCTTATTTAAAAGAAGAAAAGGTAGGCCAAAGTTCAGACTAAAAATTCACTGTTTTATTCAACTTTTTTTTTTTTTTGGTCAGTCATGGGGCTTGAACTCTGGGCTTGGGCGCTGTCCCTGTGCTCTTCAGGTCAAGGCTAGTACTGTACCACTTGAGCCACAGTACCACATCTGGTTTTCTAGTGGCTTATTGGAGATAAGAGTCTCACCAGCTTTCCTGCCCAGGCTGGCTTTGAACTGTGATCCTCAGATCTCAGACTCCTGAGTAGCTAGGATTACAGGCGTGAGCCACCGGCACCCAGTTTTATTCAACTTTTATGAAACAGGAAAGTTACATAAAGTAGACTAAATGGTTGCTAAAGCTTCTTTGAACTCTAAGCATCACCCTCTGGTGCTAGCTCTCAGCTGGAAGGAGGAGCAGGGCGCTAGCACTGCCTTGCCATGGTCTTTGTTGCTCATATGATAGGGAGCTTTGGGCCTGCCAGGGGCCAGGTCAAACTTCTACTTCCAGGATCTGAGACATACAAAGATACTCTGATAACTTCACAGAGAGGGATCTGGGGTGTGAGCACCTTAAAGATCTGTCTTAGGGGGCTGGGAAGGTGGCTCAGTGGTAGAGTGCTTGCCTTACATGCATGAGGCCCTGGGTTCAATTCCTCAGCACCACATAAGCAGAAGAAGCCGGAAGTGGCACTGTGGCTTGAGTGGTAGAGTGCTGGCCTTGAGCTGAAGAGCTAAGGGACAGCGCCCAGGCCCAGAGTTCAGGCCCCACAACTGACAAAAAAAAAAAAAAAAAGATCTGCCTTAGGACACTGGGTTAGATGAGGTGAAGCCAGGCTACCATGTGGTTTCTGTGCTCAGGAACACACCCTTTCAGTGCCACTCAGATGCCAGGTCTCAGCAGAGGGGAAAAGGAACCAAGGCCCCTGTGAACAACCCCATAGCCATGGCCCAGAGCCATGGTTCTTCTATGATGGGATGTGTGGCAGGTAGAACATGCAGTCCAGAGGCTTTCCAGGAAGTGAGTCCATAAACTTCCTTGAAATGAGTACAAAATGCTAGGTGTCTTAGTCTTTACTGTGTTGGATGCAGGTGCTGAACACAAACCAGTTTACAATGTGGAGCCAGAAAGAAGGCTGTCAGAGACAAGAGGAAGAAACTTACTGGCACTGGTGGTTCAAGTCTGTAATCCTAGCTACTCTGGAGGCTGAGATCTGAGGATCATGATTCAAAGCCAGCAGGGAAGGAGAGTCTGTGACTGACTTCAAGCCCCAGTACTGGCATTGGAGAGAGGAGAGAGAGAGGGAAGAGGGAGAGGGGGGAGGAGGAAGGGAGGGAGAGAGAAGGGGGAGGGAGACAGGGAGAGAGGGAGGGAGGGAGAGAGAGGGAGAGAGAGAGAGAGAAAGAGAGAGAGAGGTGTCTAGGGCTTGCAGATAGGCCCTCTGCAGCCCAATGCATCCCCTGCCCTGTCTTTCTCTCCATGTGGGGTAGTCTAGGAATTTCAGCATAATCTCCACTCCAACCCCAAACTTGTTCCCCACGTCCCTGTTTTCAACCAGGATGTGGCTGTCTCTCTAGTCACTCAGACTAAAAATATCAGGGGCCTCTTCAAAGCCTCACCTGTGCCATCACTATGTCCTTGAAGTGGGTTCTAGCTCTCCCTTTGTCCGTACCTGCTGTTAGCACAAGGGTATCCTTTATCTGGATCACCTACAGGAACCCCTGGCTACTCCAGCCTCTCTGCCATTCTGAGTGGCCTCAAATCCAGATCTGACCAGTCACTCCTCACTTCAGCTGATGCTCCAGTGAGAGAGCAAAGCCAGGCAGACTTCCCATACTGTACTCTCCTCTAAATACCCACTGGCCCTACCATTCTTTCCAGGAACCATGCCCACTGCCCTATCCAACTGTTTCCATTCTCCAGGAACCATGCCGATCTCCCATGATGGCTTCCTACTTCACTGATGTCCCTTGAGCCTCTGCTCTTCCTAAAAGCAGTGCCAAGCAATCTGGCTACCTACTCAGGACATACGCTTCCAGACTCAGCTTCTTTGACCTCTTTGGACACAAATCCTCCCTTTGTTCCTTTTGCAATCTGCATTCATACATTACTACTAAGACAACACCTTATTCATTCACTCATTCATTCATTCACTTATAAGCCTATATCTATGCCTTCATTCAGTGAGCTCTCTAGATCTTGGGAATTAATACAAAAATGGCACCGGTGCCTAACTGGTTACTGGTATGACAAACCTCTGGGATCCTAATTTTCACTGCCCCCCAGCCTCACCCCAGGTTCATGCCTGGGAGATGGGACTAGGGTCACTGCTGGGTTGTGCAGCCCCACCCCAATCAATAAGCTAGCATAGTGGTACTCACCCAAGATCCCCGACTTGTGGCAGGGTGTAGATAGGAGGATCTTGTTTTTTTGTTTGTTTGTTTGTTTTTTTTGGGGGGGGGTCCGGTCATGGGCCTGACCTCTGGGCCTGGGCGCTGTCCCTCAGCTCTTCAGCTCAAGGCTAGCGCTCTACCACTTGAGCCACAGCGCCACTTCCAGCTTTTTTTTCTACTTATGCGGTACTGAGGAATTGAACCCAGGGCCTCAGGCATGCAAGGCAAGCTCTCTACCACTGAGCCAACTTCCCAGCCCCAGGAGGATCTTGTTTTAAGTTCAACCTAGGTAAAAATTCAAGATCTTACTGGAAAAATAAAGCAAAAAAGTACTGGAAGCATGGCTCAAATAGTAGACAGCCTGCCTGGCAAGCACAAGGCCCTGAGTTCAAACCCAGAATGATTTAAACCAAGGAAAAAAAACCCTAATATGAAAGGTTGAGAGACTTGACTGAGTATTAGATACTAAGACAATGTTAATAGTGAATGTGTTGCTGTGATTATCAGAACATAGATGTTTTTCTTTTTTTTATTGTGAGAATACTGTACAGAGGGGTTACAATTACATGCAAGATAATGAGTACATTTCCTATCAAGCATTGTAGCCTCCTCCTTTGTTTCCTCTTCCCATCCTTTCCCATCCTCCCTCCACCCCCCCAAAGTTGTAAAGTTCATTTTGGACATAACAACTTGTACATCTCATTGTTGCCATGGGTCCACCTGTATCCCTATTTAAACGATTTGGTTTTTCCCTTCCCTTCCACAAATTATACCGATGTCAAATACAGTGAAAGCAGGGGTTATACTGTGGGGGAGGGACATACAAAGCAACAAAGAAATCATCTTACTTAGCTGTTTTTCTTTTCAGAAATGCAAACCAAAGCATTCAATTTGAAGGGGTTTATAGTAAGTAGAAAGAGAAGCAGGAAACATAGCTCAAACCTGTAATCTTAGTTACTTGGGAGACAGAGGTTGGGCATTTGAGGTGTGGGACCAGACTAGAGCATAAACATTCTAGAGGCTTCATCTTAGCCAGTGGTTGGGCCCTGTTGTCTGCACCTGTTATCTGAGCTCCAGGGGAAGCACAAGGGCTGGCACAGTGGTGTGAGCCTGTCATCCCCTGGTACTCCAGGAAGCTCAAGTAGGAGAATCACAACCCAGGCTGGCCGGGCCTAGACAGTCACCAGTGAGAAAAGGGGCTGAAGGTGTGGCTCAAGTGGTAGAGCATCTGCCTAACAAGCTCAAAGTTCTGAGTTCCCCATACTGCCCAACCCCCCTTCAAATCACTTTTAGAAAAATACATGAGGGGGAAAATGTTAACAGCAGTTGAACCCAGGGACTGGGATAGGGACATTCAAGCTTCTGGTCTATTTGGATTGTTCCCACAGTAATAATTTGTTTTAAAAGCTGAATTGAGTTTGGTTGGACCTGAAACTGGGTTTTTATATCCAGGCCTAAAGTCCAGGAGTCCCAAATTAGGTCTGGCCACCTGCCCCCACATGCCAGATAAAGAGACATGGTGGAGGGCAGAGAAAGAAGTTTTATTACAAGATAGCCAAGGTACAACAACACTTCAGTACATCTTCAAACATCTTATGCGGTACAGACATTGGCTTCAGGTTAAGTATGGACAATTGGACAACAGGGAAGGAGAAAGGTATGTGGAGTTAAAGCAGTCCCAAGTCCCAGGCATGGTCTGGTTGATACTTACCTCAGTCTTTGTCCTCGGAGGAGTTCTGGAAAATTGTTACCACTGTATTACCGGAACAGAACAGAAATAAGTGTTTTCCCAAGTTTGGGGCTGTTAGAGATAATAAGAAGAAGGCTAGGTGTCCTTAGCACATGTCTGTAATCCTCGCAATTGAGGAGGCTGAGAGCTGAAGATCGTGATTGGAAGCTAGCCCAGGGAGGAAAATCAGTGAGACTGGAAGGTCCAATTAACCAGCAAAAAGCTGGGGGTGGAGCTGTGGTTCAAGTGGTGGAGCGCTAGCCTTGAGTACAAAAGCTCAGAGACAGCACCCAGGCCCTGAGTTCAAGCCCCAGTATCGCCCCATCACTACCACTAATAATAATAATTATTATTATATTGTTATTACAACATAAAATACTTGCTTTTCCGCAGAGCAAACCGCGTTCCTTGCATGGCTGATGTCCCCGGTCGCCCCAAGCTTCAGAGGTGCGGCAGGGCAGCCGGGCAGTTCAAGGGCCGTGGAGGACAGGTAGTGTTCTCCACCGCGCGGGGCGTGGAGGGGCCGGGCCGGCCCCGCCGCGCAGCCATCACGGGGTGGGTGGGGTGGGGAGAGCGCCAGGCTGTGTGGCGATCTCGGTCACGTCGCCGCGGGGCGGGGCCGGCGCCCGCGGAGCTTTAAGAGGAGGTGCGAAGGCGGGGAGGCCGCACCGACCGCGGACCAGCGCCATGGAGACCGCCTGGGACTACGCGGGAGCTCTCATCAGGCGAGTCGCACACCCGCGCTCCGAGGCGCCCTTCGCCCCGGGCCCCGCGCCGCGCGCCCCGGGCCCCGCGCGCAGCCCGCCAGCGCCCCGAGCGAGCGCGCCCCGCCGCGCCGCCTCGGAGGGTCACAGGTGCCAGGTGTCCTCACACGGGTGTCCCGGGAACAGTGACGGCGGGGGAAGCGCGGAGTGGCTGCATCCCCTGCTCCCCGAGGGCGAGGCCGGGTCCTGCAAACGCTGGTAACCGGCAACTGGCAACGGATCCACGCCACGCGGGGACTGGGCTTCTCTGGCTCCCGCGTCCCAATCAGATTTGAGTTCGCGTTGGGCAGTCCAGGCTCTGACTTCCTGGGAGCCAGGACTAGGCTGGGACCCTCCCTCCCTCCCTTCCTCCCTTCCTCCCTCCCTCCCTCCCTCCCTCCTTTCCTTCCTTCCTTCCTCCCTCCCTCCCTCCTTTCCTTCCTTCCTTCCTTCCTTCCTTCCTTCCTTCCTTCCTTCCTTCCTTCCTTCCTTCCTTCCTTCCTTCCTTCCTTCCTTCCTTCCTTCCTTCCTTCCTTCCTTCCACCGGTACTGGGGCCTAAACTAAGGACCTCGAGGTCTCATTTTGCTTTTTTCCTCTCAATGATAATGATCCCCCACTTGAGCCACAGCTGTGCTGCATTTCCAACTTTTTGATGCTTAATTGGAGATAAGACTGTCATAGATTTTTTTTTTTCCTGTCCAGGCTGTCTTCGAACCACAATCCTCAAGTTTCCACCATCTCAGTAGCTAGAATTCTAACTTTGAGCCTCGTAGGGCTCCTGAGGGCAAGTGGGGCCTTACTTCTGTTAGACGTGGCTTTATTTTCACACCCAGGTAGTCCAGTCCGACTCTTGGTAGAATCCTGACATTGTATGGTGGTAACTTAAAAAAAAAAAAGCACTTAAGAGGGAAGATCTAGTTTCTCTGAAGAGCGTGAAAGTAAATCAGAAAGGATGAAATTCTCGAGCGCTTTAAAAGGCAGATTTTCCTTAGTGGTTAGCCTGATGTGTAACCCTCTTAGGGTCTTCGTGGAGAAGAGGGAGAGACACTCTGATCACAAGACCTGAGGGGATTACCAGTCAATGGTCTAAAGGAAGCAGAATGTAAAATATGCAAATAGTTGTCAAAGGAAAAGGCAATAAACAGAATTTTTGACCTTCTGTACAAGTTTAGTAAATACACAATAGCTACAGTATACTTCATTCCAGCTGTAGGTGGCAAAAGATGGAAATCCTGATGTTTCTATAGCAACGGAATTAAGTGTTAGCTTCACAGGCACAAGGAACAGCTTGTTTTTGTCTGGATTTCTTAATTCAGTCAGCACCTTGAACATCCAGAAGGCCTTACCAACACTTTGACTTTTAGCTCCTCCCATTTGCTCCTGTTTTTATTTCGGCTTATTATTATTATTATATTTTTGGTGGGGGAGTGTGGGGGAACACCAATACTGGGGCTTGAACTCAGGGCCTTGCACTGTCCTTAACTTTTTCACCCAAAGCTGGTGCTCTACCAGTTGAGCCACAGCTCCATTTCCAGCTTTTTTGGTGGTTAATTGGAGACAAGAGTCTCACTGTCATTCCTTTTTTTGTCTGAGTTGGCTTCAAACCTTAATCCTCAGATCTCAGCCTAACGAGTTAGGATTAACAATTATGAGCTACAGGAGTCTGGCTTTCTTCTTAAAAATCTTATCTTTGCCAGGCACTGGTGGCTCAGGCCTGTAATCCTGGAGGCTAAGGATTTTGGTTTAAAGCCAGCTAGGGCAGGAAAGTCCATGAGACACATCTCCAATAAACCACCAGAAAATCAGAAATGGCGCTGTGGCTTAAGTGGTAGAGTGCTCCCCTTGAGCTAAAGAGAGGCTAGGCCCAAAATTCAAGCCTCACTACAAACAAAAATAAATAAATAAATTATATATCTATATATCTATATAGATATATATATATCTTCCTTACCCATCTTCTTGACCTGCCTTTTGAATTATTTCAGGGGCTACCTTCACAAACATATTTAAGCTCAAGGCCAAAGTCCTTGATTCTTTTGTGTTCTTCTTCCATTTCTTCAAATAGCATCTACCCACTCATTTCCAGAAGGTAAGGACTGCATCAGCTTGGAGTGCATACTTCTTCTTTTTTTTTTTGGTTGGTCGTGGGGCTTGAACTCTGGGCTTGGGCACTATCCCTCAGCTCTTCAGCTCAAGGCTAGCACTCTACCGCTTGAGCCACAGCACCACTTCCGGTTTTCTAGTGGTTTATTGGAGATAAGAGTCTCACGGAGTTTCCTGCCTGGGCTGGCTTTGAACTGCGATCCTCAGATCTTAGCCTCCTGATAGCTAGGATTACAGACATGAGCCACCAGCTCCCGGCTTTGGAGTGCATCCTTCTAAGTCTTCTTCCAAGGAGTATTTAAACACACCCACCCTTCAGGTGCCCCTGGAACATCGAGGAAGTGGCTGGGTTGAGATTTAAGGACAGTCAGAGCATGCAAGGCCATCACTGGTTTATATCTCAGTAGGAGGAAAGAAGAATTAAAGCTAAGCCTGTTTGTGTATCTGAATGTTGCAACACTTTACCAAGATCCAGCGTGTATCTGGGTGAAGTCCTCATGGGGTCACAAAGAAGGTGGAAATGACTTGCTTATGACACGTTGGGAGATCAAAACACAATGACACATCTGATTTCTTAAGACATTCCTTTCAGCTTAGCAGGTCTACCATGTGAATGTCTTTTAGTTAGGGACAAACTATTACAGTTTTCTCAAAATCTACCTGCTTCTAGATTGAGCTGCTATCAAAACTGTAAGAAAATAAATTGTAATACTTGCGCAAGGGTTTTTTCCTGCCTTACTCTTCTTTAAAGCCTGACCAGATTAAGGAGCCAAATTTCACAAGGTGCTAACATTTCTGTTAATCCTGTTATGACTGGGTTTTTGCCTCCTTTGGTGAGCCTTAAACTGCCTGCATTATTATTAATAAACAGCTGCATTTTGCCAGGGAAGTGACAATACACACAGTAAAAAATTAGATACCTAACTGGGCACTGGTGGCTTTCACTTGTAATCCTAGCTACTTTGGAAGCTGAGATTTGAGGATCATGGTTTGAAGCCAGCAAGAGCAGACATGTGTGAGAGATTCTTATCTCCAGTTAACTATCAGAAAGCCAGAAAGTGGAAGTGTGGCTCAAGTGGTAGAGCACCAGCCATGAGTATAAAAGCTAAAAGAGAATGGAAGGTCCTAAATTCAAGCCCTGGTACAGATGCACAAATAAGTGAATTAAAATGAGATGCTTAGGACTGGGAAGGTAGCTCAGTGGTAGAGTGCTTGCCTTGCAAGCATGAGGCCCTGGGTTGGATTCCTCAGCACCACATAAACAGAAAAGGCCAGAAGTGGCGCTGTGGCTTCAGTGGTAGAGCACTAGTCTTGAGCGGAAGAGCTGAGGGACAGTGCCCAGACCCAGAGTTCAGGCCTCATGACCGGCAAAAAAAAAAAAAAAAGAGATGCTTATATTCTAGAAATGTTTCTTAGTGGTAGAGGGATTGCTAGTATACTGGAGGCCCTGGGCTTCATGCCCAGGTAGGTATAAACAATTTCAAAGTGTTAAACAGGCATTGGTTTGTTGATGAGCTATAATCACTGGAGACCTTGGTCTTGAGGATAGCAGTCTGAAATCTCTTAGCAAAGCTCTGGGTGGGATGGGGGTACCAGTGATGTTCACACAGGTGTTTATTGTCACAGACAACATCTGCTTTGTCCTTGTGTCCCATCTACCATCCATTCATACTAAATCCTGAAGTTACTATAAAAGTTGAAACATTTTATACTTTGCCCAGAATGGCTACTTTTGTAATTATTTAGGACATCTTCTGGAGCTAGAGGATGGAGCTCAGTGGTAGAGTGTTTGCTTAGCATGCATGAGGTCCAGGGTTCCATCTCCAGCATCACAAGAGGATAAAAAAAGATAAAACAATGGAATTTTTCTGGTTGTGTGCCAGTAATGGAGCTTGAACTTGGAGCCTGGGGACTATTTCTTAACTTTTTCACTCAAGGCTGGAATTCTACCACTTGATCCACAACTCTACTTCCAGCTTTTGGATGGT
The DNA here is from genome assembly GCF_019054845.1 of Dipodomys spectabilis. Lineage (NCBI taxonomy): Eukaryota > Metazoa > Chordata > Mammalia > Rodentia > Heteromyidae > Dipodomys > Dipodomys spectabilis. Next base: position 2,919,725 of record NW_024870760.1, read on the forward strand.
TAATTGGAACTAAGAGTCTGATGGACTTTCTACCTGGACTGGCTTTGAACTATGATCCTCAGAACTCAGCAACCTGAGTAGTTAGGATTATAGGCATAATTTACCGGCACCAGTGAAGTTTTTTTTCTTTTAACAAAATACTTGATTTATGCATGTATTACTCCAGTGCAATCTTGCTAGTGACATTTGATTAAGAATTCCATTTATGATGAGCAAAGCTCCCAGTTTTCTCCCTCTTGAGCCTGAATTCCTGCTTTAATAATGCTTCCAAGTGTTGTTCATTGTCATGGATTAACTTCCCTTTGCACAGCAGACTCTTGGGGATTTGGGTAAGAATGAGGTTATGATACAGATTACAGCTCTTGTCCAGATTACAGGACAGACATGCTCTGGCATGTGTGCAGCAGGAAGCCCACCAGGCTGAACCTACCATTGGGCACCCCTCTTGAGCACTGTCTCTGGGCCCACAGGCTAACAAGTATTGTCTTCCCCTTCATGACCATAGTTGACTTCACCACTGCCCACCTTGAGGTCCTTGGTCCTCCTGCTGTTTGCTTGTCTTAGCTCTCACTCTTTATTCCTCTTCAGAGTTCCTCCTTTTCTAAGGAAAAATGAAATCTGGATGTTTTTTTTTTTCTGTCACCATCTCTCCCCAAATATTCCTTAGGTGATAACGGCATCCATGATGGCACCAAAGTGCTCTCCACTTCCTCCTCATGGATTCTACCAACTACAGAAAATGTGGTTACTTGTAGGGTTTTGGACAGTACGAGAATTTGAACTCGGGACCTTGCACTGGTTAGGCTGGTCCTCTAACACTGAGCCATGCCTCCAACTCTGTTTTGCCTTTTTTAAAAAAAGATAGTATTGCTCTTCATCAGGATGTGTGCCTGCACTGCAATCTGCCTATTCTAGGCTTCCTACCATTGCTGTCAGGTACATGACATCACACCCAGCATTTTTTTTTAAAACTGAGATGCAGTCTTGCAGATTTTACTGCTCTTGCTAGTCTGGAGTCTTGATCCTCCTAATCTCAGCCTAACCATGTAGCTTCAGCAGATAGATGCGCATCACTGTGCTCAGTATAGATTGAGAAGGGAGTTTCAGGAGCTGCACAGGCTGGCATCAAATTCTGACCCTACCAAGTAGGCTGAATGTGAGCCACTGGCGCCTGGCAGAAAATATGTTTCAAAAATTGCAGCTGGAGCGGGGTGCTAGTGGCTCACGCCTGTAATCCTAGCTACTCAGGAGGCTGAGATCTGAGGACCTCAGTTCAAAGCCAGCCTAGGCAGAAAAGTCCACGAAACTCTTATCTCCAATAAACCACCAGAAAATTGGAAGTGGTGCTGTGGCTCAAGTGGTAGAGCACTAGCCTTGAGCTAAAGAGCTGAGGACAGTGACCAGGCCGAGTTCAAGCCCACAACTGACCTCCCCCCCCCCCCCCCAAAAAAAATTGCAGCTTGGCACTGGGTGGCTCACTCCTGTAATCCTAGCTACTCAGGAAACAGAGATTTGAGGATTGTGGTTCAACGCCATCCCAGACAGGAAAGTCCATGAGATTCTTATCTCCAACTAGGAACCAAAAAAGCTGGAAGTGGAGCTGTGGTGTGTGTGTGTGTGTGTGTGTGCCCGCGTGTGCACACACGCATAATACACAAGCCATAAACTAATAGTAGATGTGAACTTTTCTCCAATAAGACTAACCTATTCCCAGGGCCCATAAATGAGCTTGCTTCATGTCACCCAGTGAACTGAGGCTAATCCTAAAATTGTGGGGAATGACAGATTCAGGAACCAGGTCTGGACTGAAAAGCAATACAGTTGCCCCTCAGTACGTTCAGGAGATGGAATCAGGATCCCCATGATAGAAATCCATAAATGCTAATGACCCTTATATAAAATGATGTATCATTTCCACATAATCCATAGATTCTGTTGAATGCTTTCCTCTAGATTATTTATCATACGGAACATAATGTAAATAGTATGTGAATAGTGGCTACACTGGGTTGTTTAGGAGTAATGACGAAATCTGTATAGATACAATCTTTTTGTACTTGTCCTGGGGCTTGAATTCATGGTCTAGACTCTGTCCCTTACCTTTTATGTTCAAGGCTGGTGCTCTATCACTTGAGCCACAGCTCCACTTCAGCTTTGGAAATAAGAGTCTCAAGAACTTTCCTACCCATGCTGGCTTCAAACTGATGGCTTTAGTGCTCAGCCTCCTGAGTGGTTAGGATTATAGGCATAAGCCACCAGCACCTCGCTGGCTTGCTACTTCATGACTTAGCTAAGTTGGCAAACTCCCTGCTTCCCTAGGGAAGAATACAAAGACTTTGCTGTTTCCCCCACATGCTGGCAGACAAGCTATCTCTCAATATTTAAGAACATTCTGTGAAATCCAATTTCTGTTATCCCCTGGATTTCCCCCTGTGCAAACAACCTACTTCCTTAAACAGCCTGTTTCCTTATAGTTTTCCATGTAATGAGTAACTTTCCTTCCCGTTCCAGAGTATCATCTGTACCCGCTCTCCCAGGAATTCGAGATTCACTGTTCAAAAGAAGAATCCTGAGGCTCCTCAGTGGTCCTGTTGTTTGAATTTGTTTTTGGCAGTCCTGGGGAATTGAACCCTGCTCTTCATGCTCTACCACTAAGCTTCACCCTCTATCCTTCAGGAGATATTATTTTAACTTTGACAAAATATTGGGTGGGTTGGGGAGTGGAATTAGCAACTCTGCTTTAAGCAGTATGCTTATCACCAAGGACACAAAGCTTTCTCTCTTTGCCCTAGGTAAGAGGGAAGTGGGATGAACATGTTGATTTGTGCCTTTGTTGGGTGACTTGTTGATCAGTTAGCTGGACCAGAGTCACTTTGCTTGTATTTGGTAAATAAGCTCAGTGCATATAAATGTTCATTTAAGTCCTTTATGTGTTCCAACCTTAAAGAGTCTTGGTTTTATATAATTTAACATTTTAAACCACTGTGCTCATGCTAGTTACAAACGATGGGAGAACTGGGCACTGGTGGCTCACACTTGTGATCTAGCTACTCAGGAAGCTGAGATTTGAGGATAGCGGTTTGAAGTCAGCCCAGTCAGAAAAGTCTGTGAGGTTCCAAGTAACCATCAAAAAGCTGGAAGCGGAGCTTGTGACTCAAGTGGTAGATTGGTAGCCTTGAGTGGAAAAAGCTAAGGGACAGCACCTAGGCCCTGAGTTTAATCCCACGTACTGGTGCGCACGCACGCACACACACACACACACACACACACACACACACACACATTAAAAAATGGTGGTGGACATCATTTGTGCTCTCAGTGATTTCTTGAGTCTTGTTATGGGTCTTTCTCCACAATGTGCCATGTCTGGGTTAGGAAATATTACAGGTGACAGCGGGTTATATGGCCTTTCTATCTGACTAAGCTGTCTTGAGGACAGGTGGAGACAGGGAGAACCAGAATTGGTTGCCAGCCCTTAGTCTTGTCAGATGGACAAGGGCAGTGGGAACTCTGAACTCCCAGAACACTGCTCATTCACAGGTCTGTTGATGCTTGCCAGTGCAGGAGATCAGCCAGGTTAACAGGGATAACCAGGTCAGATATGTGTCTCTGGTCACTAGGGGCTAGACCTGACATCTCTGCCTTCATCCAGGCATATACATAGGTGGGCCAGATAGTGTGGGACTTAGTGAGCAGGTTCTAGAAGTCCTCATGAATAGTAGCAGTGTCTCTGTGTGTGTGTGTGTGTGTGTGTGTGTGTGTGTGTGTGTGTGTGTGTGTATGTACACTGTACTGGAGCTTGAACTCAGGGCCTCTACACTCACTCTTAGGTTTTTCACTCAAGGTTGGCACTCTACCACTTGAGTCACACTTCCACATCTAGATTTTTGCTGGTGAAATAGAGGTAAGAGTCTCATGGACTTTTCTGCCCAGTCTTGCTTTGATCCTTGATCCTAAGGTCTGAGTCTCCTAAGAAGCTAGGATTACAAGGATGAGCCACTAGTGCCAGTTAGCGTGGCTTTTTGCTCTAGGGAGTAGGGAGAAGATAGATTCTCAGTAGTAAGGTCCAGTGCTTCCTGTTCTGTGGGATATAACCGGCACTGAGGTAAAAACGTCAGAGTTGGAAAGCTGAGCATGGTGGTATACATGTGTAATCCTAGCACTTAGAAGCTGATACAGGAGGATTGTGAGTTTGAAGCCAGTCTGAGCTCTACATAGCAAGACTGTTTTTTCTTTTTCTTTTCATTATTATCTTTAAGTAGTTGTACAAAGAAGTTCCCATTCTACAAAACAGCATTATGAGTACAAGGTGTCTGACAACATTGTCACCCATCGCTCCTAACCCATCCCTTCTCTCACTTTTTTTCTTTAATTGAGATTAGGAGATTACATAAATTTCACATATTTCACAGTAATGTGGAATAGTGATACTTAGTTAAAGTCACAAACACATTTTAACCTTCACAAGGCAAATTGTCATTATCATGGTCTATACAGTTTGTGAATTCTAAGAGTTTTAACAATACAAGTTATTTTTCCACATCAGGTGCTGTTTCCATTTCTTTCCTTTTGCTTAGTGTAGGCTGTTCCCACTTATTCTATTCCTCCTCCTGGCTTCCCTCTGTTTGCGTGCATATATCTACCATATATATAGTCAGGAATATGGAGTCATTTAGCAATGATATGACAAAATGAGTGGCTGTCCTTTGTTTCTTGAGTCTGTTTACTTTGTCATATCTTCTTGTATTTTGGCTTTAGCATCCACATATCAGGGAGACCATGTGCCATTTGTCTCTTTGTTCTTGGCTTACTTCACTCAAAATAATCTGCTCTACTTCCATCCATTTCCCTGCAAATGCCCTTATTTTGTCCTTTCTAATGGCTGCATAATATTCCATTGTATATAGGTACCACAATTTTTGGATCCATTCATCTGTTGTGGGGCATCTGAGTTGTTTCCATATCTTGGCTATTGTGAACAGTGCTGCAACAAACATGGAGGTGCCTGTGTCCTTCTATCCTGGTTCCTGTTGTTCAGGACAGATGCCTAGGAGTGGTATGGCTGGGTCACAGGGGAGGTCTATATTTAGCTTTCTGAGGTACCTCCAGACTGCTTTCCAAAGTGGTTGTATTAGAAGACTGTGCCTTAAAACACACACACACACACACACACACACACACACACTCATGCATGCCTGAGAAAGTTGGGCTGGATTTAAACATCCATTCTAGCACTTGTTAACTCTGACCTATTTGACTGTATTTCCCAGATGTAGGTCATGAGACTTGTAAGTTCCTAGGTGATGTAGTATTGCACAAAAGTGTCTGGGTAGTGTGAACTATCTTTCATGGAGACCTCATGAGCTAGTTACAGTCCCATAGTATTATTTGGTTGAGAGCAAAGCTGGGGTTCTATGTGGAAAGTAAGGGTAACACGGCTCCCTTCTCTCCCCACCAGGTTTGCAGAGACAGGACTGTGTGTGTGAATTGTGCTGGGCAGCAGCTCAGCAGTGCGTGCACAGCTTATCAGGTTGTGTAATAGAAATCTGGTGCAATCTTCTGAACCAAGGCAAAAGTTCAGAAGCTGTGTGCCAGGGACTCTGGTTTCTTGATGGGTCAAGGCTCCAAGGTGGTTTTTGTTGGTGGCCCAAGTCAGTTAGCCTTCCCCTAGCACATTTTCCTTGGCCTTGCCCCAATGGAAATAAGTTGAGCAGTGACTTTGTCAGTCTAAACGGGAAAGGAACTGTGGTGAAACTCCAAGCACTCTGTACCATCAACCTACAGCAATTCTTCCTATTGCTTTAGATGGACAGTGATTGCTTGAGACAGGGTACAGAGAGCGAACAGAAAAACAAACTTTACTCCCAGCAAAAAGGGGAAATGTTGGCATTATATATCTTGCCTTATTCCCATATGACCTTGTGTGACCTTGAGAAACCATTCTGGGTCTCAGTTTTGCCATCTGAGATGTGGGAAAGTATTTTTCCTTTTGAGAGTGTGATGGTGATTAGCATATTTAATGAGTTCATCACATCACTGACCATGGCAAGTGCTCAGAGGCAAACAGTTACAAGGCACTGTTATGATGCTGACCAGATACACTTCAGATACATTCTTGCTGACAATCTAGGTCTGATTCTGGAATGCCCAATTGGTGTGTGTATGTGTGTGTGTGTGTGTGTGTGTGTGTGTGCATGAGTGTACACATGCATGCATGTATTATGAGAAATGAAGTACTTAATTGTAGCTGTGGTGACAGGCACATGCTTCCACACCAAACTTTATATCTATTGACATGGAATCAAAGACTTTCTGTTGAGGGCCAGCCTGGAATCACAGTCTTCCTAATGTTAGCCACCCATGTGGCTGATGACAGCTGTGTCTCAGCTAAAGGTTGAGAATGGGTCTTGTTTGTGTGCTAGGCTCATCTTGAACTGTGATCCTCTAGCTCTCAATGGCTGGGGCCTGGCTGAACTTGACATTTTTATCAGTTTTTTAGCTAGCAGATTATTTGTAAATCATTGAATTTTTTGATTGAATCTATTTGTGGAGCTCCAAGTGAAGCAACATACTATTTAAATCTTATGTGTAGCCAGGCACTGGTGGCTCAAGCCACTCAAGAGGCTGAGATCTAATGATCACAGTTCAAAGCCAGCCTGGGCAGGAAAGTCTGTGAGGCTCTTATCTCCAATAAACTACCAGAAAACCAGAAGTGGCACTGTGGCTCAAGTGGTAGAGTGCTAGCCTTGAGCTGAAGAGCTGAGGGACAGCGCCCAGAACCAGAGTTCAAGTCCCACGACTGATAAACAAACAAACAAACAAACAAAACTTATGTGCCTAGTACCTAACTAAGCATGATAGGAAATATAACAAAGGAGCCTTTTCTCATAAGTATTTTTCAAGCTGATTGGAAAATAAAGCATAGAGGTGTGTGTGTGTGTGTGTGTGTGTGTGTGTGTGTGTGTGTGTGTGTGTGTGTGTGTGTGTGTGTGTGTATGTGTGTGTTGCTGTATCATAGGCCACAAGTACTGGCCATCAACCCAGGAATTTCCTAGAACTTCTATCTATCAGAGTGGATGTGGTAAATTTGTGTTAAAGCAGCCCTGGATCTCTCTTTACAGCAGCTACAAGACTCCCCTATGATCCAGCAATCCCACTCCTGGGCATTGACCCAAATGACCACAAACAAGGCCATACTAAAGCTACCACCACAAACATGTTCATTGAAGCATTTTTTAATCATAGATAAGATATGAAACCAGGGCTGGGAAGGTAGCTCAGTGGTAGAGCACTTGCCTTGCATGCTCGAGGCCCTGGGTTCGATTCCTCAGCACCACATAAGCAGAAAGAAAAAAAGCCGGAAGTGGCGCTGTGGCTCAAGTGGTAGAGAGCTAGCCTTGAATCTGAAGAGCTGAGGGACAGCACCCAGGCCCAGAGTTCAGGCCCCACGACCAGACCAAAAAAAGATATAACAACAACAACAAAAAAAGATATGAAACCAATCCAGATGCCCCTCAGTAGATGGATCAATCAAGTAGATATGGCATATATACACAATGGAGTTCTATACTTCCATCAGAAAGAATGACATTACCCCATTTGTAAGGAAAGAGTTAGAAAAAAATTATATTAAGTAAGCCAGACCCAAAGAAAAGTAGGTTGTGTGATTTCTCTCATTTGTAAGAACTAGAATATGTCTATGATATTCTTAACAAGGCATCTCAATAGCCCAATAGCTTAGTGCATAGGAGCATATATAATGAAGTATATCAATATGAACTCCAACATATGGAAACAAGAGGTTTTTATTATGTCCTGTATGTAGTTTTTTTTCACCTCTTAGTTTTCTGTACCTCTGTCTGGTATATGAGATTATTTGATATGTGGAAGGGAAAGGTAGTCACAGAAACAGCAAGATAAAGGATGAACCAATGCAACATTGATACTCACTTGACATTATGTTGGATGTGAATCATACAACTTGCAGGGGGAGGGAATAGGAAAGGGTAACCAGGAGATAATGAGGGGTGGGGGTAACAATGATGAAAAACAAATGTACTCATTACCTTACTTAAGTAACTGTAACTCCTCTGCTCATCGCCTTTTCAATATGTCAGTCCTAGAGTTTGAATTCTGGGCCTGGGTGCTGTCTCTTAGCTTTTTTGATCAAGGCTGGTGTGAGCCATTGCTCAACTTTTGACTGATTGTGTGTGTGTGTGTGTGTGTGTGTGTGTGTGTGTGTGTGTGTGTGTGTGGTTAATTGGAGATGAGTCTTATGGACTACACTGGTCTTGAACTGTGATCCTTGGATTGCAGCCTCTGAGTAGCTAGCCACTGGCATCCAGCTTTCTTTTTTGGTGGCACTACTATGGTTTGACCTCAGGACACTGTGCTTGTTAGGCAAGTGCTGTACTACTTGAGCCACACTTTCCAGCTCTTTTAAAAACAGAGTCTTGCATTTATGCCCGGACAGACCTTTCATCCTTTTATGCTTCCTGTCATAGCCAGGATGACAGGTGTGAGTCACTGTGCCCAGCAATGGTGCCTTTTTCAAATCATTTAATGGTAAAGATCCACCACAATCAGTGTCTCTGACTCAGTCAGAGACTAGTCTTTGCCCAGAAAGAGGAAAGTTAAGACTTTTTATGGACTTGTCTTCCTAAGAAATACAGAAAAGATTATATTAAATGGTATTTACAGTTTATAACATTATCCACTTATTTAGACATAACAAAGAATAAGCATCTGTGAATATTTTAAGAGATTTAGCCTGGCTTAGTGGTAGCTAAGAATTTTCAATTCTTTGGGAAGCCTGGAACTTGCTTCTAAGTGTCTTGTGACATAGGCCTGAAACCCTTCCTCCATTTCCCCAGCAACTGTTATATGAATGGTTCCTTTGTCCTTAGTTTATCTAGTTTATCCTCAGTTCAAAAACTAGTTGAGGTGCTGGAGGTGCAGCTCAAGAGCAGAGTGCCTGTTTGGCATGCACAAAGCCCTGGTCTCCATCTCCAGCATCAAAGTGAAAAGCAAGGTTTGTTGCTAACAGTGGCCAAAAGCTGGCTTTTAATTTAATTTCTGAGCTAATCTTATTGTATAAATATGTACATGTGTACATACATGTGTACATGTGTATGTAAATATGTGTTCATGCTCATGTGTACATGAGTATTCATTGTATATATATTTGTAAGAGTGTGTGCATGTGCGTCCTCATGCATGTACGTGTAGGTGCAGTATGCAATTGTGAGTATATATGCGTGTGTACTGTGTACTTGTGTGTGTACCTAACTCTAACTCTACCTCCTGGCTCTAGAAATTATTTTCTTGGGCTTTTAACAAATCAGTCCACCCACATTAGCAGAACACAGTCTTTTGGAGGTGCTAGGGATCAAATCCAGAGTCTAAGCATACTAAGCATGCACCTCTCACTGAGCTGCACTCCAAAGCCCTCTTGTTTCTTGTTTTGAATTTGATGCTCTTAATATGCCTTCTCAAACCACTTCAGCAGAGACTTGAAATAGTCTGTCACAATAGGGATAGGAGTGGGTGTGCCTTTTAGTTTGATGAACTACCTGGAAATATGTGTATGTATAATTTTTGTGTGTGCCCATACTGGGGCTTGAACTCAGGGTCCCGATGCTGTCCCTTAGTTTTTTTGCTCAAGGTTGGCACGCTACCATTTGAGCCACAGCTCCACTTCTGGCTTTTTGCTGCTTAGTGAAAAGTCTCACTAACTTCTCTGCCCAGTTAGGCTTCGAACTGAGACCCTCAAATCTCAGCTTTCTGAGTAGCATGAGCTGCTGATGCCCTGCTTCTCTATGAATAACTTCCAGTAATTCCCTACCATTCTGTCTCTTTATTTTAAATGTAGATATTAACATAACATACAGAGGGGTTACAATTACATGGGCAAGGTAATGAGTACATTTCTTATCAAAAAAATATGGAATGCTTCACGAATTTGCATGTCATCCTTGCGCAGGGGCCATGCTAATCTTCTTTGTATCATTCCGATTTTAGTATATGTGTTGCCAAAGTGGACACACTGACGTTATTTCTGTGCAGTTCAAACCTCTTAAAAACAACAACAACAGCAACAAACTAACATCAATGATGATTTCCTCTCTGCCTCCCTCTGCAGGCCCCTGGCATTTATGGGTTCACAGACTAAGAAAGTGCTGCTAACACCCATCACACAAGCAGCTCGCCCATTCCGGGTCTCCAACCATGACCGAAGCAGCCGGCGTGGAGTAATGGCCAGCAGCCTGCAGGAACTCATCAATAAGGTACCACATACACAGCCTTCCTGCCAGCCCACAGAGCCACCCTCAACTAGTTCATGCCGAGGTCAGGGGACCCACCCAGTGTCAAGACAGCAAAGTCAAAGAAGGCAACAGATCAGCCTCATCAGTCCCTCTCTTTGCTTCTGGGGTCTGCAGGGAACCATTTCTAAGTGGGTGAAGGGTAGGCCTAAGTTGTTAGGAAACATTACTGGGTCTCGGTGCCATAAAAGATTGGCATTCATACACAAAACACTTCCAAAGCAGTGATCAGTTGAAAAGAATAGCTTTGTTTCTTTGAGGAAGGAGAATTATAAGGACTTGGGAAGACTGTTTTTGATTATAAATGCTAAGACAAAATAGTCCTTAATCTATAACAGTGTCCTTGACCACCAAATAAGGAAGAATCTTTTAGAGTGTCAGAGAAGGACATCTCAGACATCTCAGACAGAGATGCCTGTGAAAATGAGAAATGAGCACCCAGCACAACCTCTGAAGCCAGAGACTATGTGCCTACTAGGCCTAGGTGCTATCCCTGAGGTCTTAGCTCAAGGTGAGCACTCTACTGCTTCTGGTTTTCTGGTAGTTAATTGGAGATAAGAGTCTTACGGGCTTTCCTGCCTGGGCTGGCTTTGAACCTCCATTCTCAGATCTCAGCCTCCTGAGTAGCTAGGATTACAGGTGTGAACTACAGCACCCAGCAAGGCTACAGTTCTTAAAGTATGGTGCATGCAGAGTTGTTCTGTTTATTCATCTAAGTATGTAGGCAATCATAGACATTATGAATATTCTCTAGAATACCTAATCTCAGCCTGGGAATGTGGCTTAGTGGTAGAGTGCTTGCCTAGCATGCACAAAGCCCTGGGTTTGATTCCTTACTACCACATAAACAGAAAAAGCCAGAAATGATGCTGTGGCTCAAGTGGTAGGGTGCTGGTTTTGAGCAAAAGAAGCTCAGGGACAGTACCTAGACCCTGAGTTCAAGCCCCAGGACTGGAGAAAAAAATACCTTATCTCTGTTTCTTAGGAAAATAAGTCCAGTAAAGATCCCAGCTAGGATCCAGGTGGCACACACCTGTCATGCTAGCTATGTGGGAGGTTGAAATGAGGAGGATCATGATTCTAGGCCAGCCAGGGCAAAAAAGCCCACGAGACTATTTCAAGTGAGAGAAGTTGGGCATGGTGGTATGAGCCTGTGATCCCAGATATGATTGGAAGCAAAAAAATAGGCAGTTTGACTACCAGGTGTACATGCCAGAAGAAAGTAATACCCTAAATAAAAAAAAAAAAAAACTAGTGTAAGAGTGGTGGCTCACACCTGTAATCCTAGCTATACAGGAGGCTGAGCTCTAAGGATCACAGTTTGAAGCCAAGCTGGACAGAAAGTCTATGAGACTCTTATCTCCAATTAACCACCAAAAAGCCAGGAGTGGAGTTGTGGCTCAAGTGGTAGAGTACCAGCCTTAATGAGAAAGCTAACGGGCAGCTCCCACACACTGAATTCAAGCCCTAGTACTGGCACAAAAATAAAAAATAACTGAAGGCACAGCTCAGGAGTAGAGCACCTCTCTATCGAGCATCAGACCCTGAGTTCAAACCCTGGTTTGACCAAAAAAAAAATCCTTTTTTTTTAAGTTTCAGCAAAAGCTTATTTCAATATAATAGGTTAAAGGAAGAAGAAAGAGAAATATTTCAAATATTTCCTGCTTCTATGTAGGAAATGGGAGTTAAAAAACTAAAAATAAAAAAAAATCTCTCTTTCAAAGACTGCCTTGTAGGTCCCAGTCAACAAGTATCTTCAGCATTAAACTTTTGCCCCATCAGCCAACATGTCTGCAAACTTTAACTTAACAAATGTTTCAAGTGGGAATATCTCACTTCATTCCAACTTCTTTGCATTGAACACCTAGACGTTGGATGCCCTGGTCATCACGGCTGGCCTGGTTACTCTGGTGCTGGAGGAGGACGGCACTGTGGTGGACACAGAGGAGTACTTTCAGACCTTAGAGGATAACACCCATTTCATGATCTTGGAGAAGGGGCAGAAGTGGACGCCGGTAAGCAACAACTTCCTTATCCAAACAGTACTGGGCAGATTGTGCCCGTGAGGATACACTATCTCCTTGGGAACTGACTTGGGTACTTCTTCGTTATATACTTTGTACACTCACCAAATAACCAAAAGATTCTTATGTTTCTAGAAAACTTACTGCTTCTGTAGATTTAGGCTCTATAATTGAAAACAAATAATTTTGAGGAACAGGTTCAGCCAGTAACTGCAGATTCTGTTAGTAACAAATGGTGACTAGTCACTGTGCTACTTCTCAGGAGACTAGACAGGTTGACATAGCCAACTCTGTGTGTGTGTGTGTGTGTGTGTGTCTGTGTCTGTGTGTGTCTGTATGTATGCATGCATATATGTGTGCATTAGTGTTCTTCACTATAACAAAATACTTGCCCAAATCAAGAAGAAGGAAGTGGCTTTTGACTTACAGAGATTCCAGATCATGGTCTTTGGTTTTGTTTTTTGGGGGTCTGTGGTGAGGCAGCACTCCCTGGTGGAAGAAAATGGCAGGGCAAACCTGCTTATATCATGGGCTAGGGAGCAAAACAAAAGTGGAAGAAACGGGATCCCCAATTTCCTTTGTGTCATTTTGGGGATATCAAGTAGTAAGCTGTCTTATTCTCTGGGCAACAGATCTTTAAAACAATAGAGCTGGAGCACAGCCTGTGACCTAGGAACTGTACTTCTAGATATATCTCCTGAAAAACTCAGGCACCTGTACCTCAAAAGACATGTATAAAAGCACTCATGTCACCAGTGTGAGTGACAGTAGTGCTGTTACTCTGGTTATACATCTCTCACCAGAGAATGGAGACACACATACCCTCACACACATACCCTCACACACACACCCTCACACACATACCCTCACACACATACCCTCACACACACACCCTCACACACACACCCTCACACACATACCCTCACACACATACCCTCACACACATACCCTCACACACATACCCTCACACACATACCCTCACCAGTGAACATCTTTGTAGATGTACATAGATACATAAGCTTTTATATATTTATCAATGAAACACTCAAGTATAAACAGGTGTGAAGTCCAGTTGCAGGCCCCTTACAGTCCATCTAATCCCCTGTGCCAAAGGAGTTGAGCACAAGTTGGATGCTGAACAAGTGGGCCTCAAACCTTTTCATCACAGGATCCTTTATACACTTAAAACTAATGAGGGGAAATAGTGCTATGGCTTAAGTGGTAGAGCACTAGCCTTGAGCTAAAGAGCTGAGGACAGTGCCCAGGCCCAGAGTTCAAGCCCCACGACCGACAACACACACACACACCACACACACACACCACACACACACACACACACACACACACACACACACACACACACACAATGAGGGCTGGGATAATCCTAGCTACTTGGAAGACTGAGCTCTGAGGATCATGGTTCAAAGCCAGCCCAAGCAGGGAAGATTTTGAGACTTTTATCTCCTCCTAACCACTAAAAAGATAGATGTGGAACTGTGGCTCAAGTGGTAGAGTGCTAACCCTGAGTAACAAAGCTCAGGGAGAACATTCAGGTCCTGAGTTCAAGCCCTAGGACTGTCATCAAAACAAAACAACAACATAACAAAAACCCTAATGAAGATCAAGCACCGGTGACTCACATCCTAGCCATTCAGGAGGCTGAGGATCACTGTTCAAAGCCAGATCAGGTAGAAAAATCCACAAGATTTTATTTCCAAATAATCAGCAAAAAAGCCAGACTGAAAGTGTAGCTTAAGTAATACAGCACCAACTATGAGCGAAAACACTGAGAACACAAGGTCCAGAGTTCAAGTTCTATATTGATACAACCAATAACTGTTTATCAACCAGAGGGGTTACAATTACATGAGTAAGGTAATGAGTACATTTCCTCTTCAGCATTGTTACCCCCTCGTTTTTTCCCCAGCCAGCCCTTCCTTCCCCACCTCCTCCCTCCGCACCACCCCCCCACCGAAGATGTAGGGTTTTTAAAAAATTTTTTATTGTTACATGAGTACATGAGTAAGGTAATGAGTATATTTCCTATCTAGCATTGTTACCTCCTCCTTTGTTTTTCCCCTACCATCCCTTCCCTCCCCTTCTCTCCTCCCCCGCAAGTTGTAAAGTTCATTTTCAACATAGTGTCTTGTACATATCCGCAAGTTGTAAAGTTCATTTTCAACAGTGTCTTGTACATGTCATTGTTGCAATAGGTCACCCTGTATCCTTGTTTCAGCAACTTGTTTTTTCTTTCTCGCTATTTTTTTAATGTATCTAAAATGTACTGTGTGATTTTTTTTGTTTCTCTTGTATGTTCTTCCCCTATGGTATAACCCCTGTTTTCAGTGTATTTGAGTAGGTGCCCTGCATCTTGTATATACATTTTCTAATTTGGGGAGGGGAAGGGAAATAACAAAATAACAAAGTGCTAGAGTTTGTTTTTAACGTAGTATCTTGTATGTCTCATTGTTGCAATGGGTCAGCCTGTATCCTTGTTTCAGCATTTTGTTATTTCCCTTCCCCTCTTCAAATTAGAAAAATGTATATACAAGATGCAGGGTACCTAAATCAAATACTTTTTTTTTTTTTTGCCAGATCTGGGCTTGAACTCATGGCCCTGGGCACAAGGCTAGCCCTCTACCACTTGAGCCACAGTGCCACTTCCAGCTTTTTCTGTATATGTGATGCTGAGGAATCAAACCCAGGGCTTCATGAGTGTGAGGCAAGCATTCTACCACTAAGCCACCTTCTCAGTCCAGAGGAGTGTGGCCTGGGAAATGGGACAGGGTTCAGGACTGGAGCTGTAGTTGATACAAAGATGGTGAAGTGGCGAGTCCAAGGAAGAATTTGAGGCCTTGTCTCCACCAGGAACTCAGGTTGGGGTCTTCTGAGCTCCTGCTCTATCACTGAGCTCCACCCACTGGCTCTGGAGTCTTTTCTTGAATTGCCCTTCCCAGCCATCACCCCGTAGGGTGGAACAGGTCACCTCCACACTGATTGCCCACTCTATCTGCAGCCTGTTCTATCTTGAGGCCTATTTTGACTTGGACAAGAACTTCAACCAAGAAATAGCCAGCAGAGGTCTCCCTCCTCAGTCTCACACCATTGAACCCTGCAGGAGCAGAGACTGTGACCCTTTAAGGAAGAAGCAGGGTAGGGAATCAGCTAGCTGTGGTGCCCAGATGATGGTAGGTCACTTGCATGTTAGCTTTATGAGGACCAAGACTAAAGAAAGACATTGAGGGAGAGTCAGAAAGGAATGTGAGGCAAATGATAAAGAACTGTGGCAGAATAGTAGCTAAAAACGTTTATGACTTTGTAGTCTTAACATAGTTTTTTTTTGTTGTTTGTTTTGTTTTGCAGTACTAGGGCTTGAAACTCTGGACCTCCCATTTGCTAGGTAGTCCTTTTTGTTTTAATATATTTGTCATGTCTTTCCAGTTATACAGGAAGCATAAATAGGAGGATCATGGTCCACGTTGCCTAAGGCATAAATATAAGTCCCCATCTCAAAAATAACCAAAGCAAGTTAGGCACCAGTGGCTCACCCCTGTAATCCTAGCTACTCAGGAAGCTGAGATCTGAGGATTGCAGTTCAAAGACAGCCAGGGCAGGAAAGTCTAGGAGACGCTTATCTCCAGTTAGTAACAGAAAAAGCCAGAAGTGGTGCTGTATCTCAAGTAGTGAAGTGCTAGCCTTGATAGCACAGTTCAAGACCTAGGACCAGCAAAAATAAAAATAAATAACCAAAGCATAAAGGGTAAGTGCCTACCTAGCTAGTGCAGATACCTGAACTCAAACTGCAGTGCCACCAAAAAAAGAGAGAGAGACAGAGAGAAAGAAAAAGAAAAGAAAAGAGAAAACCTGGCCATGATGTCTTCATCTGCTTTTTCCCAACCTAGAGGGCCAACTGGAGTCCTGAGTTGTCAAAAAGTGGATTCGATAGGCATTTGTTGTGAGCCCTATTTTCCAGTAATATCAGGGGACACTGGGAACAACAAATGCTTACAGAAACCTGGGTCCTCAAATGCAGGACCCAAAGTCAGGTCAGACTCACCCTGAATCACTAAACAGGAAGTAGATTTGAGGAGGATTCAGAGTTAGGTATTTGGACTTAGTCCAAGTATAGACATGTTGGCCTGCTAAAACCCTGACACAGTTTTGGGTACTGGTAGCTCATGCCTGTAATCCTAGTAGCTCAGGAAGCTGAGATCTGAGGATCATGGTTTGAAGCCACCCCTGAATTAGAAAGTACCTGAGACTCTTATCTCCAATTAACCACTGAAAAGCTGGAAGTAGAGCTGTAGCTCAAGTGATAGTGTTCCAGCCTTAAATGAAAAAGCTAAGATACAGGCCCTGAATTCAAGCCACAGTACAGGCACACACACACACACACACACACACACACACACACACACACACACACACACACACTATTCAATTAGCACAGCTTAGTTGTTGACACATTTTAAGCTGATATTCAGAAGAGTCTAATAGCAGAATCATGAAGTCTGAGGCTCCCTACTTGCGGTGTTTCTAAAGTTTGTTCCTTAATTCATTGTTCTAGGGTAGCAAGTATGCTCCAGTCTGCAAGCAGCCAAAGAAAGCAGGAATAGCCAGAGTCACCTTCGATCTGTACAGGCTGAATCCCAAGGACTTCCTGGGCTGTCTCAATGTCAAGGCCACCATGTATGAGATGTATTCAGTGTCTTACGACATCCGGTGCAATGGGCTCAAGGCCATGCTGAGGTAACAAACTCTAAGGGCTCTCTTTGGGGGCCTGGAGCCCCCAGTACCAGGCCCAGGTAGTTTAGCTGGACCAGGGCCTGGTCCATCTTGGGAAGGTGCCAATGCTGTTCCAAGCACTGCAATCCACATGGTCTTAGCCACTTAATGCTATGCCACAGAAAACACAAAGGCAAGGGCAAACAATTTTTTAGACAATTAAATTCTAAATGGACACTATGCTAAATCACAACCACAAAGAAGATCCAAATTTCACTTATAAGAGCTAGAGCTACAGATGTAAAAATCTGAATTCTAAACTGGGCTTGAGTGGCTCACATCTGTAACCCTAGCTAGCTACTCTGGAGGTTGAGCTTTGAGGATCACTGTTTGAAATCAGCCTGGACAGATAAATCGGAGTGACTTTTATCTCCAGTTAACCAGTAAAAACCCTGAAGTAAAGGTGGGACTCAACTAGTAGAGCCTTGAGTAAAAAAGCCAAGCAAGAGCACAAGGCCCTGAGTTTAAGCCCCAGTACTGCCATGTGCATGCTAATGCATGCGTGCACACGCGCGCGCGCACACACACACACACACACACACAATCTTAATTCTAAGATTGAATACCTAAAATATAAGCCATGGAGATTCTGGCGTGGCTTGCTATATTAGCCACCAAAACTTCATGAATACTTTTCTACATGTGTCTTCTCTTCCTGTTAAGTGATGACACCTTGCTGGTTATGTGGCCCATTCCTTCTCCACTTAGTGCCAGGATAGCATCATCTCACATGCTAGGACAACATCCCAGAAGAGATAGCTTTGAAAAGCCAGCATCACAATCCATGCCTCTGATTTGGTAATAGCTAGCTTTCTGTTGCTGTGACAATATGCCTGAGACAAATCATCTTAAAAACAAGAAAGGCTTTTTAAGGCT
The DNA here is from genome assembly GCF_019054845.1 of Dipodomys spectabilis. Lineage (NCBI taxonomy): Eukaryota > Metazoa > Chordata > Mammalia > Rodentia > Heteromyidae > Dipodomys > Dipodomys spectabilis. The sequence continues at coordinate 2,937,732 of NW_024870760.1, forward strand.
CATATTGTGGAGCTTTCAGTCTAGGATGAGCTGTCTCTGCTGCTCCTGGCCTGAGATGAGTTAGTCCACCATAGTTGGAACCTATGGCTGAGGAGTTGCTCATCTTGTGGTGACAGAGAGTGAGTTACAGGAAGGGGCCACCATCCCACTGTCCCCTTCAAGGGCACACTCCTATAAAACTGGAAGGTTTCCAACTAGGCCTTACCTCCCAACAGTACCTGGACAAGGCTAACCCCTTAGCACAGCTTTTGAGGGACACTTGTCCAAACTATAGCAGAGCTGTTTATGTTGCATGGGTCCCTCTCTGGGTGCCCCTGCTTCATAACCAAAGTTGTGCCAGTGCCAGGGAGTCCTGGCCTGGGAGGGTCATTGCAATCCTTCCTTTGAGTAACTGTGTGATCTTTCACAGTTGACTTAACCTCTCAGGTCTGAATCTTATTGTTTTTAGAACCAGTGTGTGTGTGTGTGTGTGTGTGTGTGAGAGAGAGAGAGAGAGAGAGAGAGAGAGAGAGAGAGACAGAGACAGAGACAGAGAGACAGAGACAGAGAGAGACAGAGACAGAGACAGAGAGACAGAGAGAGAGACAGAGAGAGAGAGAGAGAGAGAGAGAGAGAGGGAGAGAGATTAGGGCTTGAATTTAGGGCCTGGGCACCATTCCTTAGCTTCTTTTGCTCAAGGCTGGCATCCTACCATTTGAGCTCTACTTCCATCATTTTGCTAGCTAACTGGAGGTTAGACTTTCTTGCCTGGGCTGGAAATATCTCAGCCTCCTAAGTGACTAGGATTACATATGTGATCCTCCAGTGCCTGGCTTAAAATGAATTCTTCATGTTTGTACAGGCTCCAAATGAACCCTTGTACTCCTCCAGGAAATTCCCACTGAATCTCTGAAGCATTCATTCCTTCGGTGGAAGTAGAGAGAGGATGACAGTGGCAGGCAGGATTTTGAAGCTAGTCTGAAGAGTACTGTCAGGTGTGGTATGGTAGTATATCTTTATACTCCAAGCACTTGGGAGGCTGAGGCAGGAAGATCATGAGTTTGAGGCCAGCCTAGACTACAGATTCAGACACTGTCTTAAAAAAAATACTTACAACCCTTGTCTTCAAGTACTGTGTGTATACCCAGGGTGGGGCAGGGCCTGTTTGTTTCTCTGAGGACCCTATTCCCCTCTCCACTGGCCCTGTAAGGATTACCCTGCTCTTCGTGGACACAGTGCCATGAGAAGTGCCCTCCTGCTCTCCCCCAGGCTTGGTCCTGCACAAAGGGGCTCACGCATGGCTTCTTGCATGGTATCATTTCCCACCTGGGCTTGTCATTATGGCCATTGCTAGAGTGGCAAACACCTGATGTCTGGGAGATGTGCTGAGATGGGAAAGAGCAGCTCTTTGATCTAGTTCTTCAAGTGAGGCTGGAGAGTTACAGCTTAGAAAAGTAAAATACAGGAAATAAGCCCTACCTCAAATCCCACGTCAACGAAAGCCTTTGTGTCACTGAGTCCTCCAAGGGGTCCCATGGCTTCCTTAACCACGACAGAGACATTGTTCCCTAGGGTCCCGTGGGGGGCTCAGGGTGGAGGGCTGTTGGGGAGGATGTCCCTTTCCTCTGTGTGTGTGTGTGGGGGGGGCTTCAGCCACAGCTGCATGGCCCACTGCCATCTGGTGAATGGGGTAAATGCGGGCAATGGGGGAAATCCGAGCTCAAGAATCAGAAAAATGAGGCTTTAAACATTTTCAGTTTAAAGTTTCTGGCTCAGTTTGTGGGCTTAAGAGGCAAGCCCAGGACAAATTATTCCTTCCCTGTACCTTCAAGAACAAGCTAGACTCTCCCAGCAGTCTTCATAAATCATTCCATCGTAGGATCATAATTATCCAGAGTTTGCAGCCTGATCTCTCTAAGGCATGGATGGGCTCAGCTCTCCAGTGACTGGCGGGGGGCGGGGGGGGGGTGGTGGTGGAAGGGGACCCTGTACATCTGCATCTTGGGGTGGCCTTGGGCAGCCTCAGGTCCCCTAGGACCGCAGTAGCACTCTCAGTCCTGCAGGTGGCATTGCTCAGATGGCCTGCTGTCAAGTGTAACACTGCCTCTCTGAGCTCTGAGTCTCCAGGTCTCACTGACATGGCTCCTTTCTCTTTCTGTTGCAGGAGTCTGCTGCGCTTCATGTCCTATGCTTCCCAGGTGATAGGACAGTTTCTCATCTACACAGGCACATACATGCTTCGAGTGCTGGGGGACACGGAGCAGCAGCCTCCGCCTCAGTCTCAGGACCAGTTCATGTACAAATAGTGGGACCCCATCTGCTGAGGGCTGGGCTGGCCCTCTCCTCACAGGGAGCCCATTAATGAATTTCTAGGATGCTGCTGTGTTATTTGCCACAAATGCATGTAGATTGCTGGTTCCCTTTCCTGGGAAGGGCTCCAGGAGATGAAAAGGGGACTTGGTGGTGCATTAGGAGAGCTGTGCAGCAGGTTGCCCAGGAGGGGGAAGAAGACATGGAGGGGTTTTGAGGGCTACATGAAAGGTAGCATGACTATTATCAGATCCTCTGGGGATCTCACAGCTCCAATAAAACTGTCACAAGAATCACGGTAAGACGTGTCATATCTCTGTCATCTCTCCAAATGCAACAAAAACCGGTCACATAGAAACAAAACTCAGCCCCAAATGTTGGGCTGGTGCTGGGTCTTGAGCTCAGGCTCAAGGCTTTTTTTGCTCAAGGCTAGCTCTACACCACTTGAACCTCAGCTCCACTTCCAGCTTTTTGGTGGTTAATTGAAAATAAGAGTCTCATAGACTTTCCTGCCTGGCCTGGCTTTGGACTGGATCCTAGAAGCTCAGCCTCCTAAGTAGCCAGGATTATAGGAGTGAATCGATTATGGTTTGAAGCCAGCCTGGGCAAGAAAGTCTGTGAGACTCTCATCTCCAATTAACTACCCCATAAAGCAGGAAGTGGATATGTGGTTCATACCTTTAATCCTGGCTTCTTTTTCTGGTCCTGGGACTTGAACTCAGGAGCTAGATGCTGCCCTGAGCTTTTGTGCTCAAGGCTAGCAATCTATCACGTGAGCCACAGCTCCACTTCTGGCTTTTATGGTGCTAAATTGGAGATAAGAGTCTCTTAGACTTTCCTGTCCGAGGTAGCTTTGAACCTCAATTCTCAGATCTCAGCTTCCTGAATAGCTAGTTGTGTGAGCCACCAACACTCAACTTAAGTCTCTAATTACTGTGTTATCAAATGTTACATGGGGGCCCTTCTAAAGGTGGCCCTTTAATGAGCCCAATGGGCCCAAAACCTAAGAACCTGATAATTTGTGGTGCCTTCTAGCAGTATGTTCAGCCTTTCCTTTTAAAAACAAACTGTTTGAAAACTGGGTGGGAGTCTAGCATAGTGACTTCAGCCCTGGGACCTGGAGGGGACTAGATAGCCAGGGGCAATCTCCCAGGCTGCAGATGCCACAGGGGCTCCAGATGTGGCACAGCTGGATGCAGGACCTTGTCTGGGGTCTGTCTTTCAGTCTCATGGTTCTTCCTTCCCTGGAGCTGGCTTTGTCACTGTCCCCGCCGCACTCCCCAGGAGAGTTAGATAACAACTTCATCCCCTACTCAAGGAGGTTTGGAGCTGCATCTCTTCCTGTACCCTGCAATCACAGCAGGGAATGGGCTTTCCAGAAGGAAACAGGGTGCTCTTCCTAGAATAAAGGGGAACAAATTCTAGCTAGGAGACAAATCTCTTCCTATTGTCATTTGTGATTGTCCTGTTAAGAAATACTGCACCTTAGCCAGGTGCTCATACCTATAATCCTGGCTACTCAAGAGGCTGAGATCTGAACATTATGGTTTGAAGCCAACCTGGGCAAGAAAGTCTGTGAGACTCTTATCCCCAATTAGCTGTCCCCCAAAAGCAGGAAATGGAGATGTGGCTCAAGTGATAGAGTGCTAACCTTGAGCAATAAAAAGCTAAGGGATGGCACCCAGGCCCTGAGTTCAAGTCCCAGTACTGGCATTAATATAGATAGGTAGACTGATAAATAGTTAGATTGATAAATATAGATATCTGTCTACTATCTATCACCTATCTACCTTATCTAGTTACCTACCTATCTGCCCATCCATCTATATCCACAAGGTCTTTTGCCTTCCCTAGCTGCCAGCTCTGGCATAGTGAAGACATGACAGGGTACCCTGAACCAAAAGAACAACAATTCCCATACCGCACCATCTTTGCTCTCCCCAGGGGCCTAGAGGTCCTCCCTTCACAGGTACAGGTCAGAGTTCACTGTCAGCTCAGGTAAGTTCTCCCTCAGCCAGGCCAGGAACCCACACAACCTGTGGCCAGAAAGTCAATGGGGAAGATCTAGGAATCCTTAAAACTCTGCCTTCCCTCAGAATGGATTTTCCTAGTGAAGACTCAGGCACTGTTTTGGTTGAAGAGTGGCTGGGGGTGGGAGGGAGTTACAGTGTGACAGATGCAACAATCAGTGCTATGATCTATGAGAGGAGCTGGCCTGAGCCTGTCCAAGTCCACAGTCACTGCAGGAGAGAGGGATTCTGGGGTCTCTGCCACAGGGCCCTCCCGGCGTTGGCATCCACCGGGGTGAGGGTGGGGGAGTAGGAGGAGGGATGGGGGAGAGTGCTCTAGCCTTTCCAGCCCTTGGGCTTGAGTCATTTCCCAAGGATCCTGCTCTCCAGGAAGCCACTGCCTGGCTTCCAAAAAAGGAATTTTCACTCCAGTGCCCGATCCTGTTGAGTCAGCGCTGCCCTGACTTGGCTGTCCCCAGTTAAGGAGGCTGGGTCCTGTCCCTCGGTGAAGGCAGGAAGCAGGAAACAGGCCTGGCCTGTGTGCTGAGAGGAGTGTGGGACACGTGAGGGGTGGATTAAGGAGGAGGCGCTCTGGTGCTTGGGGAGGGGTTGGGAAGGTGGGGGGATTGTCTTCTCTCATCTCCTCTGCCTGTAATTTGTGAGTAATCTTGCATAGAGTTGCTTCTTCACAGAATTCGCAAGGGTGGCTGGAGCCTGCAGGGAGGAGGCCAGAAAGTTGGGTATGCTATCATCAGAGGACTCTCTGTATGACAAGGCTTTGATCCTGGGAAAGTAGTGGCTGAATTGCCAGTGCAGATAGCTTCTGCCTGTAATCCTAATTACTCAGAGCCAGCCTGGACAGAAAAATCCGTGAGACTCTTATCTCCAATTAACCAACAAAAAGCCAGAAGCGGAGTTGTGAATCTGGTGGTAGAATGCTAGCCTTGAAACAAAACAGCTAAGAGACAGCACCCAGGTCCTGAGTTCAAGCCCCAGTACTAGCACAAAAATAAAGGTGGAAAAAAAGGCAGAATTAATACCCACCCCCATTTATGGATGGTTCTCAGCAGTTGGGACTCTCTTGATGAGGCAACATGAATTTCAAACGAAATTTCTCCATCTGATCCAAGTTACTCTGTAGCTCACATTTAGCTACTAGCAGAAAAAAATGCTAGCTCAGAAAGAGGAAGGAGCAGGTTGGGCTGGCTCCAGGGACTCAGCAAGGTGGTGGGTACCACCAATAATAACGAAGACCCTGTCAAGCCCATTCCAGTGTCCTCTGTGTGTTCTGAATGAGGCCAAGCCCAAGAGCACCAGTTTATTCATGTCCAGAACCATAGCACAAAAACAGAAGAAGGAAGGAAGGAAGGAAGGAAGGAAGGAAGGAAGGAAGGAAGGAAGGAGAAAGAAAAAGAAAGAAAGAAAAAGAAAGAAAGAAAGAAAGAGAGAGAGAGAGAGAGAAAGAAAGAGAAAGAAAAGGGACTCATGAACTCAGAATTTGTTGTTCTGTGGACTCTCTTTTATGTGCTATTACTGGGGCTCAAACTCAAGACCTTTGTACTTTCACTTACTGCTCCTTTTCAATGCCGCCAGTCTCACTTCTGGCTTTTCTTGGTTAATTGGAGATGAGTCTCTTGGATTTGTCTGCCCAGGCTGGCTTCCAACCATGTTCCTCAAATCTCATCCTCCTAAGGAGCTAGGATTACAGGCATGAGCCCGCAGTGCTTGCCCCCTTTTTCAGAAACACGAAAAACAGGTACTGTACATCCACCACAGTGCACTTCATAGTTACATCATGGTCATGTAGACATTCAAGACTTTCTGCTGCTGCAAGGGTCAACATGCCATAAGATACAAAATACATAAATACTAGAAGCCCTTATCTCATGTGTAGAGCCAAACTGCGGTTAAACTTACCCTGCTGTCATCAAACATCCCTGCCTCAAGTCCCTACTTATCTGTAAAGTTAGAATCAGTGGGGTGCCAGGGGTTCACACCAGAAATCCTAGCTACTCAGGAGGCTGAGACCTGGAGGATCCAGGTTCAAAGGCAGCCCAAGCAGAAAACTCTGTGATTTCATATCCAAAATAACCAGCAAAAAAGCCAGGCTAGAGGAATGGGCTCAAGTGGTAGAGCTCCATCTAAGTAAACAAGCAAAGGAAGTGCGAAGACCAAAGTTTAAGGCCCCAAAATGGGGGGAAAATAGGAGCTGGCTTCCGTGTTCTGGGAATTTCATTCCCAGACATGTTTGCCTGGAATAAAGTATCACAGCACCTTTGGTCAGCTACTGCGTTTCCATTGTCCATAGTTCTACTTTCTTGTCCACTCTGTAAAAGTTACTGATTTCCTGCTGAGTCCACTGGACTCATCAGTGAGATTATAAGGTCTTTTCAGTACAAAGATCCTAAATCTGGGATCTCCTCATTTCCTGAAAGTTCTCCTTTTGAGCTAGTACCTTATGTCACCTGCTTCATGCCTGCTGGGATTGAATTAGGGCTTCTCACGCACTAGACAAGAGTTCTACCACTAAGCCCTACCCAAGCCCAGCTTTATGCTTTTCTTTCTGTGTTAAGAAGCAAGGCAGCATGTCCACTATCCTGAGATGGACTTTCCAGGCCTGTGTCCCCTATGTTACCTTTTTAATGCTCCTTTTTAATGCCTCCAGCCTATGAGAATGTGGCTGTTCTTGAGAAGGGTGAGCCCACATACTCAGCCCAGGAAGAAGCCACAGATGATGTTCTGCCTGTCTGCCTGCCCCTCCCTCCTTCCCTCCTTCCCTCCTTCTCTCCTTCCTTCCCCCCTTCCCCCTTCCCTCCTTCCTTCCTTCCTTCTTTCTTTCTTTCTTTCTTTCTTTCTTTCTTTCTTCCTTCCTTCCTTCCTTCTTTCCTTCCTTTTTTTCTATCTTTCTTTTTTGTGTTGGTCCTGGGACTTGAACCCGGAGCCTGGGTGCTGTCACTTAGCTTTTGTATTCAAGGCTAGTGCTCTACCACTTGAGCCACAGATCTCTTTAGTGATTAATTGTAGATAAGAGTGTCATAGAGTTTCCTGCCTGAGCTGGCTTCAAATGGTGATCCTCAGAACTCATCTTCCTGTGTAGCTAGGATTGCAGGTGTGATCCACCAGTGCCCAGCCTACCTTACTAAGGGGGACTGTGCCCACTCCATGTCTTCTGTTTCCTCTTGTAAGCAAATCACATCGAAGGAAAGTTTTGAGCAGTTTCCCTCTCTTTTCTGCTACCTCCTTTTGGCTTCCTGCTTCTTGTTATAATTGCCTTCAGTTCTTCTAAGATGGTTAAGCCAGGGCCCAAATGCCTATAGCCTGCAACTGTGTGCAGAATATATGCAGCTCCAAGCAGAGCTGCTGCAGAGCAGTGGGTCAGGAACAAGAAGACACTCATGCCACTGTGTTTAGGGCTGCACTGCTACACTGGGTCATTCAGCAGTAACAATTTACCTGCCCTAACTTTGCCCAATACTTATTCTAGTTGTCATGACTAGAAGCCATTTAGAAAATTTCCAGAGCAGCAGGTCACTTGTCCCTGAAAAGCATCTTTTCAGTTCTTTGAGTGAGCTAGTGCTCCCTTCTTTGAGAAACAGCTAGACGCTTTGCCAGCTGTTTAGGTAATACCACCTGGGTGCCATATACCCAAAACCTAAGAAGATCCAAGCACCACCCATGCCTTGGCTGCATGAAACTGAAGAGGATGAGACTACCACATATACCAAAGCTAGAAACATGAAGAAGGGGGCAAGGAGCCCTATTCTCAGTCGATCCTTAGGCAAACCATCATGGTAACCCTCTACCATTCTTTGAGTATATGCTTCTGGGAAGATTTAATGTGGGAGAAACAATCTTTGCAAATGGCTCAAATAGAATAGCATTTAGCCAGCTGGGAACTGGTGGCTCACACCTGTGTATCCTGGCTAGAGATCTAGGATCTCTAGCTAGAGGCTGAGATCTGAGAATTGTAGCCGAAAGGCAGCCTGGGCAGGAAAGACTGTGAGAATCTTATCTCCAGTTAACCACCCCAAAAGTGGTGGAGCTATGGAAGTCGAGCTGTGGCTCAAGTGGTAGAGTCCTAGCCGTCACCAAGAACACTCAAGAACAGTGCCCAGGTCCTGAGTTCAAACTTCAGGACCAGAAAGAAAAGGAAGGAAGGGAGGGAGGGAGAGAAGGCAGGAAGGCAATTAGCCCAGGAATTAATGCTCACAAAGTCATCATTGAAGGGTGAGAGTCAAAATAGCCAGTGAATAACCAACACCATCATCCCCAGCAGCCCTTAGTACACACCCAGGTCTAACATCGCTGCTGCTGTTACCTTGGGTACCACATGGCTCTGCTCAGAGGCTGACAGAAGCATTCTGCTTCCACAGTAGATCCAAAAACCTTGAACTAGCAGAAGGCCATTTGCACCCAGAGCCTTCCCCTAGGTTTAATTCCCCAACTTCTCCTTTTGGGCCATCTGAGGGCCCCAAAGAGTTTCTGATCCCTATTGGCTCAGGCATGCTTAAAATAACTCCTTAAATTGAGTATGATGACCCAGGCTTATAGTTCCAGCTATTTAGGAAGCTAAGGCAGGAGGATTACTTGAGCCCAGGAGTTTGAAGCAAACTGGTGCCAGCAAGATCTCATGTTAAGGAAAAAAACAGCTGGAGACATGGTTCAAGTATAGAACATCTGCATTGCAAGCCCTGAGCTCAAATCCTAGTGGGCCCTCTCCCCCTCAAAAATCCTTCAAGTCTTCAAATATTTGTGTGTGTGTGTGTGTGTGTGTGTGTGTGCATGCGTGTGCTGGTCCTGGGGCTTGAACTCGGGCCCTGGGCACTGTTTCTGGGCATTTGTGCTCAAGGTTAGCACTCTATAACTTAAGCCACAGCTCCACTTACTTGGAAGTTCATTGGAGATAGTCTCACAGACTTTCTGCCTGGGCTGGCTTCAAACCATAATTCTTAGATCTCAGCCTCAGGCTTACAGGCATGAGCTACCAGCACCCAGCTTAAATATTTTTATTGATTTTGTTTTCCAGTCTTGGGACTTGAACTCAGGGCTGGGGGCTGTCCCTGAGCTTCTTTGCTTAAGTCTATCATTCTACCATTTGGAGCCAACATACCACTTCCTGTTTTCTGAGGGTTAGAGATAAGAATCTCATGGATGGGGCTGGGAAGTTGGCTCAGTGGTAGAGTGCTTGCCTTGCATGCCTGAGGCCCTGGGTTCGATTCCTCAGCACCACATAAGAAAAAAGAAAAAAGCCGGAAGTGGCGCTGTGGCTCAAGTGGTAGAGTGCTAGCCTTGAGCTGAAGAGCTGAGGTACAGTGCCCAGGCCTAGAGTTCAGGCTCCACGACTGGACCCCCAAAAAATAAAAACAAAAAGAATCTCATGTACTTTCCTGCCTCGGCTGGCTTTGAACTGTGATCCTCAGATCTCAACCTCCTGAGTAGCTAGGATTACAGGCATGAGCCACCAGTGCTTGATTTTTCAATATTTTAAAAATTACAACATGCTTATTATATGAAGTGAGACAGGATAGATTAGGGAAAATGAGGTATGGTGAACAGCAACCAGGATTTCAGAAACAAACACTGTACTTTTTCTATTAGAAACACAGAATCACTATTTGTTGCAGTATTAAACAAGGAAAAAGAAAAGAGTACTTTGCTCCATCCAATCTTGCCTGCTGACTCTAGTGTGCTCTGAAATCTGAGCTAGGACATCATAAAGAACGATCAACGAGCAGGTCAGTCTTAGAGACCCTACTCTCGAGTCATAAAAGTGTAACACCAAGTGTGACTAAATGTCCCAGGTGTGAGAAGAAAGAAAAACACTTATCCTAGTAAGTAGCCAAGCTTTGTCAAGCTGGGTGCTGCAGGTACTCCAGGGGCTTGTCGCAAGGGAAGCGCAGCCAGCTGGTCAGCCCTACAAGCTGGCCACAGCATTGGGCCCATGCTATGCTCCAGGTCACTAGCACCCAGATCACTATGCACTCTAGACGTGGCCCAAGAAGCTGCCACATGCCCTGTGTGTGCCTGTGTGCCCATATGTGCTGGTACTGGGGCCTGAACTCAGGCTCTAGGCACTCTCCCTTCTTTTTCACTCAAGATTGGCTCTCTACCACTTGAGCCTCAGCTCCACTTCTGTTCCTTGCTGGCTAATTGGAGATGAGAGTCTCATAAACTTTTCTGCCTGGGCTGGCTTGGAATCATGATCCTTAGATCTCATCTTCCCAAGTAGCTAGGATTACAGGCATGAGCTGAGCTACCAATACTTGTCTCTTCTTTTCCCCCTCACAGTACTGGAGGTGGAACTCAAGGCCTTAATGTTTATCAGAAAAGCATTCTATTCTACTGCTGAGATACACCCCCAGCCCTTTTGTTTATATTTTATTTTATTTTATTTTTTTTGCTAGGAATGGGGTTTGCACTCAGAGTCTAAAATTGACCTTTTGCTTTTTCACTCCAGGCTAGCATTCTACCACTTGAGCCACAGCACCACTTCTGGATTTGTGGTGGTTAATTGGAGACAAGAGTCTCACAGACTTTCCTGCCTGGGCTCACTTTGAACTTCCATCCTCAGATCTTAGCCTCTGAGTAGCTAGAATCTTACAGGCATGAGCCACCCACATTTTGTATTTTATTTTTGACACAGGGTCTTGTCAGCTTTGCTTGGGCTATCCTGGAACTTAAGATCCTCCTGCCTCCACTTCCCAGCCTCTCTTTGTCCTCAACCACATTTCCAGGGCCCCCCAGTTCAAGGCAGGGTGACTCAGCTGCTGGGGAGTCACCACCTGCTGAGGCATTCCTTGGGCCTGTTGCTGCCTGCCAGGCCCAGCTTAGATGGCAGATGGTCACATAAAAATAGCCAGAGAGCCTTTGAGGGGCCACTTGTCCAGCTGTTCTTTTAAGCCAAAGGCAGGTGAGAGGGTGGAGAAGGCCCATCTCTGGCTGGGCCTGGGGGTGGGGCCCCAGAGATGCTTACCCAGGCAGAGTCCCAGAAGCATAGGGCCAGGGATAACAGTTCATCCCACAAACAAAACATCATGAGTCCTAGCTCTCTGCCCTGGCAGAAAGCTCCCTCTCGAGAATGATCCCTGCCACAAAATGGTCTTTCTGTTCATCGGTTCTAACCCATTCCACTGACAGCTGAATTTGGGTTGGCATGATTTGCCTAGGGCTCTGGGACATTGTTTCTTGTTTAAGGATCTGGGGTCCAGGAGTTTGGGCTATAGCTCAGAAGTAGAGCATTTGCTTAACATGTACAAAGCCTTGAGTTTAATCTGCAGCACCCTAAAAAATAAGAATTAAAAAAAAAGCCAGGTACCAGTGGCTCATGTCTGTTATCCTAGCTATTCAGAAGGCTAAACTCTGAAGATTGTGGTCCAATGCTAGACCAGGCAGTTAAGTCCATGAGACTTTCATCTCTAGTTAACCAGCAAAAAGCCAGAAGTGGAGGTGTGGTAGAGTGGTAGAGTACCAGCCTTGAGCAAAAAAGCTAAAAGGGACAGTGGCCAGGCCCTGAGTTCAAGCCCCCAGAACCAGCACCAAAAAAAGCAAAAAAACAAAAAAAAAATCCCCCAAAGAAGCTGGGGGTCCAAATGCCTGACTCAGGACAGGTCCCTTGACCTGTGCCAAACCCAATTTCCTCCTCTCTGACAACACAGGTAGCCCTGCCTTGGATAGGATGGATGATCATTGAGTGAGATGCCCACTAATCCATCTCTCTGTGGGTCCTTTGCTCAGCCTGTGGGCTGTGGAGCATCTCGCTGGAGTCACACGTGTAACTTGGGAGAAAGCGTTAAGGGACTGAAGGATGAGAGCCAAGGGTTGGGGGGAGGGGTGGCGAGGATGTTTTTGGACTCCCTGGACTGACTGAGAGCAGGGAGTGACTGCCACAGAATTCCAAAGAGCAGCTGAGACAGCTGGTGGCCGGTGGGCTTGAGCTAGAACTGAGTTATATTCTCCAAATAGCCACAGCTTTAACTTCCAGAAGGAATGACGAGAACGTCACAGGACTTCTGTTTAGTGCAAAGCCAATGAACAAGGCCTTTTTGTACCTAGTAGGTATGGAGAACATACACCATCTCTCTAGAGCCTGAGAGAAACCAAGTCTCAGATTTGGTCTTGGAGAGGCTGGGAGAGTGTCTCCATCACCCTTCAAAGAGACACTCAGAGCTCACTCTATGCCTGGACACAAGGCCCCACCTTAAGTGTGAGGTCCAGGCAAATAACTGGCTGGCAGGATCTATGTGAACCGTTCTGATCCTATCTCATAAAGGCTGCTGGAATCTAGCCTGGTGGAAACCTCTTTGTGTAGGCGGGGAGTATTGCATTTTTCTTTATTTCTTATTATAATATTCCCCATGGCAAATTTCCTACTATTCCATTTCTTTCATTCTCAATCAGTTGCTAGGTGTACTTTCCTTTCAGGTAATATGTTGAGAATTATGGGATGGGGTATGAGCCAGTGGTAGAGCTTGTGCCTAGCATGTACAAGGCCCTGGGTTTCATCTCCAGCACCACCATGGGGAAAAATCTAATCTCATCTAGAGTGCAGGATGTAGACTTTCTGGTTCTTTTTCCTCTGTTGGTACTGGGGATTCAAGGCAAAACCTCAAGCTTGCTAAGCAGGTACTCTACCACTAGAGATATTTTGCTTTGTTTTTCAGATAGAGTCATGCCTTTTGGCAGGACAGCAGGAGTTACTAGGCCACTCCAGAGGAGTGGAACTATGATTCATGAGGTCTTTCTCCTAACTCAAGGCATAGGCCTAGAGAGCAGCTTCTCCGTTACCCAGATGAGAAGCAACCCTCACCACCACCTTACCCATCTGGACAGAAGATGCTGCCTTCAAACAAGTGTCCAGTGAGCACCTTTTTGCTTTCCTGGAGAGCCTGTTCCCTTTAGACAAGTCCTGTTGAAACTCATCTCCCAAAGAGAGAGAGAGAGAGAGAGAGAGAGAGAGAGAGAGAGAGTCCTTCCAGGTACTTTCTACCAGACAGGTGCTTTAACCAGCTAAGCCATGGCACTTACTCCTGCCCCTCATAGCCTTACCATAGCCTCCTGTACTCATTTTAATCACTTTCATCCTTAACATTAATGGAAAAAAATACTCTGGTAGTCCATGCCTGTAATCCCAGCCCCTTCATCCTTAACAGTAATGGGGGGAAATAATGTGAATGACTGCCAGGTATGGTGGTTCATGTCTGTAATTGCAGCATTTGAGAGGCAGAGACAGGAGGATGTCATGTTCAAGACAACCTGGGCTACACAGTGAGACACTGATTAAAAAGAAAAAAGGGGGCTGGGAATGTGGCTCAGCGGTAGAGTGTTTGCCTAGCATGCATGAAGCCCTGGGTTCAATTCCTCAGTACCACATAAACACAAAAAGTCCAAAGTGGCGCTGTGGCTCAAGTGGTAGAGCGCTAGTCTTGAGCAAAAGCAGCTCAGGAGTAATTGAAATTAAACTGTAACACAAATTGGCAACAAACAAAAAAAAATAAACCAGCTCAGGGCAGTGCCTAGGCCCTGAGTTCAAGCCTCAGGACTGGCAAAAAAAAAAAAAGGAACTGGGAGAGCAGAAGGAAGGGGTGGCATTATTCAAAAGGAAATGTGCTCATTATCTGATTTATGAAATAGTATCTTTATAATAACAATAAAATATTTAATTTAAAAAGGCTGGTAGTAGAATTTTGAACTCAGAGCTTTGGGCTTGCTATGTAAGCTCTCTACAACTGAACACTTTTTTCTTCTTCTTTCTTACTTGCTTTTTTTTTTTTTTTTAAATTCTTTTCTGGTCCTGAGGCTTGAACTCAGGGCCTGTACCCTGTCCTAGAGTCTCTTTATGTTCAAGGCTTGAGCCACAGCACTACTTCTGGCTTTTTCTGAGTAGTTTTTTGTAGATAAGAGTCTCACAGACTTTCTTGCCTGAGCTGGCTTTGAACCATAATCCTTAGATCTCAGCCTCCTGAATAACTAGGATTACAGGTGTGAGCTACCAGTGCCTGGCTCAGCCCTTTTTATTGCCGGTTATTTCTGAAATATGGTATCACTTCTTGTTTAGGTACACACCTGGGCTATGGCTAATCTATTTTAGACTTCACTTGTCATAGTTGGGATAATCAGCATGTATCACTGGTCCCAGGAATTGGTTAAGATTGGTTTTTGTGAACTTTTTGACTGAACCGACCTCAATTCTTGAGTCTCTTAAGTGGCCGCAATTGCAAGCATGAGCCATTAGCACCAACAGCTTTTACCCTATAGAACTGGTGTATTGGTTTGGACACCCTGGCAGGGGCAGTCAGCACTTCTTGATGCCCAGGCCAGCGCATGCCCACTTTGGGACCTGCAGAGCGTGCATTGGCTAGCATCTTTCCTCGCCTGGTAGAGATGTGGGCCCTGCCCTCCTCTCTGTTTGTCTAGAGTCACTGCCAAGTTCTGTGGAGGAGAGACTCCCAAGAAGCCTGCCACTATGAAGCCATATTCATCCTCAGAAGAGCTGAGGAGAGTGAGAGTGTGCTGGGAGCTGGAGGCCATGCTAACAAATGCAAAACCCAAAGAAAACACAGACCATGCACCTTCCTAATCCAAGAGCCACATAGACTTAGATCACCTCATGTCAACTTAGCCTTCAATAACCCAAGGGTCTCTTACACTTTCAGGGCTGAGAGGTGTGTGGGTGTGGCATGTACAAGACCCATTGACTGTCTGGTGTAGGCCCGACAGAGAACAGATTCCTTACAGCACACAGTCTGCACAACAGGCTAGTAAGGCTGTCACTTCCCATTTTTCCCAGATGGCAGGAGCTGACCTCCAGATCCCAGAGGTCCCTTGGCATCAGCTCTTTGCACCTCTAAGTAGAGAGACCACATAGAAGTGGGAAGAAGATACTTTGCCAATAAAACTGTCAGGGCTAGGCATCAAGGAGATGTGACCATAATCCTAGCTACTCAGGAAGCTTAAGATTTGAGGAGCAAAGTTTGAAGCCAGCCTGGGCAGGAAAATCAATGACACTCTTATCTCCAATTAACCACCAAAAAGCTTGAGGTAGAGCTGTGGTTCAAATGATAGTCAGCCTTAAGCAAAAATTAAAAAAAAATGCTCGGGAATATGTCCAGACCCTGAGTTCAAGCCCCAGTATTGGCACAAAAAAATGGGAAAAGAAGGAAGGAAGGAAGAGAGGGAGGGAGGGAGGAAGAGAGGGAGGGAAGAAGGAAGGAAGGAAGAAGTAAAAAGAAAGAGAGGGAAAAAAGAAAAGAGAAACAAAAAAAACCCCAAAACTATTACAGGCATCTGTTTTTGTGGCACAGGGCAGCAACAGAAGTCCCCAGCATAGCTGGTGGAGTATGGACCTCTCCTTCCACATTGTTTCCTTCCACAGTTATATCCTAGATTTCCCAGGCGCCACCTCTATGGCTCTAAGCCTGTCCTCTAGTCCCCTTAACCAGAAGGACCATGGTTCACACAGACAAAATCCCAGCAACCTGTCTGGCTGAGCCTTGCTTCCCAGTGAGGAGTGAAAGGCACTGGCTCCTTCTCAAGAGACTCCAGGCTTCCAAGATATAAAGCTAGCAAGATGGACGGTTGCCTATATCACCAACTAATTGTCAGCCTCAGTTTCTGCTGAGCTCCCTCCCACAGCCAAGCTGATGCTCCTTTGCTGGAAAGCAGACTGACATCAGCTAAATCTTCCTACCTTCAACATAGTGGCTAGTGAGCATCCCTGCTCACCCTGTGTCCCAACATTTCTGTACCCCTCCCTTTATCTCTCCCTCAAAGACAGATAAATGAACAAACAAGAAAAAAGAAAAGAAAACAAAAACAGCAACAAAGATAAAACCTCTTGGCAGCAGTGGCTCATGCCTGTAATCCTAGCTAATCAGGAGGCTGAGATCTGAGGATCAGGGTTCAAAGCCAGCCTGGGCTTTACCTCCAAAAAACCACCAGAAAACTGGAAGTTGGACTGTGGCTCAAGTGGTAGAGCACTTGCCTTGAGCTGAAGAGCTCAGGAACAGCACCCAGGCCCAGAGTTCACAACAACAAAAAACCCTCTTGTTTCCATTTCCTGGAGATCCATAATTCTTTTTTTTTTATTTGGGTCTGGTCGTGGGGCCTGAATTCTGGGCCTGGGCGCTGTCCCTCAGCTCTTCAGCTCAAGGCTAGCGCTCTACCACTTGAGCCACAGTGCCACTTCCGGCTTTTTTCTTTTTGCTTATGTGGTGCTGAGGAATCGAACCCAGGGCCTCAGGCATGCAAGGCAAGCGCTCTACCACTGAGCCATCTTCCCAGCCCGGATCCATAATTCTTAAAAAAAATTTTTTTTTTGGTTGTGGGGCCTGAATTCTGGGTCTGGGCGCTGTCCATCAGCTCTTCAACTCAAGGCTAGTGCTCTACCACTTGAGCCACAGCACCACTTCTGGCTTTTGCTGCTCATGTGGTACTGAAGAATCGAACCCAGGGCCTCATGCATGCAAGGCAAGCATCCTACCACTGAGCCACCTTCCTAACCCAAAATTTTCTTTTCTTTTCTTTTTTGTTTGTCATGGGGCCTGAACTCTGGGCCTGGGCGCTGTCCCTCAGCTCTTCAGCTCAAGGCTAGCGCTCTACCACTTGAACCACAGCACCACTTCCAGCGTTTTCTGCTTATGGGGTACTGAGGAATGGAACCCAGGGCCTCATGCATGCAAGGCAAGCACTCTACCACTGAGCCACTTTCCCAGCCCCCAAAATTTTATTTTTTTGATGCTGTACAGAGAGGTTATAGTTACATCAATAAGGTAATGAGTACATTTCTTGCCAAGCATTGTTACCCCTCCTTTTTCTCCTACTATCCCTTCCCTCCCCCTACCTCCATCCCCGCTCCCCTCCCCAAAGTTGTAAAGTTCATTTCCAACATTGTGTCTTGTGAGTATCATTGTTGCAATTTTCCAGTCACGGGGCTTGGACTCAGGGCCTGGGTGCTGTGCCTGAGCTCTTTTACTCAAGGCTAGCACACTAATATTGTTTTGTATAATCAGGTGCATGTAAGTATTGCGCCTTTGTGTTTCTCTCCTAGGAATATCCTCCTTTGGTCTGTGTGTGTGAATTCACTGTGTGTGAATGCCTAGAGACCTGTGGAATGTATCGTGTTCCAGTGTTGTTGTTTCTTTAATACCATCCAGTATATTTATTTGTAGATTTATAGGCATTCTAGCTACCACAAATGAAGGAGACCATGCAGCCTATGTTTCTCTGGTTTTTCCTTACTTCACTTAATGTATTTTTTTTCCAAGACTTTCTATTTCCTTAATGGTACAATATCATTCTTTCTGATGAATGAATAGAATTCCATTGGTATATATATATATATATATATATATATATATATATATGTATATATATATATCACATTTTTATGTATATATTTATATGTAATATATAATATATATTTATATAATATATAATATATTAATATATTTTTTATATATCACTTTTTTCATTTTTTAATTGTGAAAATTCCATACAGAGGGGTTACAATTACATGAGCAAGGTAATGAGTACATTTCTTATCAAGCATTGTTACCTCTTCCTTGGTTTCCCCTTACCATCCCTTCCCATCTCCCTCTCACCCCCGGTTCCCCCCACGCCAAAGTTGTAAAGTTTGTTTTTCGACAACGTCTTGTACATCTCATTGTTGCAACAGGTCCACCTGTATCCCTATTTAAACAAGTTGTCTTTTTCCTTCCCCTCCACATTTTATACAGACATCAAATACAGTGAAAACAGGGGTTACACTGTGGGGGAGGGACATGCAAAGCCACAAAGAAATCATCTTATAAATATGTTAGAAACAATAGCAAGAAAGAAAAAAAATATTTGAGTCCTTATCTTGGGGTTCATTTCACCTAGCATCAACTTGTCTGACTGTTTCTGCTTGTCTCAGACATATACTAGTTATTGCAACTAAGGGAAACCATGGGCCCTATGTTTCTTTGGGCCTGGCTTACTTCACTTAATATAATTTTTTCCAAGTCTTTCCATTTCCTAACAAATGGGGCAATGCCATTCTTTCTGATGGAGGCATAGAATTCCATTGTGTATGTATACCACATTTCCTTGATCCATTCATCTACTGAGGGGCATCTGGGTTGATTCCATATCTTAGCTATGGTAAATAATGCTGCAATAAACATAGTTGTGCTGGTAGCATGGTCTGGTTTGTGATCATTCGGGTAAATGCCCAAAAGTGGGATTGCTGCGTCATAGGGGAGTATCATGTGGAGTCTTTTGAGGACCCTCCATACTGCTTTCCAAAGTATACTACATTTTCTCAATCCATTCATCAACCCAAAGGGCATCTGGGATGATTCTTTATCTTGGCTATGGTAAGCAATGCTGCAGTGAACTATACAACTTGTGGGTAGAGATGGGAGGAAAAAAATTGGGAGAGAGCAAGGGAAGGGTGAATCGTTCAAAAGAAATGTACTCTTTTTCGGACTTGTGTAACTGTATGCCCTCTGGAACATCGCTTTTATAATAGCAATAAAAAATGCATGAAGAAAAAAAGTTGTGAGCCTTTTCTAATACTATTTTCCCAAAAGCAACTTGGTTGTCTGGCTTTTGTAGATATCTACATATTGTTTAGCCATCTTTTTTCTTTTATAGTTGTTGATCCTGGAGCTTGAACTCTGGGCCTGGGCTCTTCTTGGCCTGGGTGCTGTCCCTCAGCTCTTGAGCTCAAGGCTAGCACTGTACCATTTGAGCCACAGCGCCAATTCTGGTTTTCCAGTGGTTAATTGGAGATAAGAGTCTCATGGATGTTCCTGCCTGGGCTGGCTTTGAACTACATTCCTCAGATCTTACCTCCTGAGTAGCAAGGATTACAGGTGTGAGCCACCAGTGCCTGGCTTTAGATATCTTTTTTTGAGACAGGGTTTCATTAGCCTAGGCCAGTCTCAAACTTGCTATCCTCCTGCCTCCACTTCCCAAGTGCTGGGATTACAGATATGCACCAGCACGACCGGCTGTTGTACCTACAGAGAGATGTATAGAATCTCGATTTCCAGAGATCTAATAACTTAAGTAAGCACTCTCTGAAATTTAACACTCCTTGGGTTGGGTATAGTGATGCATGTTTGCAGCTCTAGCTATGTGAGAAGCAGTAGAAGGATCACAGTTTAAAGCCACCAGCCCTGGAAAAACAGTGAGGCCTTACCTCCAAAAGCAATCTAGGTATGATGGCTCACTCACTCTTGTAATCCCAACTATCCAGGATGCAGAGGAAGGAGGATTGCATTCTGAGGCTGACTCTATAAATCTGCAAAATCCTATCTTAAAAACAACAACAACAACAACAACAAAAAACCATATGGCATAGTTCAAGAGGTAAAGTGACTGCCAACCAAGTACAAGGTTCTGAATTCAAAACCCAACACCAGAAAAAAAATTAAGAAATTTAGCGTTTTTTTTGTTAGTCATGGGCCTGAGCTCTGGGCCTGGGCGCTGTCCCTCAGCTCTTCAGCTCAAGGCTAGCGCTCTACCACTTGAACCATAGTGCCACTTCTGGCTTTTTCTGCTTAAGTGGTGCTGAGGAATGGAACCCGGGGCCTCATGCATGCAAAGCAAGCACTCTACCACTGAGCCACCTTCCCAGCCCAGAAATTTAGCATTTTTTGAATTATAAGAATAGATAACAATTCCTAACAGTATTAGGACCACCTATGATTTGTCATCAGGGCAAAGCTCTGATATTTTCATATCTCTGCAGTTGTTACAGATGCATTGAATACTGTTTATTCAATCATGCCTCTGAACTTATAGTGCTTATTAGAATCATTGCCAGAAGCTTTTTATGTGAGAATAAACAATCGTGTTCAAAAATAAATAAATAACTCCTTCCAATCATGCCACTTGCCCAGGAACTGCACTTCTAGGAGCTAGCCCTCAATTCTAATTAAAATTCTGTCACGCAGGACGTTTGTTGATGGATTACAATGGTGACACAGGAAATTAGAATTAGCCCACAGGGCCACACATTTGGATCGGAAACAATTAAAATACATAGTAAGATGTAGCCACTGAACATGATTTTTATATTTTCTTTGGTGTTTTATTTTTTTTGAAGGGGGAGAACGGCGGGTGGAGCTGAACTCAGGGCCTGAGCACTGTTCTTGAGCTTTTATGCACAAGGCTAGTGCTCTATCACCTTAAGCCACAGCTCCACTTCTGTTTTTTTTTTACTGGTTAATTAGAGTAATAGTTTCACAGACTGGCTTTGAACCAGGATCCTCAGATCTCAACCTCTTGATTAGTTAGGATTACAGGTGTGAGCCACTGATGCCCAGCTCTGAACATAATTTGTGTGTATGTGTGTGTGCATGCACACACAAGCATGTGTGCATGTGTACACTTCTAGCTTTTTGATGGTTAATTGGAGATAAGACTCTCACAGACATTTCAGACATTTCCACTGGAGTTCACTTCAAACTGTAATCCTCAGATCTCAGCCTCCTGAGTATCTAGGATTATAGGCGCGAGCCACTGGTGCATAGCTCCTAAAATGATTCCTTTTTTTTTTTTTGCCAGTCATGGGGCCTGAACTCTGGGCCTGGGCGCTGTACCTCAGCTCTTCAGCTCAAGGCTAGAGCTCTACTACTTGAGCCATAACGCCACTTCCGGCTTTTTCTGCTTATGTGGTACTGAGGAATTGAACCCAGGGCCTCATGCATGCAAGGCAAGCGCTCTACCACTGAGCCTCTTTCCCAGCTCCTAAAATGATTTTTATGAAGTGCAATCCAACAGAAAGTTAGGTTCTCACAGCAAATTGCTCTAAGCGTACATGGAACATGAGTTCAAATTTGTTTAAGAAAAGGAGTTGTCAAAAAACATAACAAAAATGACTTAATGATGATTTTATCTTTTTGTTATTTTTCTGACTTAACTACTTCACCACCACCTTCTTTCAAAATTGTGGTTAAAAACAAAAAGCACATAAACAGACTGGGGCTGGAGGGAGGGGAAGTGTTTAGGATGGAGTGGGCTTAAATTTCCCCAACACTAACAAAATAAATTGATTTTAAAAATTTACTACCTGATTATTATAAAGAATACAGTTCAAGCCAGGTGCCAGTGAGTCATGCTTGTAATCCTACTACTCAAGAGGCTAGTATGGGATGATTGAAGTTCAAAGCCAGCTTGGGAAAAACAGTCTGCAAGACTCTTATTACCAATTAACCATCTAAAAGCTAGAAGTGAAGCTGTGGCTCAAGTACCAGCTTTCAACAACAACAACAAAAAAGCTAAGAAACAGTGCCCTGAGTTCAAGCCCAGTACCAGAACAAAAAAAAAGAGAGAATGAAGTTCAGAGGTGTCAAGTATATTCATATTGCTGTGCAATGGATCTCCACAATGTTTTCATCTCTTTCATTTTGCTTTTTTATTAATTTGTTTGTTTGTGACAGGATGTGGCTGGCTTTGGAGCTCGTGATCCTCCTGCTTTAGCCTCTCAAAATGCTGGAACTACAGGAGTGTATCACCACACTCAGCTTTTATTGATTACTTCCTTTTTTTGGGGGGGGGGGGGGTGGTCCAGTCGTGAGGCCTGAACTCTGGGCTTGGGCGCTGTCCCTCAGCTCTTCAGCTCAAGGCTAGCACTTTACCACTAGAACCACAATGCCACTTCCGGCTTTTTTCTTTTTGCTTATGTGGTGCTGAGGAATTGAACCCAGGGCCTCAGGCATGCAAGGCAAGCGCTCTACCACTGAGCCACCTTCCCAACCCCCATTGATTACTTCTAATGAAAATACAATGTAAAGATTATTTTTAAGAGACTGGAAAGTGTCTTAGTGATTGATCAGTTTCTAGCTTATGAAAATCCCTAAGTTTGCCAGGTGTCGGTGGTCAGGCCTATAATCCTAGCTATTCAGTAGACTGAGGTCTGAGACTCCTGGTTCAAAGCCAGCCCAGGCAGAAAAGTTCAGGAGACTCTTACCTCCAATCAACTTGAAAAAGCCAGAAATGGTGGAGCACTAGCCTTGAGCCTAAAAGCTCTTGGACAGTGCCCAGGCCCTTAGTTCAAACCCCAGGGTTGGCACACACATTAAAAAAAAAAAAAGCCTAGTTTCACTTTCTAGAAATACAAAAAGACCGGGGCTGGGAAGGTGGCTCAGTGGTAGAGCGCTTGCCTTGCATGCTCGAGGCCCTGGGTTCGATTCCTCAGCACCACATAAGCAAAAAGAAAAAAGCCGGAAGTGGTGCTGTGGCTCAAGTGGTAGAGCGCTAGCCTTGAGCTGAAGAGCTGAGGGACAGCGCCCAGGCCCAGAGTTCAGGCCCCACGACCGGACCCCCCCCCAAAAAAAAAAGATAAGCATCCCTTACTTCTTTTCACTGCAAATCACTGACTAGAATATTCCAGAACCGAGTTTCACTAGCTTCCTTCCTGCCTGGGCTTCTGCACTCCTACCTCCAGTTCCTGCTTCAGCCCAGCTAGTGTGAATTCAAGCTGAAGAGCCAAGGGAAGGAAGTAGGAGAGGAAGAAGGAAGAGGGCTGTGGAGACATCTGGGCTCTGGGGTCTTCACATTAGCCTAATGCTGCCCTTTGGTGTTAGAGAGAGAAAATAAGGCTCAGGGGCCATCCAACTAGGTAGGAGTTCACTGGGGACTAATTCTAGGGTCCCGTTACTTTCTGTCAGAGCCTGCCCTGCCAACCTAAGCTGCAGGCCAAAGATAGACATTTGGCAAGGGATAAACCATTGACACTCTCAGGTATGCGCTCCCCTGCCCACGTGTGCCCACATGTGTGCCACACAATCCAGAAACTATTTCTATCATAGATAGTGTCCATGCTTAGAAGCAGGATTTGCTGTGCAATGTTGATTTCTCAAAGGGCATTATAGAGATCTCTGATCCCTACTTCCCTAGAACACACAAGAGTGGGGGTAGGGAGACGACCGCATTCTTGAAAATTGCAGAGTAGATTTTAAGTGTTCTCACACACCCAAAATGGGACGTGTATTGTATAGATGTACCATACCTATGTTAATCAGCTTGATTTAGTCATTTCACAATGTAACGTACATCAAACACGTTCCACAGGATAAATACATACAAAATCTTGTCAATTAAAATGAACTGTTTTGCCAAGCACTGGTGGCTCATACCTGTAATCCTAGCTACTCAAGAGACTGAGATCCGAGGATCATGGTTTAAATTTGTTTGCATTCTTTCTCTCTTAGACCAGGTGTATAAATGAGTTCTTATTTATGTGTTTGTTTCTAGCTCCATGCAAAATCATTTCATGGATGTGGGGGGGGGGGGTAGGTGTGTGTATGCTCCATTCTGAGCATAGCCACTGTCCTAATGATTACAAATATAGGAACACTTGGGCTAGGGAAAATGGTACATGTGATTCTCACCTTTGGGTGTCTTCCTATAGGCATCAACCAGTGTCTGATTACTTTGGCTTGTCTAGTTACAAGCCAGCATGGTGCCACACATAAAGGGTTCATGTCACGTTAGTTGAACTGAATTAGAAATACATGAGGTAAACACTAATTGCTCAATAAACAATAAACAGGGGTAGCTCAGAGCCTTTGAATGAATAGGAGCTTCCAATTTCCTCCCTTCTCACCCTTGAGATTGTGCTTTGTGATGAAAGCCTTCCAGTACAATTGGAGTAGAAGAATAGCTGCTAATAGTCTATAGTTTATAGGCAGTCTGTGTGTGTGTGTGTTGGCACTGGGGGTTGAACTCAGCCGCTGAGCACTGTCACTTGAGTCACAACTCCACTTCTGTTTTTGTTGTTTGCTTTTTTGTTTTTGTTTTGTTTTTGCTTGTTAATTGGAGATAAGAGCTTCATGACTTTGCTGCTTGAGCTGACTTTGAACCTCAATGCTCAGATCTCAGCTAGGATTATAGGTGTTAGACATTAGTGCTGGCTCTTCTTCTTTTTTTCTTTTTTCCCCAACCTGCCAAGTCCCTCTGTGCCTGCCAGCTCCTCCGAGTCTTCCAACCTCAGTTCCATAGAATTAGAAATGTTTCCCATTCACTCATTTTCATACTAAGCTGAGGGTGACCTAGAATGTATGTTTTTTTTTGTTTTTTTTTGGGGGGGGGGTTCGGTCATGGGGCCTGAACTCTGGGCCTGGGTGCTGCCCCTCAGCTCTTCAGCTCAAGACTAGCACTCTACCACTTGAGCCACAGTGCCACTTCCGGCTTTTTTTCTGCCTATGTGGTGCTGAGGAATCGAACCCAGGGCCTCATGCATGCAAGGCAAGCGCTCTACCACTGAGCCACCTTCCCAGCCCATGGAATGTATGTTTTATCAAAGAAGGATTCCTTCTCTCATCATTCTCCTAGTCCAGGTATATCCCCCTCTGTTGACAGAGGTCAAGACATCATGTTACTGGGGTCAGGAATTTGTTTAGAACTGACTCTGATCAGAGCTCAGAGTCCTGTGCCTGAGACCATAGGGAAAGCTGAATCTGTGAAGTTTTAGGCTCAGCACTGCTAGTAGAAATACTTAGGTGCTTTGGACACAGCAAGGTACAGCTTAGGAGCTGCTAGACTGAGAAGGCCTTAACAGTACGTTTCAGAGGTATGCTAAAATATTTACTGGGTGCCAGTGGCTCATGCCTGTGATCCGAGCTACTAAGGTAGCTAAGATCTAAAGACCCTGGTTCAATGTCAGTCTGGGAAGGAAAGTTCATGAGACTATTATCTCCAATTAATTACCAAAAAAGCCAAAAGTTGGGTTGTGGTTAAAGTGGTATAGCATTAGCCTTGAGCAAAAAAGCTGAGGGACAGTGCCCAGGCTCTAGGTTCAAGCCCCGGGACTAGCATACACACACACACACACACACACACACTTTTTTTCTGTTGCCTGTGCCTTACTTTTCAACTTTTCATATACTCATAATGGTCACAATTACAAATCATGGCTGAAGGTCAAAGTCATTACCAAAATATTCCTTAAATAAGAGAATTCCTACTGGAGGTTCAAGTGGTAGAGCACCAACCTATGAGCAGAAAAGGCAGAATGAAAGATCTGAGTTTAAGCCTTGGTACTGGCACAAACAAAAAAGAAAGACACAAGGAGAGAAAGAAAGGGGGAAGGGAGGGAGGGAGGGAGGAAGGAAGGAAGGAAAAGAGAGAGGGGGAAGGGAGGTAGGAAGGAAAGTTGGCTCAGGCCCAACCCCAGACCTAGTGAATCGGAATGAATTAATTAACCAACAGAGAGAGAGGGGGGGGGGGGAGGGAGGGAGGGAGGGAGGGAGAGAGAGAGAGAGAGAGAGATCTTTGCTTCAGCCAAGACCTAGTTAAATGGCCAGTGCTGGGGTTGACCTTGGGTCAGGAGGACCATGGCCCTCAAATCCCCCCAGTAGGGGTTACCAACTTTGGGCTGTCAGATTATTGTTCCCCTTTCCTTTTTTTTTCTTTCTTTGTTTTCTTGGTGCCAGTCCTGGGGCTGGAACTCAGGGCCTGGGTACCACCCAGGAGCTTTTTTGTGCTCGTCTATCACTGTACCTCTTCAGCCACAATTCCTCTTCTGGCTTTTTGGTGGTTAATTGAAGATAAGAGTCTCATGGAGGGCACTGGTGGCTCACACTTGTAATCCTAGCTACTCAGGAGGCTGAGATCTGAGGATCACAGTTCAAAGCCAGCCCGGGCAGGAAAGTCTGTGAGATGCTTTATCTCCAATTAGCCACTAGATAAACGGGAAGTGGTAGCTCAAAGTGGTAGAGCACTAGTCTTGAGCATAAAAGCTCAGGGACAGCACTCAGGCCCTTAGTTCAAGCCCCACAACAAGCAAGAAAAAAAGTCTCTTGGAGCTGGGGGCTGGTGGCTCATGCCTGTAATCCTAGCTACTCAGGAAGCTGAGATCTGAGGATTGAGGTTCAAAGCCAGCCGGGGCAGGAAAGACCACGAGCCACCTATCTCCAATAAAACATCAGAAAACCGGAAGTGGCGCTGTAGCTCAAGTGGCAGAGCGCTCGCCTTTTGTGGAAGAGCTGAAGGACAGCCCCAGGCCCACAGTTCAAGCCCCACAATTAACCCTCCCCCCCAAAAAAAGTCTCATGGATTTTCCTGCCCTAGCTGACTTTGAACCTCAGTTCTCAGATCTCAACATCCTGAATAGCTAGACTTACAGGTGTGAGTCACCAACACTCAGCTGGCTTAAAGGAACTTTACTGAGATGTAATTCTCCTGCTATACAGATTCTCTTTGTGTTTTTTGTGAAATTCAAGGCCAAGACTTGAACTCAGTACCTTACACTTTTATTCATAGGCTGGTGCTTTACCACCTAAGTCACAACCAACCCCCCAATATTTCTTTTTTCTCATTTAGTATTCAGCTCAATGAATGTTAATAAATCCATTACCACAATCCATTTTAGAATGTTTTCATTATCCCAAAAGAAACATTACCCCTCAGCCATTACCTATCACTCTCTCCTCTTTCCCAGACCTGACAACTGTGAATCTACTTTGCCAGTCCACAGAAATTCTTACATATGTGGTCTTTTTGCACCTGAAATCCTAGCCTACTGTTTCCTAGGATTGTTCGTGTGGAATCATGCACAGGACTCCATTTTTTTTGGTATGTATGTACCAATATTGGGACTTGAACTCAAGTACCTTAGCTTCTTCACTCAAGGCTGTCACTCTACCCCTTGATCCACATCTCCACTTCTGGCTTTATGGTGATTAAGAGGCAGACTTTCCCATCCTGGCTGCCTTTCAACCATGACCCTCAGATCTCAGCCTTCTGAGTAGCTAGGATTACAGGTGTGAGCTACTGGCCTCTGATTCATTTGTTTTAATTGCAGAAGACCATTGGAGGGTGTGGGTAACTGACAGAAGGGTTTGCTTTGTGCTCCTGGTCCATCCTCAGCTTTCTCACACATGCGTGGTTCTGCCACAGAGTGGGCGTCTCCATGCTGGCTATTCCGGGTTACCTTGAGATGAAGGCTGGAGACAATTCCTGTTCTTCCTGGTCCAGTCCTACTATTAGTTAGACTGACCATGACAGGACCTCTGCCTGGGGCTTCCCTTGAATCCCAGGGCAGTGACACTCTCCCAGGCACCTGTGGGGAGTGGCCTGGTTCTCCATGTTGCAAGGTGACCTTACCCTGGGGGTTATGCCTACATACTTGTTGGTTCCCACCCTGCCCCAGATTCTTTTGTTGGCATTGGATGGAGCCAGTGACAGGAATTCCTGGGTCCAGAGCTTCTCACAGCCAAGCAGTTCCAGGATCCCACAAACTTGTTAAAGTTTCAGTCACTATTCTTTTTTTTTTTGGTCCGGTCGTGAGGCCTGAACTCTGGGCCTGGGCCTCAGCTCTTCAGCTCAAGGCTAGCGCTCTACCACTTGAGCCGTAGAGCCACTTCTGGCTTTTTTTTTCTTTCTGCTAATGTGGTGCTGAGGAATCGAACCCAGGGCCTCATGCATGCAAGGCAAGTGCTCTACCACTAAGCCACCTTCCCAGCCCTTTCAGTCACTATTACCACTTTTCTGGGCCTGCAAAAAAAAAAAAAAAAAAAAAAATGAAGCATTGGGCAACTGGTGGCCTACGCCTATCATCCTAGCTACTCAGGAGGCTGAGAACTGAGGGCTGAGAGCTGAAGCCAGTCTAAGCAGAAAAGTTCATGAGACTTATCTCCAGTTAACCACCAAGAAGCCACAAGTAGAGCTGTGGCTCAAGTGGTAGAGTTGCCAGTCTTGAGTGAAAAATCCAAGTGAGCTAGGTGCTAGTGACTCACGTCTGTAATCCTAGCTACTCAGGAGGCTGAGATCTGAGGATCACAGTTCAAAGCCAGACCAGGCAGGAAAGTCCGTGAGACTCTTATCTCCAATAAACTACCAGGAAACTGGAAGTGGTGCTGTAGCTCTTGTAGAGCGCTAGCCTTGAGCTGAAGAGCTGAGGGACAGTGTCCAGGCCCACAGTTCAAGCCCCACGACCGACACACACACACACAGAAAAAAAATCCAAGTGAAAGCCCAAGGCTGAGTTTGAGCCATAGTATTTTTTTTTCCCCTGTCGGTCATGGGCCTTGAATTCTGGGCCTGAGCACTGTCCCTGCGCTCTTCAGCTCAGGTGAGCGCTCTACTGCTTGAACCACAGCTCCACTTTCGGTTTTCTAGTGGTTTATTGGAGATAAGAGTCTCATGGACTTTCCTGCCTGGGCTGGCTTTGAACCCTGATCCTCAGATCTCAGCCTCCTGAGTAGCTAGGATTACAGACGTGAGCCACCGGCGCTCAGCCCTAGTATTGACGTGCACACGTGCACACTTGCCCACACACACACTTGATGTAGCCTGTATCCCTCTGTCTTGGAGAGGTCTATTCTTCTATGGCAGTATCCTGTCTCTAGGCCTTCCAGGCCCCATACCCACAAGTGCCCCCCATTGTGATGATTTTGGACATGTATTCAAGGCAGGCTCTGACGCGGCCATCTTTGTATTCCTGGAGCCAAGGGCAATTTATAGTATGCAGTGAACACAGAATAAATGTAAGCTACGGGGCTGGGAAGGTGGCTCAGTGGTAGAGCACTTGCCTTGCATGCATGAGGCCCTGGGTTCGATTCCTCAGCACCACATAAGCAAAAAGAAAAAAAAAGCCGGAAGTGGTGCTGTGGCTCAAGTGGTAGAGCGCTAGCCTTGAGCTGAAGAGCTGAGGGACAGCGCCCAAGCCCAGAGTTCAGACCCCACGACCGGACCCCCCCCCCCCAAAAAAGTGTAAGCTACATGAAAGAGAATTAACCAGTTTATTGTTCTTAACCATGCATGTATAACAAAATTGCTTGGAGCTAGCCTTACCCACCTGTAGACTCAGTATGGAGGGAAGGGTTACTTCTGAGTAAGTTAAGGTCTTAGAAAATGAAATACCACCCCAGAGAGCACTAATCAGATTGAAGGGTCCCAAGTTGCTCATGGTTCCTGTGCTTGTCCCATTCAAAGCAAATTATATACACAGTCTCAATCCTGCCTGAAATGAAACATGCTCAGGATTTGCAGGCCTAGGAACTGGAAAGAAATCCATAGTTTTGACCCAGTGGCCAGAGTACAAACAGGATGAGCCTCCAGGTTGGTGCACTTGCATTTCAGTTCATCCCTCTTATACCTTCCCAGGCCCACTGTTTGCTTGGAGGCACAGTTACCCTTTGACTTAGTTCAAGGGGTCCCCTATGCCAGGATCTTCCAGGATGCCTCCCAATGACTGTGTGATTATCAAGACCCAGGAGGTTTGCCTCTGTATCGTGGCCTCCTTCCAGTCCAGCTTTTGTGTCCTCTCCCTCGCTGTGAGTCTCTAGTTTCCCTTAGGGAGGGACTTGCTACAATGGAACAACTTGCTGCATGGAGGCCGTTGCTTGACCTGTAGGGTGCAAGATCCATGGCATTCAATCTAGGCTCCCTGGTACCAAGTGAGGCTATCAAAGTAAAGGCAAGCAGGTCAGGCCCGGGGCACCACTAGGCTAATTCTGTCCCAACCCTGCAGTGAATTTGAGGCACCTTATCAGAAAATTCCAAATTCAAATCTGATCTTCTCGTGTCATGAAATATATTCTTGTCAAACATGAAAATAGACCACATCACAAATATTATATAACTGTAGATGACTGGGTTTTTGGTCTCAGGTTTGAACTCAGGACCTCTCACTTGCTAGGTGGTGTTCTACCCCTTGAGCCACGCCTCCAGCTCTTCCTTTTTGCTGGTTATTTTGGGAATGGAATCTAAAAGACGCAGTTGCCCTGGCTGACTTTGAACCATGATCCTCCAGATCTCAGCCTCCTGAGTAACTATGATTACAAGTATGAGCCACTGGCACCTGGCTTGCAGATGACCTAAATTCAGTCATATGCTATGTTTCTGTCTATCCACTCACCTCAGCCCCTGCAGGAGCCCTCCTGGCTTTGTTGTCACGGTAGAGTCTCTTGGCTGTAGAATGCATCAGATTAGAGCACCCCCTTAGCAGGGACTGTCTTGTTTGACTTGCACACCATCCTAGGTGGTAGGTGCTCTCTGACCCTAGGTTATCGTTGAGAGGCATGAGATGCAAAGAGCAAATGAGCAGCCATGCTCGCCCCTGGCTGTCTCCCTGGGCAGTCTGCCCAGGGCGGCAGCTCTCAAGCCCTGTGTTTGACTGTTTCCCAGAGTACCTTGCGAAGTGCTGGGCCCGTCGCCCACAAGGCTTTCATATCCCACATGAGCAAGTGCTTAGGTTGGCCAAAAATAAGTGTTTTGAATTACTATGTATAAAATATTCTCCAGAAGAATCAGAACTGAAGAAAAGATTCTTATACCCTGAGCTGAACACATTCCTATGTTAACAGATCTACTGTCTGCCTACATAAACTTTGATACCAAAATGAGTAGCTAGGACCCCACCAGGCCTGAGATGGGCTGCATTATATTCATGCACCTTGCTATATCCTGTTTTGTCTTGGGTCTCCCTTTTCCAGAAGAGAAGTTTTGACAATGCTTCAGAGAAGGCACCAGATAACAGAAGAACTTAACACCCAACTCATATGAGACCCAGCTCCAACCCTGGCCAGCTACTTAGGACCAGAGCCTACTCACCATGGCCAAGGACAAAGAGCCTCATGTTTGTTCCTGTCTTTGGCAATACCCACAGGACCCAGAGAGAGGACAAGCCCTCCTCCCCCTACCTGGGCACCTACCCAGACTCACTGTTTTGTCCAGGCACCTGCCAGTGCCTGCATGGGTGGCTAGCATGTCCTCTTCTTTCTGAAGAAATGCCATCCTTTTCCTAACAACTGTAAAATCACGTAACAACACAATAGTCTGGTGACATTCATTTTTAGTAAAGTGTTAGTTGAAAATGTCCCCAAGCCAGACACTGATAGCTCATGCCTGAAATTCTAGCAACTCAGGAGGCTGAGATCTGAGGATTGCAGTCCTAAGCCAGCCAGGGCAGGAAAGGCCATAAGACTCTTATCTGCAACAAACCACCAGAAAAGTGGAAGTGGCATTATAGCTCAGAAAAGGGTGGGGGAGAGATCAGGTGCAGTGGTCCACTCTAGTGATCCTCACTAGTTGACTGGTGGTCAGTTGTAGTGGCTCACTCCAGTGATTCTCACTATTTGAGTGGTGAAGATTGAGAGGCTTATGAAAACAGTTTGGGCAAAAAGTGAGCAAGACCCCATCTCAACGAGAAAGCTAGGTGCAATGGTTCACACACCTGTCATCCTATCTAGACAAGATGCGAAGTAAGAGGATCTTGATCTAGGCCAGCCTCAAGTGAAGAACGGGAGACTCTATCTGAAATATAACTAAAGCAGAAAGAGTTTGGGTTGTGGCTCAATTGATAGACCTGTCCAGTAAGGATAAGAGCCTCGGTTTAATCCTCATTACCAAAAAGAAAAAAGAAGAAAAAAAGAGGACAGGAGAGAAAGGAACCCCTGATCCTCCATCTCCACTGTCCTAGGTATTGGTAGACACCATGTTTGAACCTGGCCGGTGACCCTGCAGTCCTTTCTGCACAGGAGATTACATTGAACAGAAACAGGGCTGGGCACCAGTACTCATTACTGCAAAAGGCTACACAAAAGGCTGAGGTCCAAGTATTGAGGCTCAAAGCTAGTCTGGACAGGAAAGTCCATGACATGATACTCTTTTTTTTTTTTTTGTAAAGATGCTGTACAGAGGGGTTACAGTTACATGAGTAAGACAATGAGTACACTACTTGTCAATCATTGTTACCCCTTCCCTTCCTTGGTGTTGTCCCACTATCCCTTCCCTCCCCACTCCTCCCCCTCCCCCTCCCCCCCACTGATGTTGTAAAGTTCATTTTCAATATACCATGACATGATATTCTTATTTCCAATTAACCTCCCAAAAAGCTGGAAGTGGAGCTGTGGCTCAAGTGGTAGAGCACTAGCCTTGAGTGAAAAAGCTAAGGAACAGTACCTAAGGCCTGAATTCAAGCCCCAGGACAGTCACAGGAAAAATTAACTAACTAACTAGGAATGTGATCCAAGGACCAGAAGGGACAGAGAGACAGGAGCTCAGACAATGTAGAGTACCAAGGCCAGGGCCTTCAAACCCCATAGAAACCTTAGAAACAAGTGAGAGCCCACTCCTGGGCTGCCCCTCTGCAGAACACTAGGACAAACCCACCTAAACCCACCCACCCTATTGCATCTAGACTGGTCTCAGCACCCAGTCCTCACCACTATTCCTTCTAAAACCTATTCTGATTCCCTTTCTCCCAGAGGGCAACCAATAGCAGAAAGCATTTATGGGTAGAGAGAAAGAGATTGGGCAGAGAGCCTGCAGGCATGTATCACAAGCTCCTTCCTAGTATGGGACGATATGGGAGAAAAGAGGAAAGAACAAGAGTGGCAGACCCTAATTTTCCCTACCCCACTGCTGTGCCCTGAGGCAAATCCCCAAGGAGCCTGGGTATTGTATGCTGGAGAGGGCTTTCCAGATAAGAAGGAGAGAGAAAGAGAGGGGGAGGGTGGGGAGAGAGCCCTGAAAGCATATTTCTTTAAAGTTTTAAAATACTCCTGGTGACTTTCTGTAAGTTAGACCTATAACTTATGTACATTATGGCCCTAAGGCCATAAGTCTCTAAAGACTGCCTGATGTGAATTCTTACCCAGGATCCTCAAGTTAGAGGCAGGCCCTAGACCCAGAACAGTCCTTTCACTGCAACTTGTGAGCAAGGTGAAAAGAACAAGTTTCTAAGCCAGACTTTTATCTCTAAGAGCTAGCAGATAAGACTGGCTGACACTTGTAATTCCTAGCTACTCAAGAGGCTGAGATATGAGGATCAAGGTTTGAAGCCAGCCTGAGACTCTTATCTTCAATTAACCACAAATAGCTAGAAGTAAGCTGTGGCCCTAGTCGAGAGCCTCTACCTTTATTGAAAAGGCCACACTAGGGTGCAAGTTCTGAGTTCAAGTCCTGGGATTGGAATGTGTGGAGTGTGTGCCTGTGTGCAAACATATGTGCCCCAAGATGATTCCTTAAATTCTGAATAAAAATTCTCCCGCCCTGTGCTGTCTCATCACGGTGTAGGCGGCAGGCTAAGCGGTCTTAGGAGGCTCTGAAAGGCCAACTTATCCCTGTGAAACTAGTTCAGGTTAACAGAGGTCCTGGAACCACCTTTAACTTACCCCTGAGACCAGCTGAGAACCCCAGATGCAAATTTCAGCCTAAGGAAGAGATGGCTGCCATAGTAAACTGTAGAAGGTTCTAGAAAGTGGATACTGTTCCCTAAACTCAAGTCAGCCATGCTGAAGAGAAGGTCCTTCCGGGGAGGCACAGGCCCCTCCATTCCTGTCTCCCACCCTAGACTCAACCTTGTCAGACAGGGCAAGGTAGCATTTAACGTGAGTTAGTAATTACAGTACATTGAATCTGGAAATGCACAGCCTAAATAAGGGTGCTGTACACCTAGTAAAAGAACTCCATAAGCTGGGTATCTGGTGTGAGAGGCCTGGGTGAGGCTGTTGCCCTGGGATGTCACTATGTTTCCACAGTATGTCATTATAGTCTAGCTAGAGAGACCTAGGGACAGGGAGAAGTCAGAAGAGTAGCACTGAGATGGAGAATAGGGATCCAGTGAACCAAAAGATCTCCAAACTTTGAACATTTGAAAAATTCTAGGAGAAAAAAATGTTGAAGTCTTCTGCCTCTTTTCCATTAGGAGACATTAGGATTTTCTAAATGTTTTCGTGTGTTTATAAAGATTACACAGCATGCTTACTTCCTTCATGGGAGGTGTTTCCACTGGGGGTGGGCAATGCCTTAGGACATTTCCAGATCCCTGAGCTCAAAGTGCTCCCAGGAGGAGACTGAGGTACCTCATTCACCCATTATCCAGTGCTCAAAATTGCCCTGGTGCTGGGCCAAAGTGGCTCAAGCCTGTATTCTTCAAGAGGCTGAGATCTGAGGATTGCAGTTTAAAATCAGACTGGGCAGGAAAGTCCGTGAGACACTATCTCCAATAAATCATCAGAATGCAGAAAGTGGAGCTGTGGCTCAAATGGTAGAGAGTCCGATATGTGCACAAAAGGGCAAGCAAAGGTTCAAGCGCCAGTAAGGATGAGAAAAAACAAAAGGTCTGGAAAGGAACTCTAGCTCGGGACTCTTGGCTTTCATGCAGCAGATTGGCACATTTGTGCTAGGAGTGGATGACAGGAGCCTTGACAGATGGAGTTCCTCACCGACTAGAGTTCCAGGTGTCTGAGTGGAACATGCCTACCAGGCTGGTAAACTGTTCTTAGAGGACATCCGAGAGGAAAGGGTTCAAAGCCAGTCTAGGCAGGAAAGTCTGTGGGACACATCTCTCATTAACCACCTAAAGCCTGCAGGTGGAACTGTGGTTCGATTAGTTGGTACAGCCTTGAGCAAAAACGAGCTCGGGCAGCACCCGGGCCCCGAGTTCAAGGGCCGGCGTGTACACACGCACGCACACACACACACACAACACAATAAACAACAAACGTACACATACACACACAACACATACAACACACAACACACAACACACACACACAACACATACAACACACAATACACAAACACACACACAACACATACAACACACAATACACAACACACGCACACACACGCAACACATACAACACACAATACACAACACATACAACACACAATACACAACACATACAACACACAATACACAAACACACACAACACATACAACACACAATACACAACACACGCACACAATACACAAACACACACACACAACACATACAACACACAATACACAACACACGC
Source organism: Dipodomys spectabilis (assembly GCF_019054845.1). NCBI lineage: Eukaryota > Metazoa > Chordata > Mammalia > Rodentia > Heteromyidae > Dipodomys > Dipodomys spectabilis. Next base: position 2,972,771 of record NW_024870760.1, read on the forward strand.
ACACAATACACAAACACACACACACACGCACGCAACACATACAACACACAATACACAACACATACAACACACACTACACAAACACACACACAACACATACAACACACAATACACAACACATACAACACACACTACACAAACACACACACACAACACATACAACACACAATACACAACACACGCACACAATACACAAACACACACACACAACACATACAACACACAATACACAACACACGCACACAATACACAAACACACACACACAACACATACAACACACAATAAACAACAAATGCACACATACACACACAACACATACAACACAATACACACACACGCACGCAACACATACAACACACAATACACAACACATACAACACACAATACACAAACACACACACAACACATACAACACACAATACACAACACACGCACACACACACAACACATACAACACACAATACACAACACACGCACACAATACACAAACACACACACAACACATACAACACACAATACACAACACACGCACACAATACACAAACACACACACAACACATACAACACATAATACACACACACACACAACACATACAACACACAATACACAACACACGCATACACGCACGCGCGCCCACAAAAAGAAACGAAAGAAAAGTGGTTGATGGGAGGCTGCGTGGACCGGGGCTTCTATCCAGACAGCCACGGAGTCACTCGGCGGCCCACGGTTCAGGTGGCCCCGTCGTCAGTGGAGACGCGCGCGGGGTTCAGCGGCGGCGGCCCGGAGACACCCTGAGTCGCTCCCAGAGCTCCTCCACGCCCCCGCCCCGCAGGGCTCCGAGGACCGGCTGGCCCCCGTGGAGCCGGGGGGGGGCCACCCTCGGGTGAGGGACCGGTACCACAGCCCCCGACCCCTGCCCGCGAGCGCCCGGCCCGCAAAATGGGGGAGAGCGAGATCCGGCCCTCCGCCGGGCTCCCCCGGCTCGGGGCGCCCCAGCTGCCGGGTCGCTGCTCCCGGGCGCCGGGCACGGGGCGGGGCGGGCGGCAGGCCACGCCCTCCGCCGTGGTCGCGGGCGGGGCGGGCGGGGCGGGGTCCCGCGCCGGGCCCCGGCCCGCAGTCGCCGCCGCCGCCGCCGTCGGGAGAGCCAGCAGCCCGTGGCAGACGCGCCCGTCATGAGGGAGATCGTGCACATCCAAGCGGGCCAGTGCGGAAACCAGATCGGCACCAAGGTGGGACGGGGCGGGCAGCGGGCCCGGCCTCCCCGCAGACCCTCGCCGGCCGCGCGCGCCGCACGCGGGGCCCTCGGTCCTCGGAGCCCGGGCGCCCCCCGCGCGGGACCCTGGGCACTCGCTCCAAGGAGTGGGGTGCGGGTCCCAGCGGGCGTCGCCGCCGAGCGGGGCGGGCGGGGCGGACGGGGCGGACGGGGCCTGGGCTTGGGTCCGACGGTCGGTCCTCCGCGCCCTTCCTAGTTCTGGGAAGTGATCAGCGATGAGCACGGCATCGACCCCGCCGGAGGCTACGTGGGCGACTCGGCGCTGCAGCTGGAGAGGATCAGCGTCTACTACAATGAGTCATCCTGTGAGTAGCGGCCTGCCCGGCCTCTCCCGCCCGCGCCCGGCCGCGCCTCGCCCGGACCCCGCACCCTTCCCCCCCACCCCCCGCACCCCAGCCGTCCCAGAGCCCGGCACCCAGTGCCGGGCCCTGCCTGTCCCCTTCGGGACCTCGATCGTGCCCCGCAGGGACTCCGCCCGGGCCCTCGTCCTCCCACGCCTGCCCCCAGCACACCGAGTCCGGACCCCTGAGGACATCCCAGCCTTCACCGCCTGTCCTCCCGGGGAATCTGGCCTCCCCCTGGACATCCTCCGCCCCCAGCCTTCCTTCCGCCAGGATCCCCCCGGAACTCCCGGACCCTGGCCCAAAGCCGGGCAAGTAGGGGACGCTCCGGACCCCGAGCTCTGAGCGATTCGCTGGGAGAAAAGTCGTCCCGGGTTGGAGCCCGGTGCCGGCCACTCCCTCGCTCCCCCCGGGGCGGGAAATCGACTTCGGTTGAATTCAAACTTCGGGAAGCAGCCTATCCCGAGGGTCTGAGCTCTTCACCCCACACCCAGCGGGGTTGAGAAATGCAGTTACTGGGTGGTGGCTGCCTCTTTTTTTCTTGTTCATTTTTTAAAAGAATGGAGCGAAACCACAGAATGGAATCTGTAGCAGGCTCCTTAAGACAATGATCTTCTTTCCTCCTAGTTGAGATCTGTCTCTCTTCTTGGGGATTCCTAGCTAATATTTCCAAGAACATTCTGGTAAATGACTTTTCCTGGTGCTTTGCTGACACCTAAAAAGACCTGACACTCAGCTGTGTGGAAATAATGCTAAAAGTCCAGGTGGCCCTGGGTAATGTAAAGGAGTTTAGTTAAATTTTGTGCTTTGTATCCACACTTGAGATAGCATCACTCTGTCTGTCCTGTCTGTCTGTCTCTCCCCAATCCCTTTGCACAGTGACTGCATACACTCTACAACAATTTTTGTAATAAATGTGGGGCATGTCCCTCACAAGACAGCAAAACAACACACTGGAAGAACACCCAGAAAATGACAGGTGCTGCCCTGGCCCCCACCTCTGAAACATGTGCCCAGAGATAGCCACTGGTCACACAGGGGTTTGGATTCACCAGACCTTTCACCTTCACTTGCTGACTGTCCTGGGAAGCCCAATATACACAAATCACAGTTTTGTTCATTTAAGTAGCTATGACCAACGGTTTAGACACTGGGACACAGCAGATGGAATTTCTAGGTGGCACCAGGGGAAATTCCAGTGCATACTGCACTTCCTGTGGCTTCACAGAGCCTACCCACACCCTTTCCTCATGGGGGGGTGTGGGCTACACTTCCTATGTGGGATCCTATTTACCCCATCCTCCCTGGGGCAGCTGCTTGCCCAGCTGTCATGAAATACTACACAGAAACACTTCTTTGTATGAGTGCCACCACTGGGGCTTGAACTCAGATCCTGAGTTCTGTCCCGTAGCTTTTTTCTCCTCAAAGCTGGCACTGTACCATTTGAGCCACAGCTCCACTTCCAGCCTTTTGCTGATTAGTGATTGTTTCATGGACTTTCCTGCTTTGGCTGACTTTGAACTGAAATCTTCATATCTCGGCCTCCTGATTAGCTAGGATTACAGGTGTGAGCCACCAGAGCCCAGCTAGAAACACTCAATTTTGTACAAGAGGGTAACCAGTGGGTGGTATCTGGAAGGAGGTGTATACACAGCCTGCAGCTGGGGTCCATGCATGTGTGTGTGTGCGCGCGCGTGCGTGTGTGTGCATAAGGGAGGTTCCAAAAGGCAGAATGTCACAGCATCATGCCATCTTGATGTGGCATATGACATGAATCTGTGACAACAAACTCAGTTTATATCCACACAGCTAAAAAGGAAATGCTGCCCAACGAAAAGAAAACTGGAAAATATAGTACTCAGGAAGTAATCAGAAGACCTGAGTTTGTATCCCACCTCTTCCTGGGCTGATTTCTCACCCCAAAGTTAAGATTCTGTAATCCTGTGAATCTTAGTACTTCTCTGAAAAGACAGATCCCTTTCCAGACAGTTCTAGCTGGTGGGTTGTTTTAGAAACCTTGAAGTAATGGTTGGATTTTTTTTTTTTCTCCTCTAGCTCAGAAATACGTGCCCAGGGCTGCCCTGGTGGACTTGGAGCCAGGCACTATGGACAGTGTGAGATCTGGGCCTTTTGGGCAGCTCTTCCGGCCTGACAACTTCATCTTCGGTAGGTTCCATCTTCTTTCCTTTAAAAAAAATACATGTTTTGCTTTTCATGCTTGTAATCCTAGCTACCCAGGAGGCTGAGATCTGAGGATCACAGTTCAAAGCTAGCCCAGGCAGGAAAGTCCATGAGACTCTTATCTCCAATTAACCACCAGAAAACTGGAAGTGGTGCTGTGGTTCAAGTGGTAGAGTGCTCGCCTTGAGCTGAAGAGCTCAGGCCCAGAGTTCAAGCCCCATGACTGACAAAAAAATAAAAAATAAAAAAAAATTCATGTGCCACACTTAAAAACATCACAAGATTGGGAAAATTATAAAATGGAAACCAACAGTCACATCTACCCACCCCCAGCCATGCTAATCACACAGGAAGGTGCACTTAATGCTGGACTTTTTTTTCTGGAAAGTAACTTCCACATTTGTAAATGACATTGTTACACTGATAGTTCTTGGTTCTTTATTGTTTGTTTGGTTGTGATGGTACTGGAGTTTGAACTCTACTACTCTACACGCTATACTCTTTAACAGCTCTTTTAACAGCTCTTTTGCATGGGAAATTTTCAAGATAGGGTCTCACCCTGCACTGAGATTGTCCTTCCTATTTGTGCTTAGCCAGATCTCTAGAAGAGAGTAGTACTGCATGGCATCTTTTTCTTGTTTTCATCCTCCCCTCCCTGCAAAATGCCCTGATCTCTGCTTCTTATGTAGGTAGGATTACAGACTTGAGCCATTGTGCCCAGCTCTGTTTGAAAAACAAAACCTGAGAGACAGTTTTAGACATTAGCCATCTTCTTTTCCTCCCTCATTATAAAGCTATTTCACCTTTAGGTTTTGATTCTTACGTTTGTCATTTTAATTTTATTGTGTTTATACTTTTCTTTCTTTTTCACTAATCTACAGGTTAGTTGTACTGTTTCCTTTTTAAAGGCTGACACAATATGAGTTTTGCTTTATCCTCCCTCCATCTAAGCAGTGACCATTTAACCTCTCTCTGCAAACTCCTGCAGAAAATGACAGAATCAAATGAAGTGGTCCTATCAGATGACGGCACATTTGAAAGTTTCCCACCTGACAGCTTCTTTTTTGTGCCAGTACTGGGACTTGAACTCAGCACCTGCAGAGTTAGCTTTTTTTTAAAACACTGTTGTTCGCTTTTTTGCTCAGTGCTGGTGCTCTTACATTTCCAGCTTTTTTTTGCTGGTTAATTGGAGAGAACGCTCTAATTTATCTGCCCGGCTAGCACAATCCTCAGAACTCAGCTCCTGAATAGCTAGGACTACAGGCATGAGCCACTGTCATCAGGCGCAAATTTGATTTTAATGTAGTTCACATTATTCTCTAGATTATCTTTGTGTGTGTGCGTGTGTGTGCATGCATGCATGTGTGTGTGTGTGTGTGTGTGTGTGCGCGCGCGCGTGTGTGCGCGCACGCGTCTGTGGTTCTGGAAATTGAACTCAAAGCTTCCTGCTTTCTAGTGTGGTGTTCTACCACTTAAGCCATAATCCTAGCCCTCCCCCACTTTTTTGTCATTTGTGGGGTCTGAACTCTGGGCCTGGGCGCCTTCATTCAGCTCAAGGCTAGTGCTCTACCACTTGAGCCACAGCGCCACTTCGGGCTTTTTCTGCTTATGTGGTTCTGAGGAATGGAACCCAGGGCCTCATGCATGTGAGGCAAGCACTCTACCACTGAGCCACCTTCCCAGCTCCTCCTAGCCCCTTTTTGCATTGGTTATTTTCAAGGTAGAGTTTTGTTTTATGCCTGGCCAAGCCTGGGATGCAGGCTTCCTTTTTGTGCTTCCCTGTGTCACTGGGGATGATGGGTGTGTACCACCACACCTAGCCAGTGGTTGAGATGGAGTCTCAAACCTCTATCACCTGATGTCTGCCTCCCAAGTAGCTAAGATTACAGGTTTCAGCCAGTTTCAAAATGATCACTTTAACTTTTTTTGTGTGTGTGGTATTGGAATTTGAGCACTTGAGTCACTCTTTTTTTGCTTTTAATTTTTTTTTAAATATACAGTCTCCAATAGAATCTTAAACTTTTTTCTGTCTCTGCCTCCAAGTGGCTAGGCTTGCAGGTGTGTACCACCATGCATGTTTTTGTGATAGGGTCTCACTGGCTTTTGCTCACGCTGGCCTCAACCCCTAAGATTATCTGTTCCCCCTCTGGGTAGCTGGGATTACAGGTAATGACATCATATCCAATGCCACTTTAACTACTGAGTAAGACACTTATTTAGAGGGAATATACATGTACATACACACATATATGATCAGTAGAAATACTTCAATCAGTCAACAAATACATCTCCCACAGAACTTAAATATCACTTATCTGAAATACTTGGGCCCTGAAGTGTTTCTTTTTTTTCCAACTTGGATGATGCTAAACACAAATTCATTTATGTTTCACATGCACCTCATACAGAGCCTGAAAGTCATTTCATACAATATTTTTAGGGTATCTGCATAAGATTAGGTGGGGTTTCAGATCAGGAATGTTGAACCTGTACCTGAGAAAGGCAAAGTGTCTTCAGAGGCAATGTGGACATTTTTAGACTAAAGATGTGATGGTACAGAAACGGAATCCATCATGGAGAATTTATATGCCAGCACCTTCCTCAGAAAGCACAGGAAGACAGTTCAATTCTAGGTAAAAAAACATAAAAACAGTATTGTTATCTTAACCACTGCTGAGAGAAAACCATGGGAAACTTACCAGCATTTCCTGTGTAGCTAAATAGCTTTTCTAGAATATATGTAAAACCTCTAGTTCAAACTCACTGAAAATTATAGAAGCAGCAACATCGCACAACTATAATCCTGGCTACTTGGGAGGCTAAGGTGAGGAGGATTGTGGTTCAAAGTCAGCCTGGTCAGGAAAGTCCATGAAACTGTTATCTCCAATCAACCACTAAAAAAGCAGAAGTAGAAATATGGCTCAAGTGGTAGAGCCACCAGCCTTGAATATAAGAGCTAAGGGACCACTCCCAGGCCCTGAGTTCAAGCCCCAGGACTGGCACACATGCACACACACATATAAAAATGTTAGAAGCAAAGCTCATAAGTAAATAAAATATTTAGGCTGAGTGTGGTGGCATTTACCTGTAATTCCTGCTACTTAGGAGGTGGAGGAAGAAGCATCAATGGAGATCAGCCCAAGCAGAGTGAGTGAGTTTCTATCTCAAAAACAAAGTGCAAAGTAAAAGGGCCATAGAAAATGCTTAATACAGGGAGATGGCTGTGGCAGCTGATCTGAAACACAGGAGAAGCAAGCATGCCTGGCCTGTTACAGAGCTAATGATTTTAAGGGCTACTATATAGGGCCTTCAGGCTGGATGTTCTCCTGAAGGGTTTACTACTTCCGGATTGCAGCACAGCTGGGGACCAAGCCTTGAACACGTAGGCATTTGGAGGACTTTCAAGATCCAACTGTAGCATGCTGCCCCTCCCCAGGGTCCATCTCACAAGGAGGCACAATGCCTTCAGTCCATCTACAAGCCTGGGTCTGATGTCTTCTCTTAAAATTGAGGCATCTCTTAGTTGTGAGTCTCTGTAAAAATGGAAAGAACAGCCAGATGCTAGTGGCACATGCCTGTAATCCTAGCTACTCAGGAGGCTGAGGTCTGAGGATTTTAGTTCAAAGCCAACCTGAGCAAGAAAGTCTGTGAGACTTTTGTCTCCAATTAAAGATGCAAAAGCTATAAGTGAAGGTCTGTGTGGCTTTACAACTTGAGTCACATCTTAAGCAAAAGAGCTAAGGGACAGCACCCAGGTCCTGAGTTCAAAACCCAGAGCACTCCCCACCCCATACAAATAAATAAATACATACATATATACATAAATACAATATCAAAAGAACAAGTTCCATACTACAGCCCAATATTTTCTGGCCCCACAGCAGTGTCTGAGGACCATTGATCTGCTTGTCTCTGACACCAAATAGTGACATTCTTTGTCTATTCCAAAGGCTTGTTCTCAGCTCTGGTAGAGACCTGATTTGGATAACCGCTTCATATTCTGTGTTCTGAGGAGGGAAAGGGCTGGCCCCTCCCTGTGAAGGTCAGAGCTAATATTCACTTCCTGAGTGCTTGTGGGCGGGCTTGTTTAGGACTCTTACTGTCCCACCCTGTTGGGGCATTGGCAGCTGACTTCAGCTCAGTAACTTTGGCGTTTCAGTTGCTTCTTTGAGATTCTTCATCTTTATGGTGAGGGGTGGGGGTGGAGTTTGGTAGTAGAGCCCTTGCCTGCATATAGGAGTTCATCTCAACATGATGAAAAGGAAAAAAAGCTTTTCTGTCCATTACATGAAGCTGCCCAGCCCTCCAAGCTCACAAGATCACAGGGACCATAGTAGCTCCTCCACCTCCAATAAAATGTGCATCTTGTTCAATCCCAGTTTCTTCCTCTGAGGGTCAGTCTAAAAGTTTACCAAAGTCAAAAGGCTCAGTTTCCTCAAATGATATAAAATATCATTTGAGAAAAATTAGATTTTGTTTTTCCTCTGGTACTGATATTTGAACTCGGCCTCACAGAACTACTTGCTTGGTTGATAACTCTAACCACTTGAGCCATACCTCCAGCCTGGCTTTGTGCCAGTTAATTGGAGATGAACTTTTCTGTACTGGCTGGCTTTCTGATCTCATCCACCTGCCTACCTGAGATGGCATGTGCATACATACCACCTCAACCAGCTGTTTGTTGAAATGGGGTCTCAACTTTTTGTCTGCTGGCCTCATAGTGATCCTCCCAATCTCCAACTCCTGAGTAACTAGGATAACAGGTGTGAGCCACCATACCTACATTATTCTTTGTCTATGGGAGGTAAAGGAGTCTTAGATCTTGTATTCAGGGCTTGGACACTGTTCCTGACCTTTCTTGTTCAGGCTAGCTCTCTACCATTTAAGCCTGTACTTCCAACTTTTATTTTTCTTTTAGGCAGTTTGACTCTTTATTGGCAGAAGACGTTTCATATTTATAGCGTTCTGAAATACCACCACAGATTATTTCAACTTTTTGCTGGTTAATTAAAGCTAAGAGTCTCATGCACTTTCCTGCCTATGCTGGCTTCAAATGTCAATCCTCAAATCTCAGCCTCCTGAGTAGGTAGGCATGAGCCACCAAAGCCCAGCTATAGTATTTTCTTTAAGAGCAGAATTTGTTACCTGATGAGAGAAACTGCTCCTTATTATTGGATATTGAAAGTTAAGAATTAATCACACATTATGTAGTTATTAAAAATTACAGATCAGAAGCAAGGTACGGGTGGCTGACTTCTGTAATCCTAGCTACTCAGAAACTGAGATCTGAAGATCATAGTTTGAAGCCATCCTGGGTAGGAAAGTTTTTGGGATAAACTCCAGTTTATTACCAAATAGCCAGAAGTGGAGGTATGGCTCAATTGGTAGACTGCTAAACTTGATAAAAAAAAATAAAAAAAAATCTCAGGAGCCGGGAGCCGAGAGCCGGTGGCTCATGCCTGTAATCCTAGCTACTCAGGAGGCTGAGATCTGAGGATCACAGTTCAAAGCTAGCCTGGGCAGGAAACTCCATGAGACTCTTATCTCCAATAAACCACTGGAAAACCGGAAGTGGTACTGAAGAGCTGAAGGATAGCTCCCAAGCCCAGAGTTCAAGCCCCACAACCAACCAAAAAAAAAAAAAAAAATCTCAGGGACAGCACCAAGGCCCTGAGTTCAAGCCCCAGGACCAGAAACAAAAAAAGGAAAAAACCGAAAATAAAGGGGCTTTCTAGATGTTCCTATATACCTCCCAAAATATTAGGAATGATATTATATTTGGCATTCAAATTGTCTCTAAAATTGCTTTCTTGAATCTTTGCTTTAGTCAGATATTGCCTGTGCTCTTCTTTTCCCACCCTTCCTCCCTGCCTCCCTCCCTCTCTCCCTTCTTTCCCTCCTTCCCTCCTTCCCTCCTTCCCTCCCTCCCTCCCTCCCTCCCTCCCTCCCTCCCTCCTTCCTTCCTTCCTTCCTTCCTTCCTTCCTTCCTTCCTTCCTTCCTTCCTTCTTTTCTCTTTTGTGCTGGGAATTGTACTCAGGGCCTAGGCAAGTGCTTTAGCACTGTAAAAAAAACTCCCAGCCTAATATTTGTTTTATGTAGGATATTTAATTTTTTTATTGTGCTGTTCCTGGGGTTGAACTCAGGGCCTGAGTGCTTTCCCTGAGGATTTTTGCCCAAGGCTAGTGCTTTACCGTTTGAGCCACAGCTCCACTTCCAGCTTTTTTGCTGGTTAATTGGAGATAAGAGTCTCACAGACTTTCCTGCCTGGGCTGGCTTTGTACTATAACCCTCAGCTCTCAGACTCTTGAGTAGGATTATGGACATGAGCTACCAGTGCCCAGCTAGGATATTTTGAATTTTTTAATGAGGTATACTGACATGGGGATAATTACAATTTTGAAAAATGAATACCATGCCAGATGACAGTGGCTCACACCCGTAATCCTAGCTACTCAAAAGGCTGAGATAAGAGGATTTCGGTATGAAGTCAGCACGGGCAGGAAAGTTCATGAGACTCATCTCCAATTAACCACCAAAAAACTGCAAGTGTTCGCTGTGGCTCAAAGTTGTAGAGTACTAGCCTTGAGCAAAAAAGCTCAGTCCCCCAGTTCAAGCCCCAGGACCCAGAGAAAACAAGTGAAAAAAACCCTGCAAAAACCACCACCACCAACAAAAAATCGCAACTTTTAAAATTAAAGTTTAGGACTTGTTTAAAATGAATGTATTTATTTTGTTAAAAGAGCACATTTGTTGTGGAGAAGGTTACAGCTCCACTTCTGGCTTTTTGCTAGTTAATTGGAGATAAACTCTCATGGACTTTCTTGCCCAGGGTTGCCTTTGAACTTTGGCCTCCTGAGTAGCTAGGTTTACTGACAGGGTGAGCCATGGTGCCCATCTCAATGCAGAATTCTTAAAGTAAAGCAGCTTTTAGTTTGAGTTTCCAACAACGTGCTTTTCACAGCTGCTTTTCTAGACGAATTACTGGTTATCTAGCAGACATGTCAATTAGACTGGGGGAAGAAAGTGGAGGTACAGATTCCCAAAGCTTCATGTATTTGTAGCTTCCTTCTAGAAGATTCAGGGCTAGAATCCAGGAGGCAGGGAGTATGTGGAGACCAAGACTTTATCTGTCAACCCAGAGGAGCTGGAAGATACCAGAGGGAAGACTCAGGAGCGGAGCTGTTGCAGTGCTGGTGGGCGAAAGCTTAGTGATCACAGCCTGGTGTTTAACAAGCAGCAGTCACTGATGAGTGTAACTGCGAACCAGTGCCAGAAGATGTTCAACTTATGACCCCAAATATTTAACTGCTTATGTCTGTTGCTATGAGACAGTGGCAAAATATTTTTGAAGCCACAGCTTCCCGCTTTTGTTAAGAGCAGAGACATCTTGGTAACAAATCATGCTGGGAGAGTTGCTCATATGAGCTGGGAAAGCAGAATGCCAAGTTTCAGAGTCCTGTAACTTACAAGTAGAGCAAGTTTGATTTTTCTGGGTTTGTGTCTGCCCTGAACCATCTGCTATGGTTTCTGCTATTTTACTAAGATGATTCCTTGGCTCTTTTCACAATTCTGTTTAGTCTTTTGCAAAGGTATAAGAGTTTCCCACTGAGTGACAAGTACAAGACTAGCCCTGGGCTGAGGCTAGCTTCAGATATGAAAGTAGCCCTGGCTTTGTTCTTCTCAATGTCTATGTTGGGGTGTAGGCCAATTGCTGTCTGCTGGGCTGATAGGGGCTTAGAAAGGACAATGACCAGTTTTGAGTCTAAGGCAGCCAGACAGGCACTGGTGGCTCATACTTATAATCCTAGCTATTCAGGAGGCCAAGATTGAGGTTCAAAGCCAGCCTGGGCAGACTCTTTATCTTCAATTAACCAGCAAAAAGCCAGAAGTGGAGGTGGTATGGCTCTAGTGGTAGAGTGCCAGCAGAGGGGAGGGTGATAGGGAGAAAAAGGGGGAGGGAAGAGGGGGGGAGGTTTCACTGGGCATTTTAACCCAGAGAATCTGAGAATCTCCTTGTTCATAAGGGAGATTATCCACATCCTAGATGTGCCAGGGTCCTGTGAGAAAATGAGCTAAGGAAACTGTACCCTGAAAGGCTGGAGTGGTGGCTGCCACAGCGTATGAAGCAGGAGCAGGCACGGAAGCCTCTGTGCTGCTGTATCTGTGGCCTTGAACAGGGGCATTGAACAGCCCATGGGACAGAGATCATGCGTGGAAGGCCACTGTAGTTAGCTTCAGGTGACCATTCTGCTCTCCAGAACTTAACTATAGAAATGTGTTCTAATACATTTTTATTGCAAATGGAATAAAATGAACACTTTAGTGTAATAACATTCAGTGACATGCTTAATGTTTTCATTATAAAGTCAAAGCAGAGCACTCACATGTGCTATCTTGCCAAGTGAGACTCAAGCATATATGAGAATCTGGGAACGCCCGGCCCGTCTAAGGATGGCCCCTGAAGTCTCATCCCATGGGATGGTTGTACATGTCCACACATGCACACAGCACATTTGCTATGACAGCAAATGCCTTCCCACTGCACATGTCCTATATAGCCCTTTCCCACTTACCCAGGACACTTAATCCCTTCCCTAGAGGCATGTTTTTGTATCGTAATTTCCCCTTGATTCTCATAAAGTGCATCATTGTTAAGTGAAAATTTTATAAACAGCACAATTTGAAGTGATCCCAGCCTTCAGAGAGAGCCTGGTTTTTGTTTTGTTTTGTTGCTGCTACTGAGGCTTGAATTCAGGGCTTTGGTGCTATCTCTTAGCTTTTTCATTCAAGGCTGGTGCTCTGCCACTTAAGCCACTGCCTCACTGCAGCCTAGGTTTTGAAAATTGCATTTTAATTTTTGTCCTGCCAGTTATGAGGCTTGAACTTGGGGCCATGAGCTCTTCCTTGATTTTTCCACCTTGGAAAAAAAAAAAAAAGTGGCATGATTGTTTATGCCTTTAATCCTAGCATTTGGGAGGTGCAGCCCAGAGGGAGTTTGAGGCCAACTTGGGCTATATTGTGAGACCCTGTCTCAAAAAAACAAACAGTTGGCACATATTTGTCACCCTTGCTACTCAGGAGGCTACAATCTGAGCTTCATGGTTGGAAAACCAGCCCAGCCAATCTGTGAGATTCATCTGTAATTAACCACCAAAAATCCCGAAGCAAGTCTATGGTTTAAGTGGTAGAGTGCTGGCCTTGCGCAAAAAGCTGAGGGATAATGCCCACGCCCTCAGTTCAGGCCCAAGGACTAGCGTGTGCATGCACACACACACACACACACACACACACACACACACACACAAAGGAAATAAAGAAGAATAAGGGAAAAAAGCCATAAAGATAACTTTTGCTTAGATCCCATTACAGGATTGAAAAGGAACAAAAAGACACTGAGCTAAAAGATGATTCCCTTTCTCCTTCAGGCTGGGCTTTTATGCCCAGGCTTTTTCCAGAGTTAACCACTGCAAGATTCTGTTTCTTTCTTTTTTTGGGGGGTCTGGTCGTGGGGCGTGAACTCTGGGCCTGGGAGCTGTCCCTCAGCTCTTCAGCTCAAGGCTAGCACTCTACCACTTGAGCCACAGTGCCACTTCCGGCTTTTTTCTTTTTGCTTATGTGGTGCCAAGGAATCGAACCCAGGGCCTCATGCATGCAAGGCAAGCGCTCTACCACTGAGCCACCTTCCCAGCCCAAGATTCTGTTTCTTTAGAAAACTGTTTTCTGCACATGTGTAGGGACGGCTCCTTGAATGCACTCTATTGCACTGTTTGGTATGTGGTCTCCTAGCTTCAGCTGAGTATTTAAAAGCCTTTCCATCAGCCAGAGCTGCTCTTGCTTTTACTGTAGAGAGAATTCCTTAGCACAATCACCATCATGGATGTCATTTTGTACACGCAGATTTATCTATCTATAAAAACTAGGGTATAATTGCTGAGCCCAGGGGAAATCATTTTATTTATTTACTTTCATTTTATGCTGGTGTTCTGGGTCTCGAGGTCAGGGCTTCGTGCTCTTGACTAACTTTTGCTCAAGATTGACATTCTACCACTTGAGCCACAGCTCCACTTGTTTTTTGCTGGTTAGAGATAAGAATCTCATGGACTTTCCTGCTCAGACTGGCTTTGAACTTTGATCCTCAGATCTCAACCTCTTGAGTAGCTAGAACTACAGGCATGAGCCCCTGGTGCCTGGTTGGTTTTCCAGTAATTAAGAATGAAAAGAATTGATGCCAGATCTTGTCTCATCTCACAATACTTAATTCTCACCTTTGTTTAAATGAACTAATTGGAAAAAGTACATACTAATCATAAGAATTTAAAAATAATTTCTTACTATATTTATCTCTGATTTTTATATCAATTCTGTTGAATACATTTAACAAGCTATGATGACTTTTTGACGTGGTTATTGGAGTGTGAACTCAGGGCCTTGTGCTTAATAGGCACTCTACCACTTAGTCCACACTTCCAACCTCTTCTTTGTTAGTCAGGTTTGATCTTCTCTGGGTGCAGGCCTCAAACTTCTATCCTCTTACCTCTGTCTCCTGCATACTTGGGATTATAGACATGCATCATTATTTCCAATACATCCTCTTTTGTTTTTAATTTTGTTTTTGAGATAAGTTTTGCTACCTTTGTCTGTTCTGGCCTCAAACTCTTCATCTTCACATCTCTCCTTCCAAGTAGCTAAGATTTCAGGCATGTACCACCAGGCCCAGCACATGCCAATATTCCACCTATAAACTCAAGATATCTGATGGTTATGGTTCAGTGCCAGCCGGGCAGATAAATTCTCCAGACTCTTTAGCTCCAATTTACCAGCAAATGCCAGACGTAGAGGTTCAAGTGATAGAGTAATCACCTTGAACAAAATAGCTTAAGCAAGAGTGTAAGGTCCCTGCCCCCAAAAGAAAAGAAAGAGAAAAAGAGAAAAAAGAAAGCAGAGAAATAGAGAAGGAAGGAAGGAAGGAAGGAAGGGAGAGAGCGGTTTTGCAAGAGTAATTCTGGATGATGGAGGAGGGAGGGCTCCATTTACACCTGTGTAAAGTATTTCTGATTTGAAAAGAAAGTATTTGTAGGTCATCAGGTTGTGGGTCCCTTGTCTGAAAATTCTTGGGGGGGGGGGCAGGAAGTGTTTCGTATCTCAGGATATTCGGATTTGGGACCATTTGCAAATACATAAGGAGGTGCCTGGGGTAGGAGCAGGTCTGCCTGAATCCTTGTGTGTCTCTCCTGCCTCGTATTCACCCAGCCTGCAGGTAGAACTCTGTGTGGTATGTTCAGAGTGTGGGTGGCGTCATTTCCACGGCCACTTAAGAAGCACCCCTGGCCACCATGGCGAGCTCCCAGAGCGGCCCCCCCCCCCAACTCACCGGGCCTCTTGCTGGTCTTGCAGGGCAGACGGGCGCCGGGAACAACTGGGCGAAGGGCCACTACACGGAGGGCGCGGAGCTGGTGGACTCGGTGCTGGACGTGGTGCGCAAGGAGTGCGAGCACTGCGACTGCCTGCAGGGCTTCCAGCTGACGCACTCGCTGGGCGGCGGCACCGGCTCGGGCATGGGCACGCTGCTCATCAGCAAGATCCGAGAGGAGTACCCCGACCGCATCATGAACACCTTCAGCGTCATGCCGTCGCCCAAGGTGTCGGACACGGTGGTGGAGCCCTACAACGCCACCCTCTCGGTGCACCAGCTGGTGGAGAACACGGACGAGACGTACTGCATCGACAACGAGGCCCTGTACGACATCTGCTTCCGCACCCTCAAGCTGACCACGCCCACCTACGGGGACCTCAACCACCTGGTGTCGGCCACCATGAGCGGCGTCACCACGTCGCTGCGCTTCCCCGGCCAGCTCAACGCCGACCTGCGCAAGCTGGCCGTGAACATGGTGCCCTTCCCGCGCCTGCACTTCTTCATGCCCGGCTTCGCGCCGCTCACGGCCCGGGGCAGCCAGCAGTACCGCGCGCTCACCGTGCCCGAGCTCACCCAGCAGATGTTCGACGCCAAGAACATGATGGCCGCGTGCGACCCGCGCCACGGCCGCTACCTCACCGTGGCCACCGTCTTCCGCGGGCCCATGTCCATGAAGGAGGTGGACGAGCAGATGCTGGCCATCCAGAACAAGAACAGCAGCTACTTCGTGGAGTGGATCCCCAACAACGTCAAGGTGGCCGTGTGCGACATCCCCCCGCGCGGCCTCAAGATGGCCGCCACCTTCATCGGCAACAGCACGGCCATCCAGGAGCTGTTCAAGCGCATCTCCGAGCAGTTCTCCGCCATGTTCCGCCGCAAGGCCTTCCTGCACTGGTTCACCGGCGAGGGCATGGATGAGATGGAGTTCACCGAGGCCGAGAGCAACATGAACGACCTGGTGTCTGAATACCAGCAGTACCAGGACGCCACCGTCAACGACGGGGAGGAGGCTTTTGAAGACTATGAGGACGACGAGATCAACGAGTAGGGGTGCCTCCCTGTCCAGACACGAAGATAGGCCCCTGTGCGTGCTTGAACCCTCACGGGGCACCATGGCGCACTGGACTTAAGTAAAGGTTGTTGGTGCAGGTCTCTGCAAATGCCATCTCTGGAATAAAGAATTGCCAGTCCTACCTGATCGGTTCAGACTAGGGACATTTTGTACTGGAGGACTTGAAAGCAATCACCAAGAGGCCTTAAGGGATGAAGAAAGAAACCCCACTTCCACTAAGTATCCAGCTGGGGAGTTAGGATGTTTTCATCCTTGGGGATGAAACCCGAAGCCAGTGCTGTGTTGCCTTATTTGAATATGCAATATGGGCTTTAAAACAATCTATCCATAATAAAATGTTAAATCAAGTTCCTTGTTGCTTCAGCTGTGTACTTACTTATGGCAAAAGAAGTTCATTTGTATGGTTACCGGGGCAAGGCTGGTCGCTAGGCGCTCCCTCAGCTGCACCTACAGCTCTCTGAAGGAATAGTTTTTGCTTTCGGGCCAGTACTAGGTCTAGAACTCAGGACCTCAGTGCTATCCTTTTTTTGTTGTTTTTTTTTCATTTTTTTTTCTCTCTCAAAACTGGCACTATTAACACTTGAGCCACAGTTCCACTTCCAGCTATTTTTGGTGGTAAATTCAAGATAGATTCTCATGGATTTATCTGCCTGGGCTAGCTTTCTCAGATCCCAGCCTCCTGAACAGCTAGGATTAGTTGTGTATATGTGTGTGTGTGTGTGTGTGTGTGTGTGTGTGTGTGTGTGTGTGTGTGTGTGAGACAGTTCTGCTTCTCACTTTTGGAGATTAATTGGAGAGAAGTCTCACAGACTTTTCTGGCTGCTTTGAATTGTGATCCTTAGAGCTCAGCCTCCTGAATAGCTAGGATTAGTTGTGTATGTGTGTGTGTGTGTGTGTGTGTGTGTGTGTGTGTGTGTGTGTGTGTGACAGTTCTGCTCCTCACTTTTGGAGATTAATTGGAGAGAAGTCTCACAGACTTTTCTGGCTGCTTTGAATTGTGATCCTTAGAGCTCAGCCTCCCAAGTAGCTAGGATTACAAACATGAGCCATTGGTGCCTAGCTGGAAAACTTTTTTCTTAGGTCTTTAAGGGTGGCAGCCAAAACTTTCCTGAGCTGGGAAGTAGTACAAGTAAAAGACCAGCCCGTTTGCTTATTCATCTTTGGAGTCCAAACCCTAGACCTCACATGCTACATGCCTAGGCCTTCCTGTGTACAGGTTTGCACCACCACATAATCCTCCAGGCCAGGTCCCCAAGAAGTGCCACTTAGCCTTCTAGACAGCTAGGAGCGTCGGCTCCTTGGTCCTCCGTAGGCACTGAGGCTGCTGTGGGAAGCCAGGCCTGGCTTCTAGAGGCTGATGGGCTCTTTTCTGTCATCTCCAATTTAAGGTTCCATAGTTGCAAGTTCTGACTCAAGTCAGATTTCACAGGAAATGACCATGTTAGTTTCACTAGCAGTTGGTATAAACTTTACTGTGGTAGTTCTAGTTTATTCCTAGCTTCCTTGCCAAGTTAGCTATTAGCATGACTCCTATTGGAGAATGAGCCTGATTGCACCTATCACTTATAGTGGAAGCATCCATGTTAATTCGATCTGCCTGTTTTGCAGCCATCCTGAGCAACATAGTACCTCCCATTGTCCATCTACATGACATACCAAGCAGAGCCCTCTGACCTCTGCTTTGTCATTTAGAGCCAAAGTTGCCTACAGCATAAGCAGAAGGCTTTAGTTCTCAATGATTCTTAAGCCATCATGACACAGCACAATGACATGAGGTAAATGAATTTTACAGAAATGTGTTGTGATAGCAGTAAATCCAGCTAATCTCGTATGTATATGTGTATGTGTATATACATGCTTTTTTTTTTGGGTCCGGTCGTGGGGCTTGAACTCTGGGCCTGGGCGCTGTCCCTCAGCTCTTCAGCTCAAGGCTAGCGCTCTACCTACCACTTGAGCACAGTGCCACTTCCAGCTTTTTTTTCTTTTTGCTTATGTGGTGCTGAGGAATCGAACCCAGGGCCTCATGCATGCAAGGCAAGCGCTCTACCACTGAGCCACCTTCCCAGTCCCGTGTATACATGCTCTAAAACTTGAACCACTTCAGTGCCTTTTCTATGTGTGTGTACTACTAGGGCTTGAACTCAGGACCTGAGCATTGTCCCTTAACCTTTTCTCTCAAAGCTGGCATTGTACCACAGCTCCATTTCTAGTTTTTTGGTGTTTAATTGGAGCCAAGAGTCTCAGACTTCCCTACCCATGCTGGCTTCAAATCACAATCCTCAGATCTCCGCCTCCTGAGTAACTAGGATTTTAGGCATGACAACTGACACCTGGCTCATCAGTCCCTTTTAAATTACTGTTATTTTTTTGCCTCATGTTTCCTCAGTTTGCTTGATCTTGACTTGCTGACTTGAATCATACCTTCAGCCCAGCCGTTTGCTGGTTATTTTGAGAAGGAGTATGTGGTCTTATGCCTTTGATGATGATGCCTTCTAGATTTCAGCCTACTGAGTAGCTAGGATTCCAGGCATAAGCCACCAGGCAACTAGCTCCACCAGTCCTTTTTGGGGTTGGTTATTTTTGATTTTTTTTTTTTTGTCGGTCGTGGGGCCTGAACTCTGGGCCTGGATGCTGTCCCTCAGCTCTTTTAACTCAAGGCTAGCGCTCTACCACTTGAGTCACAGCACCACTTCCGTTATTTTCTGCTTATGTGGTGCTGAGGAATCGAACCCAGGGCCTCAAGCATGCAAGGCAAGCACTCTACCACTGAGCCACCTTCCCAGCCCCAAGGGTTGGTTATTTTTTAAATAGTCTCACTTTATGCCCAGGTACACCTGGACTGCAATCTAGATTTCCAAGAGCTACCCTCCAGGGAGAAAGAACTGTTAGTTCTGTCACTGTTTTCTAAAAGTAACCCCAGCATACACACGCTTTGTGTATTCAGGAAAAAGTACAGGGTTTACCTTTATTTCTGTTGTAAAGAGCCATATTTACAGAATACATTCATATTTTTAAATATGTTACAGTTCTCTATAGAAAACAATCCCATTAAAACAGCAACAAGTGATCTGGGTTCAATCTTTAAAATATTAGGTCAAATCAAAATATTCTTGTAAGTATTTCAATTTAATTTCACAGCACATTTGCAGGGAGAAATGAGAGAAACAGGAATGGAGAGGGGTGAGAAGAGAAAACACCCTTCTTCCCCATCATCAAGACTTCCGAGGAACCATCCCCACTGTGTGTCTGTCCATCTACTCAAGCTCACAGATGGCACCACAGACTGGCCTAGGTGGGCATTGCCAGGTGACTGGCCAGACAGGCCAGGGATGGGGGAGTCTCCCTGAGGCTCTGGAAGCTACCCACCACCCCTGCTGACATCTGAGGTGGAGGCCTCCATTCCCAGTACCCTGGGCCAGTGGCTGGCAGGGCTGCCATTCTTTTGAAAGCCAGAGCTGAAACAATGAGCAAATCAAAACCACAGGAGACCAGACTAAAAAGGCCTCCATCCTTGGATCTGGATGGGGACTTTCTCCCCGACTTTCTCCTCGCTGGGGGGCTCCTCTTTCTCCTTCTCACGTTCTTTGTTCCAGTCCTTCAGGCCCTCTGGTAGAGAAGTGTCCTCATCAAGGCTGCCAGTGCCTTCCACAAATTCTTCATAGGTAGATTTCTCTGCAAATGGTCTAGGGCCCAGGAGTTCTACCATATCATTCTTATCTAATACTTCTTTTTCTAACAATAGAAGAGCAACCTGAAACAGGAACAATTTCTATTAAATAGTTAGCCAAGTCTATTAAAAAACAACATTTTTACTTACAGCTGACTTCATCCCAACAAAGAATCTAAGGTAACTGAAAATGGTGTCTCAAGACAAGGTCATATAATTTTAGAATAAAAGATGCAAAATACTAGAGAAAAACATCTCTTGTATGTAAGCGGATACACACATATTTTATATCCACACAATTAAAGATTATATACATGTAATAAAGAGGTAGGAAGCCAGGTGCTGGTGGCTCACACTTGCAATTCTAGCTATTTAGTAGGCTGAGATCTGAGGATCAAAGTTCAAAGCCAGCCCAGGCAGGAAAATCTTGAGACTCTTATTTCCAATTAACAATCAGAAAACTGGAAGTGGAGCTGTGGCTTTATGTGGTAGAGTGCTAGCCCTGAGCAAAAAATCTCAGAGACAGACCAAAAATAAACAAACAGAGAAAAGAAGCAAGCAAGAGAAAGAAAAGGAAGGAAAGAAGGGAGGGAGGATGGGAGAGAGGGAGGGGAAAGGTAGGAGATGTTCTTTATTCTAGATACCATTTGGGATGTACTATTTTATGCAAAAAGGGAAAACTGCAATGTGTAAAGTGTGCTGCATTTGCCTTACACGTAGGCCATTAGCTCGTGGAACCCTTACACAAGCAATGGAGCTTCACAAACAGCTGAATGACCCAATCACCCACTGGTTACTGAATGTGGGGCCTCTCATCAGACCAAACCCAAACTTGGAAAGGCCTAGCAGCAGCTGTCAATCATGCAAGTTCTGTACTCTGCTTCCTAGCTCAGCCTGTGCAAGCTAGCAGCCCAGCTGCAACCTGGCTCTCTGAATCTCTACATCTTTTCCAGTTTTAGGCACTCTGTGCTGTCTTGAGCACTATGTGCTTTTGTGCTCAAAGAAACTGTTTCTTTTCCTTTCCTAGTTTCTCTTAAATAACGTTCATAGATAAATAATGAAATTCTCCAAGGATACAAAAGAAAAATACCACCAGGTAGAACATGCCTGTAATCCCAGCACTTGGCAGAGGCAGGAGGATTATGAGCTTGTGGTCAGTGTGTGTTACATGGAAGCTTCCACCACTAAAAATAAAAATTAAAAAAGTAATACAGTGTATCTACAGAGGGGGCAGGCTGGAAAGAAGGAGGGGTACATGGAAAAAGTAGTTGAAAAAACAACAAAGACAACAAAAAAGCAGAGAGACAAAGTGAAGCCATGAAAGTAAGTACCTGCTGGGGTGTAGCTTAAAGTGGTAGATTACCTACTACTGCCTAGTAAGCAGAAGGCCCTGAGTTCTATCTTCAGGACTACCAAAGAAAGAAAAGATATCCTGAACCACAAATTTGACACTACCCCACACATTTTAAATGCTATGCAAAGAGAGACAGGTGACCAGTTCTGAGTGTGGGTGGTGACAGTATCAAGAGAGTGGGAACCGCATCTACAGATCATATCTTGTAAAGAAAACTATACACTGAACGAACTCATAAAACACATCTAGTTTCTCAAGCAACTCCCATCTCATCTCCTCCCTCTGCAGTTCCCAGTGAATGTAATGTCTTTTAAGATATAAAATAGTGAAAAATCACCTTTTCTAATTTTTAAAATGTAATTGTGCAGTATGTGAATAGGTAGTAAAAATGGGTCTTTTTTTTTTGTCAGTCGTGAGTCTTGAACTCTGGGCCTGGGTGCTGTCCCTCAGCTCTTCAGCTACCACTCTACCACTTGAGCCCACAGCACCACTTATGGTTTTCTGGTGGTTAACTGGAGATAAGAGTCTCGTGGACTATCTCGCCCAGGCTGGCTTTGAACGGCGATCCTCAGCTCTCAGCCTCCTTAGTAGCTAGGATTACAGGTGTGAGCCACCAGTGCCTGGCTTGAATATAACACTTTTAAAAAGTCATCAACTTGGAGGCATTTAAGTTTCTTCCATTTTTTTCCCTGTTGAGATCTCACTGTGCTCAGACTTGCCTCAAACTCCTTGGCTATCCTCCTGCCTTAGACTCCTGAGTTGCTGAGACTGAAGACATGCACCACTATGCTTGCTTTTGTCTCTATATATTTCCATCTATCTCTAAGAGATAAGGACTCTCTAAAAACCCTGAATATGCTGATTTTTTAAAGTAAGTTCTGGGGAAATAACAGCTTTAGGATTTCTTCTTAGACCACTTTTAATTCTCAATAAATGTGCATACACACTCAAAACAATTATGGCTCACTACTTAAACTTTAATAAGGTCTTTTAGCCAAATACCAACATTATTTTAACAGGTTACATAAAAAGCTATTATTGACTGCAATCCCAGCTACTCAGGAGGCTAAGACCTGAGTATAGCAGTGCAAAGCCAACTCTGGCAGAAAAATCGTTGAGACTCAATTTCAACTTGTGAAGGTTAAAAGATGTTTGTGACTTTAAGTATCACTATCCCACACAATACTGTGAAGTTTGTGAAATTTATGTAATCACTTAATCTCAACAAAATTTTTTTTTAAAAAAGTCCTTGAGACTCATCTCCTATTAACCACCAAAAAGCCAGAAGTAGAGCTGTGGCTCAACTGGTAAAGCACTGGCTAGTCTCAAGCAAAAAAAACCTAAGGGACAGGACCCAGGCCCTGAGATCAAGCCCCAAGACCAGCACGTGTGAGTGGACAAACATGCGTGCATGTGCACTCACACACGCACACGTGCACGCGCATACACACACACACACACACACACACACACGCACACATATCCCACACACCATTGAGACCTATCACATTCTTTTTTTCATACCAAGCCTTCAAATTCCAGCACATCTCAGTCAGACTGGCCACATTCCAAGTGCTTGGTGGTTACTTGTAGCTGCCATAGAGATAGCACAGACTGAAGGTGAGTGGCAAGGGCTCTGCCACTTGTAACTTTACCCAGTCACTTGACCTGTCGTGTGATATCTCTTTGCCTATAAATGGGGATAACATTGAAGCTGCAGGATTTTTAAGGTTCCTAAAAGCTACCTCAGCAATACCTGGTACACAAGCTGGTTGGTCCTGGGCAGCTCCACTTGTCACAGATCTCCAGCCCTTCTCCTCTCTCTGGGTTCCCAGAGCCTAACTGGCTCAACATTGTTCTTAGCTTGTTTAACTTTCTCTGATGGGCCAGAGAGCACTTCAAAATCTTATGGTGTTTCAAGACTCTTGCTGCATTAAACAAGCTTTTCTTTCAACAAGCACTTCCGTGTCACACATTGTTAGTATGGAAGAATAAAATACCTGGGTTAAATTCCTACATCTACTCAATCATCTCTAGGCTTGGCAAATGGACTCCTTCCTCCTTCCCCTGTGACTCGACACAGCCTGCCCTCACATTACAGAGCTTATAATCTCAGAGAGCTCTCCAGCTGTCCTTTATAGCTCATCCTCTGGTTTTCAACAAGTAGTGTTTGTTGGCCTAGACCTCCCATCCACATTCATTTACCAATGTACACTCTAGCCAGGCACTGGTGGGTGATGTCTGTAATTCTAGCTTCATGAGAGGTTCCAAACCAGCCCAGGCAGGAAATAAGTACCTATTTTTTTAAAAAGTGCAAAAAACGGGCCAAAGACAGGAAGAAACTTCCTGGACAGAGTCCCAGGGTCACAACAAATTGGAGAGAGACTCGATAAATGGGATTACCTTAAAATAAAAAGCTTCTGCACAGCTAAATCTATCGCAACCAAGCTAGAAAGACAACCAACTAATTGGGAAAAAATATTTACCAGCAATATATCAGACAAGGGGTTAACATCCAGTATATATAGAGAACTCAAGAAACTAATCCCTCCCAAACCTAACAAACCAATTACTAAATGGGCAAGGGAACTAAAGAGGGACTTCTCAGATGAAGAAATAAAAATGGCAAAGAAACACATGAGGAAATGTTCATCATCCCTGGTGGTGAAGGAAATGCAAATAAAGACAACCGTGAGATACCACCTTACCCACCATGGTATGTCCCACATCCACAAATCAGCCAACGACAAACGCTGGAGGGGATGTGGAAAAAGAGGAACCCTATTACACTGCTGGTGGGAATGTACACTTATACAACCACTTTGGAAAGCAGTCTGGAGGGTCCTTAGAAAGCTAAAGATTGACCTCCCTTACGACCCAGTCATACCACTTCTAGGCATCTACCCTGAACAACAGGAACCAATATACAAGGACACGTGCACCTCCATGTTTATTGCAGCACTGTTCACAATAGCTAGGATATGGAAACAACCCAGATGCCCCACCACAGATGAATGGATCCAAAATTCTGGTATCTATACACAATGGAATATTATGCAGCCATTAGAAATGGCAAAATAATGGCATTTGCAGGGAAATGGACGGGGCTAGAAGAAATCATGTTGTGCGAGGTAAGCCAAGAGCAAAGAGACAAACGGTACATGGTCTCCCTGATAAGTGGATGTTAAATCCAAAATGTTAGATGATATGACAAAATTAACAGGACTTAAGAAACAAAGAACTTCCACTCATCTGGTCGAACCACTACTAAATATCCCCATGCTGCTGATCACATGTATGGTGTATATGTGTACACTGTTATATGTTATAGACCGTGATAGACAATTTGCTCCAGGAAAGTTAGAATGAACTTGTGACTTTAAATGAGCATCATTATTCCACAATACTGTGAAATTTGGGAAATTATGTAATCACTTAATCACAATTAAAAAAAAAAAAGAACCTCGGGGAAGGTAGGAAGGGAAGGGATAGTAGGGGGAAAACAATTGAGGGGGTAACAATGCTCAATGGGAAGTGTACTCATTACCTCACTCATGTAACTGTAACCCTCTGTATAGTATCTTTACAATAAAAAAACAAAAAGGGCTGGGAAGGTGGCTCAGTGGTAGAGTGCTTGCCTTGCATGCCTGAGGCCCTGGGTTCGATTCCTCAGCACCACATAAGCAAAAAAAATAAAAAAATAATAAAAATAAAAAAACAAAAAAACAAAAAAAACAGGCCAAAGGTATGCTACAGAAACAGAGCACCTGCTTGGAAAGTGCAAAGCCTGGAGTTCAAACCCCAAAATAAACTCCACTGTAGCCCTTCATTATTATCTCTCCTCCTGCCACTAGTCTCCAGTTGGAGGCTAATACTAGAAGCTTCTTTGGGCTTTTAAGAGTTTTCTTCTTTTCTGTTCTCTATACTTATTAATTTATACCTCTCTTTATCTTATCTGTGTTGCCATCATCAGAAGCACCTAGGAACTGTTACAGGGTGCCTGCAGCTGCCTTGAGCTGGCATTCTTGTTTTGCCATCCCATTTAGGCTAGCACACTGTAGCCACTCACCTTCAGTAATGAACTTGAGATGCAACCAAACCCAGGGTCTTGCACATTCTAAGCAAATACTGAGCTACACTTCTGTTGTAAACAATGAACTTCAAACATACTTGTTCAAGGTTCTTTAAAAAACAAGAAGACCAAATTGGGCATGGTAGTGCATAACTCTAATCTCAGTACTGAGCTGCTAATAAGATCATGAGTCTAAGACCAGCCTGGGCAACACAGTAAGACTGCCTCTCATGCACAAAAGAAAACTTCAAAAACTGAAAGAACAAAACAAAGCAAGTGGGCTGGGTTTGACCATTTTTCTCATTCTTTTCTGCATCAAAACCAGGGCTTGAGCTCAGAGCCTTGGGCTGTCACTTGGCTTTTCTGCCAAGTGATATGCTTTTTCCACCATGCCTCTGGTGGAAGGACCTGATTATGCCTAGGCCAGGCCTCCTGGGTATGTGTTCTCCTCTTGCCATCTCCTTCACTGTGACCACATCACCCTTCAAGATGCAATTCCAGCCCCAGCTTCTAAAGCCTTCTTGGGCCACTCTGTCCACACTGACCATTCCTGCTGCATGGCCATGTTTTGTGGCTGTTGGGTCTCTCTCCAGTAATGCAGGCAGTATGGATTCCTCTGGCTTTGCCTAGCATAGCTTCTCAAATTGCTGATTGAACATTACAACTTAGAATATGATTTTAGTTGTATCTTATAAAAGGCCTTCTCATTTAAATTTTACATGAACATATCATGTTGAAAGAACAAAAAAAATCAACTGTGGCTTCATGGATTCTAAATAATTAAGGGAATCCACTGAGTTCAGAGGGTCCAAACTTTTGTAGGTGCTATCAAATGAGATATAAATGAAAATGCAAAGTGTGTGTGTGTATGTGTGTGTGTGTGTGCGCGTATGCATGCCTGTATTGGGGTTTAAACACAATGTCAGGATGCTATCTATTAGCTTTTTTGCTCAAGGCTGGTGCTCTACTTCTTGAACCACAGCTGTACTTCTGGCTTTTTTGCTGGAGATAAAGAATCTCATAGACTTTTCTGCCCAGGCTGGCTTCAAACTGCAATCCTCAGATTCTAGCCTCCTAAGTAGCTAAGATTATAGATATGAGCCACCAGTGCCTGGCACAACAGCATATTTGTTCATGGAAATTCACAATCAAGCCAAAGGTAATTTTCATATGCCAATTTCCTACTTACCTATTTTTTTTTTTTTTTTTTTTGCCCTTTTTAAAAAAATCTCTCACGACTTATCCCTGAGCTGAAAACCAAATGGCAGCTCCCAACAAGGCAACTGTGTTTCTCACCTGGGAGTTCTAGAGAAGTAAGCTGGAAGGAGCACAGGCCAGCTTGCTTGACATTTCCAGACCTCAGTGAGAGGAGTTCTCCCCTATCTCCCCATGAGCCAGAACAGCACTGCTTCTGCTTCCCCACAGTCCAGAGCGAAGGAATTCTCAAGTCCAGACACCAACTAAACAATTTAATGTTATTTTATGCAAAACTGTGTAGCACCTACCTTCTCCACATCAGCTTTCTTTTCTGTGAGGAGTGCCACTGTTCTTTTATAAGCTTCACTAATGAGTATGCGTACTTCATCATCTATGAGTCTGGCGGTAGCTTCGCTGTAAGGCTTCTCTAATACCATGTCCCCCTGACGTGGTAGATCAAAGGAGATCTGTCCAACCTTTTCATTCATGCCAAACTGCACAATCTGAAGAACATGACAGTGGTGGTTAGACAGGGCAGCTAATAGGCAAGATGTATACAGTGGCCTGGGGCTGGCAAAGTGGACACAGTGCTCTGTAAAAATGAGCAGAGGCATGTTTTCAACTCCTGACCTGGTAGCACAGAATCAGAAAGCCACAGGCAATTTCAATAAGAGCAGGGGACAAGCCCAACACCTCTGTAGCCTGGATATATTGGTCTTCACTGTATGATGGAAACTGAGAAGCAGGAGGCACCCGATGTACCAAGACAATGACAAGGAACCTGCAACAGCCTCTCTCTGAAAGTGCACACCAGCCTGAGAACAGTTGACACTGGGCAGGTGTTTGTCATGTTCCCTTGCACTGAGGCCAACAGTGTGGCCCTAACCTAGCTAGCACATCATGAAGAAGCCTTTGAACTGACCAGAAAAGAGGTCAGACAGAAGTGGAGAGCAAGCGGAGAGAGGAGCATGGAAAGCAAGAAAACAGTGCTTTACCACTGGGTGCAAACAACAGGGACCCTAATGTGACTCCATCACCCTCCTCTCCTGAGAGCAGAATACTGCATGCAGAAGTGAGCAGCAGAAAAACACCTTAGGAAGCTATGAGAAAAAGAAACTGCAAAATTGGGTCTCTATAGACAAGAAAATCAGACAAACAAGTCTACTACACAGAGGAAGCTACTCTTCCAGAAACAGCTAAAGAAATCAGCAAAGTGATAGAAGATATGAAAAAATGGCATGAATCAAAACAGAAAGACTCATGAGGTGCTAGAATGTATGAAAAAATTATTTCTAGGAGAAAAACTTATTTATTTATTATTTATTTGGTCGTGGGGCTTGAATTTGGGGCCTGAGCGCTGTCCCTCAGCTCTTCAGCTCAAGGCTAGTGCTCTACCACTTCAGCTATAGCACCACTTCCAGTTTTCTGGTGGTTTCATGGACTTTCCTGCCTGGGCTGGCTTTGAACTGTAATCCTCAGATCTAAGCCTCCTGAGTAGCTAGAATTACAGACATGAGCCACCTGGGCCTGGCAGAGAAAAACTATTTTAAAAATAAAGATTAGGGGCTGGGAAGGTGGCTCAGTGGTAGAGCACTTGCCTTGCATGCTCAAGGCCCTGGGTTCGATTCCTCAGCACCACATAAGAAAAAAGCCGGAAGTGGAGCTGTGGCTCAAGTGGTAGAGCGCTAGCCTTAAGCTGAAGAGCTGAGGGACAGCGCCCAGGCCCAGAGTTCAGGCCCCACGGGCGGACCCAAAAAAAAAAAAAGATTAGCTACTTGGATGGTAGAGAACTGGGAGAACTGCAGTTCAAGGCCAGCCTGGGGAAAAAAAGATAGCAAGACTTCATCTTAGTAAAGTGTGGTGGAACACATCTATAGTCCTTGCTCTGTGGGAAATATACAGAGGAGAATCAAAGTCTTAGGCAGGCTGAGACCTAAAGCAATATCCAATTTAAAAAACAGCTAGAAGCAAAAAAGCCTAGGTACAAGGTCCTGAGTCCTAGTAATGAAGAAGGAATAAGTACTAAAGATTAAATTTGAATGCGAGAAGAACAAATAATCCTAAGAAAGACCTAAGAAAGGGAAAATGAAACATAAAAAATGACTAGTAAAAATTAACAATCTCTTTTTAAAATGAGGCACCGTAAATAACTGGAGAAAAGTGACAGACACAGATAACAGGCAAAGAGCAGCCAGATGAAAAACAGAAATTCCTGAATAAAGCTGTTTCTATCTCGTTCAAAGGCAGCTGACTCTCCTGTTGGGGGATGCGGGCAGCAGTGGGAGAAGTTAGGGAAACAAGGACAGATCCTAGCAGCCAGGAGAGAGACTGGCCAGGCAGAGGTTGGTGATAGGGGACAGGCAGGTGGGAAGGTTCATGTCCAGGGCCTGTCCAATTGTGGAATCAACATGAAACTTCATTTATGTAAGTTGTAAATACCGCTGCATCAAAAAAAGTTCATTTCTATAAGTTTTGATTGGCTTAAGATGGATTTAGGAACTAATTCTTGCTCAAAAAGTAGAAACCAGTGAAGCACAGTGTGCTGTCTGTTCCATGTGAACTCTCCTTTCTCAGGCAAAACAAGAACAAGAGGCAGAAGCCCCTTTTCACAGCCTCACCTGGGCATATGCACTCTGTGTGACCTTCCTCAAGTCGTCTTGAGCGCCAGTTGTTATTCTTCCAAAGAAGATCTCCTCAGAGACCCGGCCACCCAGAGTCATGCACATCCTGTCCAGGAGCTGCTCCTTAGTATATAAGTACTGCTCCTTTGGCAAATACTGAGCATATCCCAATCCTTTGCCTCGTGGGATGATGGATACCTGGTGAGGAAAATACATTTACAGCAGTGAGAGCCCACTCCCAAATGCAGACTGGTAAACCTAAGAGGAAGACAAATACCACAGGCTGGGCCAGCCACTGGCCTTGGCTAGACAAGCAGAGTGAAGGTATACAAGTTCCTTTCTGGATAACCTTCCATTAAGAGTTCTCCAAAGCACCTCCTGTCCTTAAAAAAAAAACAAAACCCAACACAAATTGTTCTATCATTACCAAATGAACCCTGGTCCGTCTCTGGAATTCTACCAGCAAACCACACAGGTTGATCCACTCCAGTCATGCCTACCTCCCCACTGGAGACCAAGGCCCACAGGGCCTTGATTTTTCTTTCCTAGTCCTTTTTTTTAAGCAGTTAACTTTATAAAGCTCAATGAGTTGCTTTTGGTTTTTGGCAGTACTGGGGTTTGAATTCAGGGCCTAACATTTGCTAAGGAGGCACTGGAGTATACTAACCCCAGACCCTTAGTCATTTTTCTGATACGATCTGTTTTTTGCCCAACCACCCTAGACTGTTATCCTCCTGTTTATGCCTTCCATTAGGTGGGATGTTAGGCATATACTGCACAACTAGATTTTTGATTGGGAGATGTGTGTGTGTGTGTGTGTGTGTGGTGGGATGTTAGGCATATACTAGCACAACTAGCTTTTTGATTAAGATGTGTGTGTGTGTGTGTGTGTTGAGATCTGAGGATCTCTCAACCACAGTTTAAAGCTAGACCAGGACTAGCACAACTAGCTTTTTGATTGAGATGGGTGTGTGTGTGTGTGTGTGTGTGTTGAGATCTGAGGATTTCTCAACCACAGTTTAAAGCTAGACCAGGACTAGCACAACTAGCTTTTTGATTGAGATGGGTGTGTGTGTGTGTGTGTGTGTTGAGATCTGAGGATCTCTCAACCACAGTTTAAAGCTAGACCAGGACTAGCACAACTAGTTTTTTGATTGAGATGGGTGTGTGTGTGTTGAGATCTGAGGATCTCTCAACCACAGTTTAAAGCTAGACCAGGCAGAAAAGTTTACAAGATAAGCAATTAATCTGTAAAATGCTAGACAACTGAATGTGTGGTTCAACTGGTAAAGTGACAGTTTTAAATGAAAACTCTGAGTGAGAGAGCAAGAGGCTCTCAGTTTAAGCCCTGGTACTGGCAAAAATAAAAAATAAAAAAGTTAAATGCAAGCTATCCTATTATGAATACAGTAGAAACAATAATTTAAATATTTAAAAGTATATATTAGGCTGCAAAGCAAACAGCACAACAGTCAAACTTCTGACCAAACAAAGACACAAAATGTTGTCATTATGCCCAAAAATTTCTCTTAAACATTCTTTTATTTCCAGTCCCAGGTAATTGCTGCTGAAAGGTAACTTATTCTTTCCAGACTTGCATATAAATTAACCACACAGTGTGTCTGCCTTTCTCATTTTAGTATCAGTCCACAATTCCAGGTATATTTAGTCCATTTAGTTTTACTGTTATGTTACATTACACAGCACAGACATATCTAACATCCATGCCATTTTTGGTGGACACTAGGTTTCTTTTCAGCTTGATACAGCAGGGGTCTTTGTATGGACATGTTTCTGTGTACCTTGGATATACATTAAGAATCATTTGGTCACAGAAATGTTAATAAGAAAACACTAAACTGTTGACACTATTTTATAGTCCTGTCAGCAATGAATAAGTGTTCCAATTGCTTCAGTGCTCTTCATGCTCACCAATACTGTTTTATTAAGTTTCAACCATTCTAATTAGTACATTTCACTGTCTTTTTTTTTTTTTTTGTCATGGGGCTTGAACTGTGGGCCTGGGGCTATCCCTCAGCTCTTCAGCTTAAGGTAAGGCTAGCACTCTACCACTTGAGCCACACAGCACCACTTCTGGTTTTCTGGTGGTTTAGTGGAAATAGGAGTCTCACGGACTTTGCTGCCTAGGCTGGCTTTGAACCATGATCCTCAGAGCTCAGCCTCCTGAATAGCTAGGATGACAGACGTGAACCATCAGCACCCAGCTAACATTCCGCTATCTTACTGGTGACCAATGATACCACTTTTATGTATTTAATACCCATCCATATCATTTATGGTAAAGCAGATACTCAAATCTTTACCCACTGTTTTTATTGGGTTGCTAATTTTCTTTTTGAGTTTTAGGAGTTATTTATGTATTTTAGATATAAGCCCTCTCACATATACATATTAAAAACATCTGAGTATATTTTTCATTTTCATAATAGTGTCTTTCAAAGACTTTTAAAATATTTTTCCTGTTTTGATGGTACTAAGATATGAACTCAGGATTTGTACTTGACTACGCAAGTATTTTGCCCACCTGAGACATATCTCTAGCCCCTTTGTTGCTTTATTCTTCAGATATGGTTTTGTGTTTTGGCCCAGAGTCTCAGACCACAATCCTGCTTTCTACAGCCCTGGCATAGCTAGGATGGTAGACATGCATCACCATATTTCTGGTTTGTTAATAGCTCCAAATCACAATGCTCCTGATGTCTACCTCCTGAGGAGCCAGGATTATAGGCATGAGCCATCACAACTAGTCTTAAAGTCAATGTTTTTGATTTTAGTGAGATCCCATTTAACATTTTCTGATTTTTTTTTATGCTGTAAGAAATTTCTGCATATACAAGGCCACAAAAAGTTTTTACCTATATTTTTTCCTCAAAGTTTTAGTTTTTTGTTGTTGTTGTTTGTTGCTGGTCATGGGCCTTGAACTCTGGGCCTGGGTGCTATCCCTGAGCCTCTCTGTGCTCAAAGCTAGCAATCTATCTCTTGAGCCATAACACCTCTTTTGGCTTTTTCTGAGTAGCTTATAAGAGATAAGAGTTTCATGGACTTCCCTGCCCAGGCTAGCTTTGAACCACAATCCTCAGATCTCTGCCTCCTGAGTAGCTAGGATTGCAGGAGTGATCTACCAATGCCCAGCTCAAAGTTTTAGTTTTAATGATCAACTCAAATTAATTTTGGTACATGAAACAGGAGTCAATGTTCACTTTTTTTTCTTCAGATGAATGCTTAGCTATCAGAATCATCAACTAATAAGACAATCTTTCTTCTCACTGAATTATGGTGGTATTTGCACTCTGCTTCCCTAACTGGTCTCTGCCAGGGTACTAGCCTTCATCACAGCAGCTATGTACAGTCTTAAAACACCAAGTGGTGTTTACACCTTCAATTTAGTTTAGCTCATATGTATTTCCATACAATTTTAGATTCAGCTTCATAATTCCCACAAAAATGTCTTTTGAAGCTAGATGTGTAGGTCACTGGTAGATTATTTACCTAGCATAAGGCCCAGGGTTTGATATCCAGCACCACAGGAAAAACTGTGATAATAACTGTGATAAGAAACTACAATGAAACTATAGGTCAATTTGAGAGGAACTGACATAATGTTCAAAAAACATAGCACATCTGTTTTTATTTAGGTCCTAATTCAATGTACAAGCACTACAAATACTTGCTTAAGTCTATCCCTCTGTATTCCATGTTTGCAGATGTTACTGAAATGGAATTGAATTCTCATAATTTCATTTTCCAACTGCTTGTTACTAATCTATAGAATACGATTGACCTTTATATACTGAACCTGAATTCTGCAAA
This sequence comes from Dipodomys spectabilis, assembly GCF_019054845.1. Classification (NCBI taxonomy): domain Eukaryota; kingdom Metazoa; phylum Chordata; class Mammalia; order Rodentia; family Heteromyidae; genus Dipodomys; species Dipodomys spectabilis. Next base: position 3,005,796 of record NW_024870760.1, read on the forward strand.
CGTCGCAACTTATGAGTTCTAGTGGCTTCTCTCTAGATTCTTTAGTGTTTTATGTATACTCTATACTCCTCTGCATCTCTCTTGCTTCAGGGTTCAGGCTGACTTCTGACATGGCGGGTAGGTGAGTGAGTGGACAATCAAGAGGCTGCTTTCTGTAACCTGTGATGCACTGGTCTAAGGAATGCATACAGTTGAAATTACAGATTCTAAATTACTCCATGCGCTGTCTCTCAGGCATCTATTTCCTGCCAGACTCTCTGGGGTTTCCCTGTATACATAAAGTTTTATGAAATCAACCAGTCACGGTTTTGTTTTCTTTTTTTTGTCGGTCGTGGGGCTTGAACTCTGGGCCTGAGCACTGTCCCTCAGCTCTTCAGCTCAAGGCTAGCGTTCTACCACTTGAGCAACAGCGCCACTTCCGGCTTTCTGGTGGTTTATTGCAGATAATAGTTTCACGGACTTTCCTGCCCAGGCTGGCTTTGAACCCCGATCCTCAGATCTCAGCCTCCTGAGTAGCTAGGATTACAGGCGTGAGCCACCGGCACCCAACTGAGTCTCGGCCTTCTATGCTTTTCTTGCTTCTAGGATTTGTCTGTTGAAATTCTAGTATTATTCAAATCCTGAGCTCTCTTCTTGTCTACCCAAGTTGTTCAATGTTCCATCACTTGTGTAGAGGTTATGAAAAACCCACATGCTTACAATTTGAACCACTGTGGCCGCTAGCTTATCCTTTGTGGAAGTGCAGCTCCCTGCTGAAGTGAGACCTCACACACTGAGCTGACCACCTATGTCTGACACACTGCTTCACCTTTAAGAGGGGGTCTGCATGTTCCAGGTACCAGCCAGCAACTGCATGACCTGCTTCATGGTATGCCACTGTCTTTTTCTCCTCAGGCTGCAGAACTTGGGTTTTCTTCTCCAAGCCTAATAAAATGTAACAAAAACCCAAATCATGGTATTAGTGATACTGACTTTAAAAAATAATTATACATGGCTGGGATGTGGCTCAAGTGGTAGAGCATCTGCCTGGCAAGTGCAAAGCCCTAATTTCAACAATCCCTTTACCTTATACATATACATACCAAGCAATACAATGCTATCCACTCTCTTGACTAAAATGTAACGTAATGACTAAGCTGCCTACAATAATTTAAAAATTCCTAATCAACTCTGAAATATACCCAACTACAGCAAAAACATGCATTCATTATCTTAACCCCAGGCACATTTTTTTTTTTTTTTGCCAGTCGTGGGGCCTGAACTCTGGGCCTGGGCGCTGTCCCTCAGCTCTTCAGCTCAAGGCTAGCGCTCTACCACTGGAGCCACAGCGCCACTTCCAGCTTTTTCTGTTTATGTGGTGCTGAGGAATCGAACCCAGGGCCTCATGCTTGCAAGGCATGCACTCTACCACTGGGCCACCTTCCCAGCCCCGCCAGGCACATTTTTATCCTAACTCTTCCACTCCTCTAGGCCACATATGCAGTTTAGATAGATAAACAGAAATGGAAAATAAAATTTAGCACTCTACTGACTTGACTTAGGTCAATGTGAAATATAAAATTCATAGGCAACAGAAAGTCTGGAAAGATCTAGGGTATTCAGCCTCAAGTTCTGGAAAAATAAGGGTGCGTGGTGTTCTGTTTGTAATGGAAGGCAGAAGGCAGAGAAGTACTGACGGTGAAAGATGTGGAAGCACCCATTCAGAGCCTGTATAGGCTAATTCTGAGCAGCCAACACACTGACTAGAGAGTGCATGAGGCCAGTTAGCCAAGGGAACGTGAGAATAAATTCAATGTATAACTCTAGAGACACAGAGTGTCTCACAGAAGAGTTTGTACTGACATCAGCATCAGCAAGAGACCTAGAGGACCTCAGTATAAGACCACTTCTCAGCTTGCAGAGGTGGGCCTATGCCTGCACCTCACTCGACAGATGGCAAACCATGATGTTGTATTCCATACTAATCCACATCATTATATTGTGACAGAAGCTATATACCCACAACAAGTAAGTCCCACAGAGTTGCCAGGGTCAAAAGTTATAATATGAGCTAGGAAGCCTTCCTTTTCTATAAATATTGCAGTGCTGGGGATCAAACTCACGGTCTTGGCATACTAAGTACACATTCTACTTCTTGGCCTCAATAAGCACCTCTTGCCTATCTGAAAAAACAAAGCATTTCTCTATAGCTTCTCCCAAGAGTGGTTCCCTTTCTCAGCATTAAAAAACAACTATTCATGACTTCTGTACACAGTGACAGCTAACCGACAGACATACTCCTACCTACCACAGAGCAAGGAGAGGAGGCCTGAACACCCAGCAGCATAAGCAGGCCTGAGCAAGCTTAGTGAGTCTCACAGCTCAAAGGATAAACTTTGTTTCTAGATCGCAGCAAACAGAGAAGTCAGATGCCTCAAATGATCAGTTTTTAAAAAAATTTGAGGTGGATATTGTACAAAGAGAAATGTATTCATTACTTGACTTATGAAAACTGTAACCTCTCTGTACATCACCTTATTAATAACAATTTAAAAGAAAAAAATTTAGATGGAAGTCTCATTATGTAGCCCAGGCTGGCTTCAAACTTGAGATTATCTTGTCTCAGCCATCTCAGGGTTGGGATTATAGATATGTACCACCATGCTTATGCTTTTTATTAGCCTTTACATTCAGCTGCCTTACCACCGATCACTCGTTCAATTGCTTGCTCAAAGTGTTTTTCATTTATAGAATCTGAGAGGTGTCTTGCAGCAATCAAAGCAGCTTCATTGCAGACATTGGCAACATCAGCTCCTACAGAAGGAAAACATGGAATTGCTTAGCCACCAAAACACTCTCCAACCGACATGATAGAGAACAAAGTTATCTCAACCAGTAGTGCATGTGCACAGCTCTTATGGATATATAATTTAGCTCAATCCAGGAGAATATTAAGATCCTGCAGCATTTTATACCAGTCTAAGACAATCTTGGCCCTCTAAATTGAGATGAAAGAATTAGTAGTAAATAGATCATTACAGATAGTATTGTACCTTAACAGATCATGTGTCTCATTAAGCAGCAAATTAAGACAGTAATCAAAAATACAAATTAACTCAATTTTGCTATCTCTGCAAAAGTCATTTTAGGGAACAAGCTTACATAAAATCACAAACATTTTTACTAGCATTAAAATAATCTAATACATCTGGCTGAATTACTCAATTTAAATATGTAAAAGTTTATCAAATACTTTTTAAACCCATAAGCACCTTTACATTATCAAATTAAGAATATATTAAGCTATACCATGGTATATGTGCTCAATAAAATATAAAACACTGAAAATTCCATGGTCCACACACAAGAATTAAGTAAAACACCAGAACTCCTATGATATTTAATATGACCATATTCTAGCCATACAATTGTATAAAACCTTCTATTCTAAAATATAACTTTTAATTTGAGTTTAGGAAGGATAAGGAATAAGAAAGATATTAATTTATATTTTAAAAAGCTTATGGAATTAAACACACCAAAAGATATTCAGTATCACCAGTTACTTAGAAAATACAAATCAAAACCTCAATGAAAACCACTTGAAGCCCTGGGATGGCTAATCAAAGACAATAGCGAGGATTGGGGAGGATGTGAGGGCACTGGCACAAAATTCATACACTGCTAGTGAAAAGTAAAATGATTTATCCATTCAAATAGTTCCTCAAAAAGCCAAACATTATTATGCGACTCAGCAATCCCAATCCTAGGTGTACAAACCTACAAAAATGAAGATAAATGTCCACATAAAAATCTGCAGATGAGGGGCTGAAAAGGTGGCTCACTGGTAGAGTGCTTGCCTTGCATACATGAAGCCCTGGGTTTGATTCCTCAATACTACATAAGCAGAAAAAGTTGGAAGTGGCGCTGTGAGTAGCAGAGTGCTAGCCTTGAGCTGAAGAGCATAGGGACAGTGCCAAGGCCCAGAGTTCAGGCCCCACGGCCGACAAAAAAAAAGTCTGTAGATGAGCCAGATGTCAGTGGCTTCTGCCTGTAATTCTAGCTACTGAAGAGGCTGAGATCTGAGGATTAATGGTTCAAAGCCAGTCCAGGCAGGAAAGTCCCCATGAGAAAACATACAACAGAGGGTCCCATTAGCTGCACTGGACATTGATGAAAATGAACTAAGCAACTCAAGGGCAGTGAGGGGAGGGAGGGAATGAGAGGGCAAAAGGGAACAGCTGAGGGCTGGGAAGGTGGCTCAGTGGTAGAGTGCTTGCCTTGCATGCATGAGGCTCTGGGTTCAATTCCTCAGCACCACATAAGCAGAAGTGGTGCTATGGCTCAAGTGGTAGAGTGTTAGCCTTGAGCTGAAGAGCTAAGGGACAGCGCCCAGGCTCAGAGTTCAGGCCCCACGACCGACCAAAAAAAAAAAAGGGAACAGCTGACACTAAACAGAAGGAAAGAAATGTACGTATCACCTGATGTGAAAGAAATAGTATTATCAAAGCTCATAGAATCACAAACTTTATAGACCCTGATAATAATAATTTGTCTCATGAAGGTTAAAATCTGTTTATGACTTTAACTAAGTATCACTATTTCATGTGAAATTTATGTAATCACTTAATCTCAATAAAAAAAATTATTAAAAAGGTAGGAACCAGCCAAATATCCTTTATCTGACAAACAGGTATATAAAATATAAAATAGCCATAACACTGAGTATTATTTGGCCATAAAAAGGAATGAGGGGCTGGGAAGGTAGCTCAGTGGTAGAGTGCTTGCCTAGCATACATAAGGCCCTGGGTTCGATTCCTCAGCACCACATAAACAGAAAAAGCCGGGAGTGGTGCTTTGGCTCAACTGGTACAATGCTAGCTAGCTTTGAGCTGAAAAGCTGAGAGATAACGCCCAGGCCCAGAGTTCAGGCCCCATGACCAAAAAAAAAAAAAGGGAATGAAATGTTGCTAACTGCTACCAAATCAATGAACTCTGAAAACCATATGCTAAGTGAATATACTAAGCCATGCAACATAATCCATTTATATAAAATGTCCAAAACAGGAAAGTCTGAAAGACTAAAAGTAGATTAAGGGTTGCACAGGATTGCAGCCACAGAAAGACTGCTGATATTTCAAAATTAGACTATACCCCACGACTGACAAAAAAAAAAAAAAAAAAAAAAAAAAAAAAAATTAGACTATAACGATACAATTCTGAGTATACTAAAAATTACTAAATTGTACATTTTATATGGGTAAAGACTACAAGTGTGTTAATTTCAACTCAGCAGCATTATAAACAAAGATCACTATGGATAAGAAGACAAGCTGTCAACCATAAGTCATAATCCACTTGAAAGGCAGTGAGAAGAGGGTAGAAGACAGATGCAATGAGGCTGGATGTGATTTAATGATTGCTGATAGGTGCTGATGGGCTCACTACATACTTCCTATAATTCTATATGTTTGAAATCTGCCACAACTAGAAGGTAAAAATTATGTAGGAACCCCAAGGCAAGAGATATAGGAGTGAACGGTACCAGATACTCATCAGGAACTTAGAAAAAGACAGTGGTGATTTCCACTCACCTGAAAACCCTGGGGTTAAGGATGCCAGCTTTCGGGCCAGTTTCTCCTTTTCCAGGGTATTGTCCAGTTTCAGTGGCCGAAGGTGAACTTTGAAAATAGAGGCTCTTCCTTTTATATCTGGTGGTCCTTTAGAAAGTATTTTCAAAGCAAAAAGATCACTGTAAGACAGTCACTCCAATCCCCACAAGTGGACCAAACCCAGTAAGTACTGTCTTACCAATAAAGATCTGCCTGTCAAAGCGGCCTGGCCTCATCAGTGCTGGATCCAGGATGTCAGGCCGATTGGTACCAGCCAAAATGACCACATTTGTTGTAGTATTAAAACCTGAGAAGACACAATGAACATGCAATGAGGACTAAATGACATAGAAAGGAAACTAAAGTGCCTGTAAAGAAAGCTATGCTGCATTGAGCACAGCTTTCTACTGCTGTCCAGGGGTTCCTAAAGTTAAAAATTTGAATTAGTTCTTACTATTCATCTTGTTCTTAGTGACCAAAATATAAGTTTTTGTAAATACTTACCTATATTTTTAAAAAATACTTGCTTTCATTAGCACATAATTATAGCTATTTATAGGGTAAAATTTACCATTTTGACACAATTAGAAAAAAAGGATTATCCACCTCCTCACACTTAATATTTGTGTTGGGAGCATTCATTCAAAAATTCTACTAGCTGTTTTGAAATAGAATAAGCAACTTATTGTTGTTAAACATAGTTACCCTACCATGTTACAGATTAGACGTTATTCCAAAGCCAGGCATTGGTGGCTCATGCCTATAATCTAGCTCCTCAGGAGTCTGAGAACAGTTCGATTATGGTTCAAAGCCAGCTCAGGCAGAATAGTCCCCTTGACTCCATCTCCAAAAATAACCAGGAGAAATCAGGCTGGAAGTATAGCTCAAGTGGTAGAGTGTCAGCCAAGTGAACAACGCAAGCCAAGTGGAGTTCAAACCACAATCCTATTTTCTCCCTGCAAAGAGCCATTCCTAGTGAAGCATAGTAGTTCAGATGTGTAATCTCAGCTATGCAGGAGGTGGAAATCAGGAAGATTGTCATTCAAGGCTAGCCCAAGCAAAAAGTTAGTGAAATCTCCATGTCAACAAGCAAGCTAGGAGTGGAGGTTCACATCTATGATTCTTGCTACTGGGAGGCATAGGTCCAAAACACAAGGTCCTATCTGAAAATGAAAGTAAAATGGGCTTGGAGTGTAGTTCAAGTTAACTATAAGTTTAGAAGATGGTCTTCTCAACTTTAAAAAGTTTTAAAACATATCAGGTTAAGTTTGTAAATGAAGTAATGACTTCCTGGACCACAAGCCACTATGTATCTGGGAACATATGACAACTTTCTTCTGTCATCTCTTCTCTAGACTTAAGACGCTCAGTTTCCCAAAAACAAAACAGTAAGAACCCTGGCACTGGAAGAATATTGGGACTAAACACAGATGCTGCATCCTGACTACCACACAATGGAACAGAATCTCAACCCTCTCATTTGGATATAATGCCTGGCTTCACTTTCTAAACCAGTGTGATTCCTGATATTGAGTTTTCCATTTCCCTTTCTGCACACACACATAGCCCTGTGTCCACATTCCTTCCAGGAGGTAGGATGCCACATCCTAGGAACTGGTTTTCCCAAATAAATGTACACTAAGCATTCAGTAGAAGCCATGCTTAAATTCTGAGTTTCCATCTTTTCCCTGGGTGAGTTGTTCAGTCTGAACCTCTTTCATTGCTGGATGACAGCAGTGAGCTACACTCCCAAGCAGCTTGGGTTTTCCTGATGCTTCAGACCACAAATGATGAGAATAAAACTGTAATTCTTTTGTAAATCACTTCCCCAATTTATCTCTTATTCAACATGAACATCTTAGCATCAGCACTAATTTAAGACAAGCTATTAGGTGAGGAACACAAAGACGTAATGCCTCTATGTGCATCTGATCATATAAAATAATATGTATCAAAATGAACTATGAGAAATGGAAACAAGAGGATTTTTCTTTGTTGTTTTCATTTTCTTTTTGTGTGTTTGTCCTTTTATCTGTCTTTGGGAGGGACAAAGAGTAAATAAATATAATGGTACTCACTAGACACTTAGTTGAAAATGAACTATATGACCTGTGGATGGGGATGGGAAGGAAACCACAAGACAGCAAGAGAAGGGGTAACATTGTCCATAAAGAAATGTACTCAGGGAGGGGGGAGGCTGGGAAGGGAGGTGAAGGGTAAACAAAGGAGGAGGCTGCAATGCTTGGTAAGAAATGTATGCATTATCCTGCCCATGTAATTGTAACCCCTCTGTACAGTATGTTCTCAAATAAAATTAAATTAAATTAAAAAAAAAAAAAAAGAAATGTACTCATAGAAGGGGTGCTGTGGCTCAAGTAATAGAGTGCTAGTCCTGAGCTGAAGAGCACAGGGACAGCGCCCAGGCCCAGAGTTCAAGACCCACAACCCATCAAAAAAAAAAAGAAATGTACTCATTACCTGACATATTTAACTGTAATCTCCCTATACATCACCTTTATAGTAACAATACAAAAATAGAAATAATAGGGGCTGGGAAGGTGGCTCAGTGGTAGAGTGCTTGCCTTGCATGCATGAGGCCCTGGGTTTGATTCCTCAGCACCACATAAGCAGAAAAAGCCTGAAGTGGGTGCTGTGGCTCAAGTGGTAGACCGCTAGCCTTGAACTGAAGAGCTGAGGGACAACACCCAGACCCAGAGTTCAAGCCCCACAACAGACAATGAATAAATAAATAAATAAAATAAAATAAAATAAAAATAATAAGACAGGCTGGTAGACAAAGTACTGGTATAAAAGAATGTGTGCATGTGTGTGTGTGCACATGTGTGTGCGCACGTACCCATGCATGCACACACATAAGCACATACCATCCTGGGGCTTGAATTCAGGGCCTGGGTGCTGTCTCTAAGCTTTTTGCTCAAAGCTATTGCTAAAAGAACACTTTTTTAAGGTTTTAGAAAATATTTTGGTTTTTCTAACAATCTCACAGCAAGAACTGTCACTACATAAATATAAGAGACATCTAGAAGTGACACCTCACCATCCATCTCCACAAGTAGCTGATTGAGTGTGTTCTCCTGCTCGCTCTGCCCTCCGAAGTTGCCTCGTCCTCTCTTCCTTCCCACAGCATCAATCTCATCAATGAAGAGAATGCAAGGGGCATTTTTCCGAGCAAGGGCAAATAAGTCTCGGACCTTAACAAAAAGAGAAGGACAAGAGTCATTTGACAAGTGAATGCTATTTAGCTTCTAATAAAACTAAACCTCAGAGTAGGCATGGTGGGACATGCCAGTATTAGGGAAGCTGAGGCAGAAAGATCCCAAGGTCAAGGTCAGCCTGGGCTCACTCTCACAAAACAAAACAACCCCTCCTGTCCCATGAAGACAACTGATGTGTGTTTCACATTGTACATTAATATTTTAAGAGGTAAAAGTACAGCTGGGTACCTGACTCATGCCTACAATCCTTACTACTCAGGAGGCTGAGATCTGAGGATCATGGTTTGAAGCCAGCCTGGGCAGGAAAGTATATCATGAGATCATTATCTCTAACCACCAAAAAGTCTAACGTAGAACTGTGGCTCAAGATGTAGAGCATTATCCTTGAGCAAAAAAGCTCAGGGGCAGCGCCCAAGCCCTAAGTCCAAACCCCAGGACAGGCACACAAAATAAATCACAAGTAGCAAAAGAGAGGCAAATGTTGAGTAACTTGGTACCTGACTTAAGGTGACCATTTGTATAATCCATAAATTATTATACATGTAATGAGCTCTAACAATACTGCTATTTTTATCATACTAGCAAATAACTATTACACATTTTGCCTTATACAAGACAACACAGTAAAGCTGTAACTTTTATATTTCTTGAAAAAGATTTCTCTGGGGCTTCTCCAGGGCATCTCCAGAGAAGCAGAGTCTTCATAGCAAGTCTGTACAACAACCACACAGAAAGGAAAGGCAAAGATGCTCCACAACCATCCAGCTGACCGATGCTGATCCTGCCCCCAACCTTGCCACCAGCACCTTGCTCCCCTGTCATGCTGAGCAGGACCTTTCATCATGAGATGAGGTTGATAGAAGCCCCAACCATCAGTCACATGCTCCTTCTAAGATGTACAGACAACCTCCCTGTGTTTCAGATCCTTTTCATTCCTAGATCTTTGATCCATTTGGAGTTGATTCTGATGCAGGGTGATATATAAGGATCTAACTTCAGTTTTCGATAAGTAATTAACCAATTTTTCCAGCACCATTCCTTCCATTCTATTTTTTTTAGCTCCTTTATCGAAGATTAGGTGGCTATAGGTCTGTTTTGGACAAATGGGACTGCATGAAGTTGCAGAGCTTCTGCATGGCAAAGGACATAGCTAGCAAGATCAACAGAAAGCCCAGAGATTAGGAGAAGATCTTCACTAGCCATACAATGGACAAGGGTCTCATATCTAAAGTATACCTAGAACTCAAAAACGTAAATCCTCCCAACGACAAATCCTCAAAGAAACAACTGCTCAATAAATAAGTGGGCTAAAAACTTAAAGAGAAACTTCCCTGAAGAGGAAATAAGAATGGCCAATAGACACATGAAGAATTGCTCAACCTCTCTAGTCATGAAAGAAATGCAAATCAAAACAACATTGAGATACCACTTCACCCAGTTAGAATGGCTATAATCAACAACTCTAATAATAGATGCTGGAGGGGATGTGGACAAAAGAGAACCCTACTGCATTGTTGGTGGGAGTGTAAACTTGTTCAACCACTTTGGAAAGCAGTATAGAGGTTCCTCAAAAGGACTCCACATAGAGCTCCCCTATGACCCAGCAATCCCACTTTTGGGCATTTACCCAAATGATCACAAACAAGACCATACTAAAGCTACCAGCACAGCTATGGTTACTGCAGCATTATTTACCATAGCTAAGATATGGAACCAACCCAGATGCCCCTCAGTAGATAAATGGATCAAGAAAACGTGATATATATACACAATGGAATTCTATGCCTCCATCAGAAAGAATGATATTGCCCCATTTGTTAGGAAATGGAAAGATTTGGAAAAAATTATAAGTGAAGTAAGCCAGGCCCAAAGAACTGTAAGTCCCATGGTTTTCCTTATTTGCAATAACCAGTATATGTCTGAGACAAGTAGAAAAGGTCAGAAAAGATGTTAAGCAAAATGAACCCCAAGATAAGGACACAAGTGATTTTTCCTTTCTTGCTATTGTTTCTAACATATTTATCAGGTACCATGTGATTTTTTTGTTGCTTTGTATGTCCCTCCCCCATGGTATAACCCCTGCTTTCACTGTATTTGATGTTGGTATAATTTGGGGAGGGGAAGGGAAAATACCAATTGTTTAAATAGGGATACAGGTTGACCCACTGCAAAAATGAGATTACAACATGTACAAGACGCTATGTTGAAAAATGAACTTTTACAATTTAGGCGAGGGGAGGGTGGGGGGGGAGGAGGGGGGAGTGTAGTTGTGGAGATGGGAGGGAAGGGATGGTAGGGGAAAAACAAAGGAGGAGGCAACAATGCTTGATAAGAAATGTACTCATTACCTTGCTCATGTAATTGTAACCCCTCTGTACAGTATTTTCACAATTAAAAACTTATTTTAAAAAAGAGAGACTCTTATCTCTAACCAGCCAAATGCTGGAAATTGCACTGTGGCTCAGAGTGGAGAAAGATGGTGGGGATGGTGCCCAGGCCTTGAGTTCAGGCCCCATGACTGACAAAAAAGATGCTAACTGGAACAAGCCATCCCAGCAATGAGCTTACTCTCAGGACAAAGCCCACCCTGACAATGAGGAATCATAGAGAAGAGTGAGAGGGAATGGTGTCACATCCTAAATGGAGCCAACTCTGCACTTGTTCTTTCAAAATTCATTATCACCAGGAAATAAAGAGAAATAGTTAATAAGTTTGCCCATGTAATGTCCATACCTGTCTACCTTCTAACTGGACAGGAACTGACATTCTTTCCTTTGTTACCCACTATCTGTATTTATAGTGAGTCTTAGACTGAGGACAGTTAGCCTTGGCAGCTTCCTGGGCCTCCCATCCAACTCTATACTCTAGAGCTCTATCAGACAAGGCCTCCTGTTGGGCCCTTAACCACTCCCATCCAGACCTAACCTCTGACTGGTTATTCTCAACATGCTCCATCATGCTCTCCCCACTCAGTTCCCAAAAACCCTAGACACTCCCTTCCTGCCCCTAGACCAGCTATATGGAAATTCCTCCTTCCCTGTAATGGGCCACAACTGGGCTTATGCTCCAAATCTAACTTTTCTGCTTGTGCCTAGGGTGTGCTTTCCTGTGCCATTCCTATCAACTGCTCCTGACACCTTGCCAGTCTTTTGCCTGATCTCACCTATTCAAAAGTTTGTCTTCAATAGCCCTTACTCAGGACACCACCTGGGAGCAAGTCTATACCATCTTATTACTGCAGATAAACTGCCCTGCCCAATGTAGATCTGAAGACCCCAGCCCCAGTGATTCCTTAACACCCCATGCCAGCAGAAAGATTATGATGCCCATTGGCTCTGGAGGTGCTTCTGGAACAAGCCAGAGGTTTCACCAACCAAACTATTAACCAGATGCTCCTATAAGGTGGGCACAGAGGCTGCAGTCAACTTTCCACCCATGAGTCCAGTGGATGCAGGACCTTCAGGAGAGCATCCCATAGGGTCATCGCCCCTTTTCAGCAGGAAACAGATTCAGAAGAGGGACTACTGCCCCATGTCCCAGCTGATAACAAACAAAAGAAGGTGGAATACTGGCTGAGGTAGTTATTCTGTGGCAGCAGACATCCTAGTGGCTTAAGTTCCTCCAGACTGTCTGTATCTCAAGGTCTCCCTGACCTGACCCAACCACAAACACCAACCCCCTTACCATAAATTTCCCTGACTACGCAGTTGCCAACTTCCTCATTCTTATAGACACTCTCCCCATAACTACTCCTCTAGCTTTATAGCAGGTGCAGGAAGCAGCCTGTCACTTTTATGACATTAAACCTTTTTTCCCCTCTTGGATGTGTATGGTGTGCTTTATTTAGCCAGTTGAGACATATAATAGAAACGCCTCTCAAACTTAACACACCAATTACTAAATTGAAAAGGGAGCTAAGAAGAGTCTTCTCAGAAGAAAAGGTAAGAATGAGAAAGAGGCTGGGAATGTGGCATAGTGGTAGAGTGCTTTCCTAACATGCATGAAACAGTGGGTTTGATTCCTCAGTACCATGTAAACAGAAAAGCCAGAAGTGGCGCTGTGGCCCAAGTGGTAGAGTGCTAGCTGTCAGCAAAAGAAGCTCAGGGACAGTGCCTAGGCCCTGAGTTCAAGCCCCAGGACAAACAAAAACAAAACAAAAAAAAGCAAAAGGCAAAGAAACATATGAGGAAACATTCATCATCCCTGGTCATAAAGGAAATGCAAATCAAAAAAACTCTGAGACTCAATCTCACCCCAGTAAGATTAGCCATCATTTTGAATTCTGACAACAAATGCTGGTGAGGATATGGGGAAAAAGGAACCTTGTCACACTGCTGGTGGGAATATAAACTAATACAACCACTCTGGAAAGCAGGCTGGAGGTTCCTCAAAAGAACTAAACATAGACATTCCCTACAATCCAGCCATACCACTCCTAGGCATCTACCCTAAGCAGCATGAGCCGGGATGTAATATGGACACCTGTACCTCCGTGTTCACTGCTGCACTTTCACAATAGCCAAGATGTGGAAACAACCCAGATGCTACAAAATAGATGAGTGGATCCTATATACAATGAAATTTTACACAGCTATTAGAAAGAATAAAATAATGTCATTTGAAGGGAAATGGACGGAACTAGAACAAATCATGTTAACTGAGGTAAGCCAAAATCAGAGAGACAAATAGCATATGTTCTCCCTAACATGCAGAAGTTAGATCTACAACACAATGGGACATGACAAATTACACAGAATTCTAGATATTCACAGTGAGACCAAAGAAGGTTAGTCTTAGGAGAAAACCACAAAGATATAATACCCAAGTGCCTCTTCATATGCATATAAAATAATATACATAATAAAATGAAAATGAACTCCAATGATAGGGAAACAAAGGGGTTTTCGTATTTGCTCTTGCTCTTTTTGATGACTCTATTCTTTACCTTATATGGTATACTCATGTGCACTTCTGTGGAAGGATAGGGGAAGGGCACTGAATCAGAGGAAAAAGGGTGAAAAAGTACAGCAGTGTAGTGCACTGACTGCACTGGACATTGATAAAAGTGAACTATGTGAACTATGGGAGGAGATGGGAGGTAGAGAATGGAAGAGAATGAGAAAACATAATACTATGTGAAAGGAAATGTACTTATTACCTGACATATGTTAAAGTAAGCCCACTATATATCATCTTCAAAATAATAAATTAGAGGGGCTGGGAAGGTGGCTCATTGGTAGAGTGCTTGCCTCGCATGCATGAAACCTGGGTTTGATTCCTGAGCACCACATAAGCACAAAAAAGTTGAAGTGGTACTGTGGCTCAAGTGGTAGGGCACTAGCCTTAAGCTGAAGAGCTCAGGGACAGTGCCCAGGCCCAGAGTTCAGGTCCACAACTGATAGCAAAAGAATATATAAATATGACTTTATTAAACTAAAAATATTTTTTATGCTTTATTATTAAAAAAAAAACCCAAAAAACAAAAACCAGGGTGCTGCTAGCTGTAATTCTAATAACTCAGAAGGCTGAGATCTGAAGGACCACAGTTCAAAGCCAGCCAGTGCAGAAAAGTTAATTTCCAAAAAAAAAAAAAACAACAACAAGCCAAGCTGGAGGGTACCCCAACTGGCAGAGTACTAGTACAAGAATAAAAACTAAGTACTGGAAGAAGGAAAAGAAAGGTGGGGGAGGGGAAGGGAGGAGAGGGGAAGGGAAGGAAAAGGAGCAAGCCAGGCACTAGTGCCTCACACCTGTAATTGTACTCAGGAGGCTGAGATCTGAGGGTCCTGGTTCAAAGCCAGCTTGGGCAGAAAAGTATGTGAGACTTATTTCCAATAAACTACTCTGAAAAAGCCAGAAGTGATGTTGGGGCTCAAGGAGGAACACTAGCCTTGAGCAAAAGAAGCTTGGGGACAGAGCCTAGGCCCAGAGTTCAAACCCCAGGACTGGCAAAAAAAAATAAAAAATTTTAAAAGAAGAAAAATGGGCTGGGAAGGTGGCTCAGTGATAGAGTGCTTGCCTTGCATGCATGAGTCCCTGGGTTCAATTCCTGACTACCATATAAGCAGAAAAAGCTGTGGCTCAGGTGGTAGAGCGCTAGCCTTGAGCTGAAGAGCTCAGGGACAGTGCCTAGGCCCAGAGTTCAGGCCCCACAACCAACAAAAAAAAAAAAAAGAAAGAAAAAGAAAAAGAAAAGTCCATCTATAGAATCAGAAAATAATTACAAATTGGGGCTGGGATGTAGCTCAGTGGCAAAGCGCTTGCCTAGCAAGCGCAACGTCCTGGGTTCGATCCCCAGTACCAAAAAAAAAAAAAAAAAAAGAAAAAGAAAATAATTACAAATCAGATTTTGACAAGGAGTTAGTATTCAGAATGTTTAAAGCTCTGAAAGGACAAATGGAGAAAAATAAAATTATACATAAAATCCAGGAAAACTTTTCCAAAAAAGATATATATAGAATGTAACTTACTCTAGCTGGACCCACACCAACAAACATCTCCAAAAACTCAGATCCACTAACAGTGATGAAGGGGACGTTGGCTTCTCCAGCTGTGGCCTTAGCTAGCAGTGTCTTCCCAGTACCTGGAGGACCAGTAAGAATGGCACCCTTAGATTAAAAAAAAAGAAATTACATTAATCAGAATCTCAGAAAGGTAAATTGCATAACCATAGTAATTCCAAATCACTAAGCATTTCTAAATCACTGAGCATTTCTTCAATATCTGAACTTTGTAGTAGTAAGTGGAGCTATGGCTCAACTGGTAGAGCAATAGTCTTGAACTGAGCCTTGGCTCAGGGACAGTGTCCAGGCACTGTTCACTGTTTACTGCTCCATTATTCACAATAGCCAAGATATGGAAACAACCCAGATGCCACAAAATAGATGAGTGGATACAAAAAATGTGGTATCTATATATAGTGGAATTTTACACAGCCATTAGAAATAAAATAATGTCATTTGCAGGGAAATAGATGTAATGAGTTCAAGCCCCAGGACACCCCATAGCCGGCCAACACAGACACACAAAATAAAATGAAGTAAAATTAGTACAACTATTTCTAACATTTTTAGTTAGAAAATCAACTATTTCTAACATTTTTTAGTTGGGATAGTGTTATAACTCACTGATACTTGAATTAGGCAGAAACCAAGTTAAGAAAAAGGAAATGTCAACATAAAATGTCAACTTCAAAGCTGAAGAAACAAAGATTTTTTTAGTCTTCTGAAAGTTCATTTTACCTTTGGGATTTTTGCTCCAAGGTCTTGATACTGCTTGGGGTTTTTCAAGAAATTCACAAATTCCATGATTTCTAGCTTGGCCTCCTCACAGCCTGCCACATCTTTGAACTTCACATCTACCTCATCTTTTAAGACCTTGGCTGTAGTTTCCCCAACACTGAAGAGTCCACCCATCCCTCGGCCAGTTCGACCAATGCCAGCAGGTCCTCTTCTTAAGGTGTAGAGTAGGAAAACGATGATGAGCACCGTCGGGAGCATGCTCAGGAGGAAGGATCTAGGGGAACAAGGCATAAATCAAGGCATAAATCCATGTTTCTAACTCTGACTAGCAAAGAATTTCATAACTGCTTCAGATATGATTGCAAACATTTATTTTCTTTAAAATAATTACAAGAGAATCACAAAGAGAAAACCCATTCTCAACTTGTTCTTCCCATCTTATTCCTAGCCCAATAACCACCATTTAAACTAAGTTACTAGTCATTTTCTTTTTTATCTGGTCAAAGAAAAGCCCAAGAATCTAGTATATAACCCTCTACCTGGTAACACAGGAAAGTGAATCATATTAGTGTGCACAGCAAACAGTGACCACTGAGTTACTTCTTACCCATCACTTTCGGCAATGTAAATAACAGGAACTCGATTTTCCCCTTCTATGCCCAGTTCTTGCTGCAGAGTTTCCAAATTCCGCTCAAAGGTGTCTACACTGCCAATGTTAAACCAGACGTATTGCTATGAAATCAGAAAAACAAATACCTTCACAATTAAGTAGAAACTAAAAGCTCAGGTTATAAGGCTTCAACTTTTAAGGAATTTTTTCAGAAATACTGAAGAATGACAAATCAAGAGGAAAAAAAAAAAGATGGCTTGTAATGTTGTGGTAGTTTTCAATCACTGAAAACACCAGGAAATCCTTTGGCAAGTAAACATTTCTTTACCAAGATTCCTCAGTGGCTCTAAAATTATAAACACAAAGAAAAGAATGAAAAATCTATTTGAAAAGAATATCCTATTTATAGCTAATATGCATTCTTTTGTTTTCCCAGTAGCCTATTATCAAAATTATAAGACAGAACAATAGTTAAATTTCCTGAGCCTTTACTAAGCAAGAGATGTTCCAAGCCTTGATATACATCAACTCATTCAATCTAGAAAACCATCCTAAAAAATAGAATCTGGGTAATATTTACTATGTGCACAGAAAGGCACCAGGTGTTACTCTTCTCATCCTTAAAGCTGGAACTCTGAGGACATCTGAGGACTTGGGACAATGGCTATTCTACCAACCAGCGCAATCAATTCCTCAGCATTCGCAGGGAACTGGATCCAAAATTCCCCCAAAGGATACCAAACTACAAGTATACAAAGTCCCTCAATAAAATGGCACAGCACTTGCATATAATCTATATACCTCCTGCAACTTTTTTTTTTTTTTAAAAACCTCCTGCAACCTTAAAGCTACTTCTAGTTAGGTACTGGTGGCTCATGCCTGTAACTGTAGCTACACAGGAAGCTGAGATCTGAGGATTGTGGTTCAAAGCCAGCCCAGGTAGGAAAGTCTGTGAGACTCTTATCTCCAATTAACTGTGGCTCAAAGTGGTAGATCACTAGCCTGGAGCAAAAGAGTTCAGGGACAGCACCCAGGCCCTGAGTTCAAATCCCATGACGGACAAAAAAAAAAAAAAAAACTACCTCTAAGATTAAATTGCCTAACCATAATGCAAATGCTATATAAATGGTCATTCCACTTTATTGTTTAGGAAATGACAGAAAAAAAGTCTGTATAGGTTCAATTTTTCCTTCTCTTTTTTTTAATCTAGTTTTTGGGATCCAAGGGTGCAGCACCCACAAGTAAGAGTGCTGAGCATATTCCATATTGCACTGGTGTCTACAGGACAGACGAGCCTTGATCCTCACAGGTGAGTAGCTGTGAGAGGGACTTATTTCATCCATGGTTATATATGGGGAGTTCAGGCATACGCATGTCACCCTGCTTCTCTGTGAAATATAACAACTTATAATCTGGAAGCTTTGCTAGACACAAGACCCCATTCCATGTACTTCTCAAATATCAGTCCCATGTTACAGCAAAAACTCTATTCCTTTAACCTGCAATCATTTTTTTTGGGGGGGTGGTCTGGTCACGGTGCCTGAACTCTGGGCCTGGGCGCTGTCCCTCAGCTCTTCAGCTCAAGGCTAGCGCTCTACCACTTGAGCCACAGCACCACTTCCGGCTTTTTTCTTTTTGCTTATGTGGTGCTGAGAAATCGAACCCAGGGCCTCAGGCATGCAAGACAAGCTTTCTACCACTGAGCCACCTTCCCAGCCCCCCCTGCAATCATTTTTTAATAGTGGTTTACAAACAACATGAAGTCTACAATATAAAACTCAGAAGGGAGCAAGATGCCATCCCATATTCCTCCTGATTAGCACTTCTGAGCAGGGACATCACTCTACTCTTCTCTCCACATTTCTAAAAGACAGTGACTTTTATATAATCATATTCTTCATAAGTTATTACAAAAATATAAATTCATGTGGTAATACTTCCAACTATATGTACAGAACAGATTAACATCATGTGAATGAGTAACCCGCAACTGCACCCGTGATCCATGGGTGCTACACCAAAGGCCTGGCTTATCAGAGGACCTGTGCACAGAGGCCCAGCAGCTTGGGCATCATCTAGGAGCAAGTTACAAGTGTAAGAATCTGGGATAGGGTGGGAGGCAGTCCTAGAACTAAATCTTAACAATTGTCCAGTACACTGAAGTCTGCAAATCACCAATTAAACTACTTTGTTTAAACAAGTACTACTGTAGTTCCTGTTTTATAGATGAAGAAACAGAGGCTTAGAGAAGTCTAACCACGCAATTCACAGTGGGACTGACTGAAGCCAAAGCCTGTATGATATAGTACACAGAGTAGTTAATACTGTTGTTCCACACAGAGGACGCTGAAAATTCTGTATTTGCTTCTGAAAGTGCAAAATGCTCTTTATTCGACAGGCAACACACATTCTCTGTAAAATTCAGAAAATATACATATATAAAAAAATAAAATAACAAGCCAGTTGGGTATAGTAGTATATGCCTGTAATTCTAACACTTGGGAGGCTAAGGCAGGAAGATCAAATTTAGCCTGGGTGACACAGGAAGACACAGGAGGGAGGGAGGGAGGGAGGGAGGGAGGGAAGGAAGGAAAGAAGGAAAGGAAGGAACGAACAAAGGAAGGAACGAAGGAAGGAACGAAGGGAGAGAGAGAAAGAAAGGAGGAAAGAAAGAAAGAAAGGAAAAAAGAAAGAAGAGAAAAAGTGCCCATGACAGAGATAAACATCTCAGTACCTATATTTCAGTATCTTCTTTAGAGTCTTAATACAAACCTTAACTATGACATAATGGAGAAATAAAAAGTAATATATAGCACGATGGTGTGAACTTCAATACCTGCCACTGTGAGAAAAAAAAAGGTCCCCTCCAAAAGGACCTGACAGCAAGGGAAGGACAGTCCCTGATGACAAGCAGGTGCCTGGTATGAGCCACTGGTCTAGTTCTACCCACCTGCTATATAAACCATGTGCTAGAGACCACGTAGCCTTAATTATTTCCCAAGGCTCTATTTCTAGAAACAAAGTTACTGGGCGTACTTTCAAAACTGCTCTTGAGAGGGAATGTCAGTTGCTACTGGCCCTGAAAGTCTGAGGTGAACAAAGCAGCATGGTTACTAATGGACATCACCAGGCAAAAAGACTGGGGGAACCAACATAATGAAAAACAAAACAAAAAAAACCCTTCCTACCAGGGCCATGTTACTTTTAAAATCCTTGCAGGTGGATGCCTAGAAAATGGCTAAAGCAAGCTGTCCTTAGATCTTAAATGAATGATATGTATGACTCTAGGCATTCACACAGACTAACCAATGGAGAACACTTTTAGGGGAGTTACACAAAGGTGCAATGCCTGTGTGCCTCTGATAATATAATATTTATTGAATGAACTCCAAGAATGGACACGAGAGGTGTGTTTTTCCCTTTTTCTTTTGTTTGTTTGCTTTCCTATCTTGTAGGGCGGGGGCGGGGGGAATGGGGGAGTACAGAGGGCACAAAAATGGAGAGACATTAGGTAAACAAATGGAGCAGTGGTCCTCAGTAGAAACTACGTTGAAATAAACTACACAACTTGTGAGGACAGGAGGGAAACACTGGCAAAGAACAAAGGTAGGGGTGACATTGTCCAAAAAGAAATATACTCTACCTGACAGGAAAAGAGAAGGGAAGTGTAGAAATATAAATTGAGGCAGTTCTTCAGCAGGGAAAGTTTATAATATGTATTTACAGAATTAGATCATAATACGCATAATACTCCAAACAGCCCATCAATCAATGATTAGATACATAAATTGTGATATACTCACTCAAAAAATAACTTTCAATATAATAAGGAAGGGCTAGGAATGTGGCTTAGTGGTTGAGTGCTCACCTAGCATGCATGAAGCCCTGAGTTTGATTCCTCAGTACCACGTACACAGAAAAAGCCAGAAGTGGCACTGGGCTCAAGTGGTAGAATGCTAGCCTTGAGCAAAGATGCTCAGGGATAGTGCCCAGGCCCTGAGTTCAAACCCCAGGAATGGCAAAAATAAATAAATAAAACAATAAGGAAGACAAACTGTAATTTGGATTATATAAAATGTGCACAGTCATGTGTACACGTGTGTACCATATACATACATGTATATATATGTGTGTGAAAGTTTTTAAAAAGAAATGTACTTATTACTTTGCTTATGACACAGTAACCTCTCTATATATCATCTTTATAATAACAATTTTTTTTTAATGTAAAAACCCCAAGCTGTCCTAAGGGAGAAGCGAGGCAGAAACACTTGCAACACTTAGGACACTCGGGACACCAGGGACGGGGACTGGGTCAGAACAGGTCAGCCAGCACATCCAAGTATCCTCTCTAGTCCCCAACAATCCTCCCGACGCACTCAATGCCTCTGGTTTGTCTCCAGGACAGTCCAAACTAGCTGGACAGGATCTATAAATTATTATTATTATTATTATTATTTTTGTCAGTCGTGAAGCTTGAACTCAGGGCCTGGGCACTGTCCCTCAGTTCTTCAGCTCAAGGCAAGTGCTCTACCTCTTGAGCCATAGCATCACTTCCAAATTATTTTAAGTAACTAATAAAAATTAGTAAAACAAATGGAAATTTGAATAGAACAGTATCCCAAAAGAGCTGGGAGAGAAACAGTTGTTAAATATCCTAAACTGATTTGAAAGAAGATCTCTGGGGGCTGGTAAGGTGGCTCAGTGGTAGAGTGTTTGCCTTGCATGTATGAGGCCCTGGGTTCAATTCCTCAGCACCACAAAAGCAGAAAAAGCCAGAAGTGGCACAGTGGCTCAAGTGGTAGAGCACTAGCCTTGAGTTGAAGAGCTGAGGGTCAGTGCCCAGGCCCAGAGTTCAGGCCCCACAACCGACAAAAAAAAACTAAAGAAAAAGAAAGAAGGTCTCTAGAAGTATAAGCAATTCAGGTTTTAACATTGTTGTTTGTTTGTCTGTTTTTCTCTAACCAACCAATTGTCTCTTAGTATTGAGATTCAGACTATTGTAGAACACTAAGTGGGATCTTGCTCACTGTTTCATAGTTGTCCAGCTCAGGGATGATGACCCAGGCCCTGAAGTGTTCTTCCCCCTGCTGCATGGCCCATGTTGATGTCTCTAATACATACACCTACTGTGATGGAAGGGTTGTTTTCACTTCATTACAATTATCATTTGTATCAACTAATAAAATGTACTTACCCCATCAACTGGAGATTTCCCTGGTGTAAAAGTCACTCGAACAAAACGTTTATTGACAACTTCCAGTCTGTCCACCTAAAATGTAGAAAGGTAAATATTCAAGCATAAATGTGCAGAAAGGCATGCCAAACCTACCAATAAAAACAAAGATCAGAGAAGGATCCCACACATTTGTACCTCTCACAAGGTGAGAGGTACCACCTGTAGAATACCCCCTTATATTGATACTATACACTAGAAGGAATCCCAAATGGTGCCCACATTTAATTTGGCCTATTTTTAAACTGCTTTGTGTTTGTTCTTCTACATTTTTCTTTTCCTTCCAACTTTATACTTGCTGGCATTTTGGTTCTGTGGGCTCTTCTGCTTGATGAGCACACTCTATAATTTACATCCATTCCCTATTAAAAGATAGGCTATTTCAACTTGTTCTTACTGCTGCTATGACCACTTCTGTACACAGTGATGAACCTACAGACACTAAGGCTGGGTTGAAGGGTATACATACTTTACCTTTACCTTTACTATTACCAAAGTGTGTTCCTATTATACTGTCAGCCTAATATTCTTACTGGTCTAAATCCCCACCACATTTGGTATTATAAGACTTTACCACTCCATAAGTTCAGTATGTTTTCAACTTCTTTTCTTTTCCCTTTTCTTCTGGTGCCAGTACCATGGCTTGAATACAGGGTTATTTGTTCTCTCTCAGTGGCACTCTTCCGCTTGAGCCACACCATTAGCCTGGCTTTTTGCTAGTTAATTAGAGATGAAGTTTCAGAAACTGTTCTTCTTGGGGTTTTGAGCCTCAATCCTCAGCCCCCTAGGGTTATAGTTGTAAGCCACCTGAGCTTAGCTAAAACTTGTTTATTTTTTTCTCCCTAATTATACCAGGTTCTTAACAGCATGTTTAAACTTCTCATCCTAAGGACTGTTACTGTCAGCATGAGCTCCTTAAGACATGCTTATTTCTCATGATCCTGTCAGCAAGTCTGAAAGGTTTGAATGACAAAGTGAGAGTCCAGAACAGTAGCAGAGAAGCTAGAACAGAGGAGTCAAGGCTCTTGGGTTGAAAAGGAAAGACTGTTTGGGGGCCAATTGATCAGGACCAGGTAGCAACTCTCTTGAAGCAGCTGCTAACATATCTGGGAACTCTGCTGCAGGCCCATCCTTGCACATCAGAGTTACACTGTAACAAAGCAAGTTCTTAGCTTCTGAAGTTGAGATTCAGACCATTTAGAGCCTCCCTTTCAAGAGCTAAACAATTGCTTCAATCTGAGAGGAAGGCAGGTATGGCTCAGTATAAACACTTGCCTACTTCTACTATATGCAAGGCACTGGGTTACATCCCCAGCATCACCAAGAAGGCTGAAGGATTGTATAAGACCAGCAAAGATTCAATCTCAAAACAAATGAATAAAGAAAAGGCTAAGATGTGGCTCAATGTGCTGTAAGGCTGTGGGTTTAATCCACAGCACACATAGAAGGACAGAGTGCACATGTGCATGTGTGCGCGCACACACACACACACACACACAATCTGAGCAGGTAAGACAATCTTGGGAAGATGGTTGAGTAGGAAGCATCAGAAATCTGTCCAGCCATATATCCAAACCTCATGTGTCTGGTATAACTATCTAGGAACTCAGGAGTTTGTTAAAGGGTTATAACCTGTAAAAGCAGTCCATTTCAGCACTTACCGCTAGCAGCCACCCACCCTAGCTCTATCCTGGCTCTGCTCCAGGGCTGGGAGCTCCTAGAACAGCTGGTATATAAACTGCAATCACCAGGACAGGCTAAAAGGACCTGTCCTCAAAGAGTAGCTCTATGTTCTAAAGTCAGAAGTAGTCCTTACTGTCTCTTCCTCCTGTGACTGAAGTGACTTCCAGGGACCTACAGGGCCAAAACTCTTGGTCCTTTTCATTTTTCTTTATTCCCTAATTCTGCAGCCAGATATTAAAGAGTAAAACATTAAAAAATAAAAAATAACAACTGCATTGACATTACCAAGTCTGTTCCTGGTACTGTGGTTCACACCTCCAGCTACTAGAGAGAGCAATGTTAGCAAGAACCCAGAAAAGTTGAGTGTGGTGTGGTACACCTATAATTTACCCAGCTACTTCTAAACAGGAGGACTGAGGTATAAATCCAGCCCCCAACAAAAATTTAAAAAACCCTATCTAAAAAATAAAGTAAGTCTCAGCACAAAGCCCAGAGTTCAAACTCCAGTAACTACCCTTCAAAATAGGAAACAATAAGAAATTAACAAATATGGAAATGGTACTGTGGCTCAAGTGGTAGAGCAGTAGTAGCCTTGAGCTGAAGAGCTGAGAGACAGAGAGCCCAGGCCCAGAGTTCAAGCCCCACGACCAACAAAAAAAAAAAAAAAAGAAATTAACAAATTTGAGGAACAGAAAGAAAAATGAAGAGAATTTAACTTAAGGAACCCACCAAGTGGACCAATTTACACATTGTAGGAGTCACAGAAGAGAAAAGAAAAGGAAAAAAAGAGTATTTTTTAAAAAATGGTTGAACCCCATTTGTTAGGAAATGGAAAGATTTGGAAAAAATTATATGAAGTGAAATAAGCCATGCCCAAAGAAACATAGGTCCCATGGTTTCCTTTATTTGCGATAACTAGTATATGTCTGAGACAAGCAGAAAGGGTCAGACAAGTTGATGTTAGGCAAAATGAAGCCCAAGATAAGGACTCAAATGTTTTTTCTTTCTTGTGATTGTTTCTAGCATATTTATAAGATGATTTCTTTGTTGCTTTGTATGTCCCTCCCCCATGGTATAAACCCTGTTTTCACTGTATTTGATGCTGGTATAATTTGGGGAGGGGAAGGGAAAAAACAAATTGTTTAAATAGGGATACAGGTGGACCCATTGCAACAATGAGATGTACAAAATGTACAAGACGCTATGTTGAAAAATGAACTTAACAATTTAGGCGGGGGAGAGGGGGGAGGAGGGGATAAGGGGGGAAGTGTAGTTGTGGAGATGGGAGGGAAGGGATGGTAGGGGAAAAACAAAGGAGGAGGCAACAATGCTTGATAAAAAATGTATTCATTACCTTGCTCATGTAACTGTAACCCCTCTGTACAGTATCTTCATAATAAAAAATAATTAAATTTTTTAAAATGGTTGAAAACTTCTCAAATTTAGTGAAAAACAAGAATAGTAACACCCAATCTCAATGAACTCAAAAAGAAAACTCTCATTAAAAAACTTTCCAAAAACAATAATAATAAACATAGCAAGAGAAGCATTTCATCACATACAAGAGATCCTGAATAAGACTGAGATACTTTCTTTTTCTTTTAATTTTAGTGCCAGTCCTAATTGAACTCAGGGCCTGGGTATTGTCCCTGAGCTCTTTTGCTCAAGTCTAGTACTCTACCACTTGAGCCATAGCTCCACTTCTGGCTTTTTGGTGGTTAACTAGAGATTAGAGTCTCATGGACTTGTCTGCCTCGTCTGGCTTTGAACCATGATCTTCAGAGCTCAACTTTCTCAGTAGCTAGCATTGCAAGCTGAGCAACTGGCACCCAACTTATAATTTCTTTTCAGGAACTTAGAAGGTACAAGTAGTAGTACAATAATCAAAATAGTAATATAAAGAACAAAAAACAAATTTGTCAGCCAAGAGTGATATACCTAGGAAAATACTTCTTCAAAAGTAGGGGAGATGGGTTGGGAAGAATGGGGGAAAATGATCAAAGAGTGACATTGATTAAGATTCATTGCATTCATTACTACTTTGTTGAATGGCAGATCCTTTATAAAACTACTTACAGGTAAAAACAAAACAAGATAAAATAAAATAAAAAACAAAGTAGGGGATAATTGAAGATATTTTCCAGATAATGAAAAGCTGAATGGTTTGATCACCAATTGTCTTGTCCTACAAGAAATGTTTAAGGAGGCAGGTATCAGTGGCTCATACCTGTAATCCTAGCTACTCAGGAGACTAAGATCTGAGGCAGACAAATCCTTGAGACTCTTATTACTAATTAATCACCAAAAAGCCAGAAGTGGAGGTATGGTTCAATTGGTAAAGCACTGGCCTTGAGTGGAAAAGCCAAGAGAGAGTATCAGCATACACCGACACAGATACATGCACACATACACAGACACAGACAGGCACACAGGCACACAGACACACACACAGAGCTTCAGGAATTCCTGCAAAGCAAAATATAGGAAAATCACAAATGGTAACCAAAAGTCAAATGAAGAACTAAAGAGACCACAATGGCAAATACAGAAACATTATAAAAGCTAGTATTACTATTCTTTCATTTGTACTCCCATACTTTGTTTTGTACATAATTTATGAGACTTGTGTAAGTACACTTAAAAGAACTGCTAGACAGTGTTTTGGGCACACAAAATATGAAGATATAATTTGGTGACATTCCAATAACCAAAAAGGGTAGGATACAGGAAAATAACCTCCATGGTAACCACAAAGGAAGTAACTATAGACTATGAGAAAAACATTTAAATGTTTCAGTTCAAACCAATCAACTAAACACAAAGGACTAATGTATGAAATGAGGTACAAAAACTTTAAAACAAACATGAAATCAGCCAGGTGGTTCACATCTATTATTCTAGCTACTCAGGAAGCTGAGATCTGAGGATTGTGGTTCTAAACCAGCCAGGGCAAGAAAAATCTGTGATATTCTTACCTCCAATTCATCACCAAAAGAAAAAGAAAAAAACAAAAACAAAAACAAAAAACCCCCACAAGTGCTAGCTTTGAGCAAAAAGTTCAGGGATAGCATCCAGGGCCCAAACTCAAGCTCCAGTACTGGCACACACACAAAACAATAGTAAAATGACAGAAGTCCCTTAGGAGAATGAATATAAAAAATACAATCCACATAATGTTAAAGACTTACTGGAGATCTAAAGAAACAAAAAGACTGAAGTGAGAGGATGGAAAATGATGTCCCATAGTCCCATTAAATTGTAACCAAAAGAGCAGGAGTATACATGTATCAGAAACACTGACTTCAAGTAGGAAAGTGTATTTTTTTAATCAAAAAGATTTTTAGTGCCAATACTAGCAGTACAGAGAAAAAAAAAAAGCTAGAGACTATTTTAAACACATATATGCGGGGGGCTGATAACGTGGCTTAGTGGTAGAGTACTTGCCTAGCATGCATG
This sequence comes from Dipodomys spectabilis, assembly GCF_019054845.1. Taxonomy (NCBI): domain Eukaryota; kingdom Metazoa; phylum Chordata; class Mammalia; order Rodentia; family Heteromyidae; genus Dipodomys; species Dipodomys spectabilis. Next base: position 3,032,849 of record NW_024870760.1, read on the forward strand.
AAGCCCTGATTCCTCAGTACGACATAAACAAAAAAAGCTGGAAGTTGTGCAATGGCTCAAGTGGTAGAGTGCTAGCCTTGAGTAAAAGAAGCTCAGGGACAATCCCAATTCCAGAGTTCAAGCCCTAGGACTGGCAAAAAAAAAAAAAAAAAGTAAGATTAAAAAACCAAAAACTAAGTTTGTCTGCACCAGTTCTGGGGCTTGAACTCCACGTCTCATGCTCTCCTTTAGCTTTTTTCACTCAAAGCTGGTGCTCTACTAGTTGAGCCACAGCACCAAAAAACACGCAAACCATACTTCCCTGAAAACACTAAACTTTGAACAAAGCAAGAAGCATAGTACACAAATTCAGAAGAAAAGAACCCTTCCCCTCCACCAAAAGTAGTTATTCCCTACTAATTTCACTGTGTTGTTCACTTGTAAAAGGCAGGAAGAACTACAGGTGATACCTTGGAGTGCAGTCCGAGCCACTGTCCCTCACCTTCCTATCAGAAGCACCATGGCGGGAATCGGGAGGATCCTGACCCCACTGTTGACTTGGTATGATAGGCTTGAGCTTGTATACCACCGAGAGGGATCTAAGGGAAGTGTTCCACCATTGCCGACATGTCCATGGTGTACAACCAACACTCCAGGCATTCCAGAGGATTAGCCTTCCTGTATTTTGAAAGCATACATGACACCAAAGAGGCCAAAGAACATGCCAATGAGAAGGAGCTCAACAGGCAGTGGGTCAGAGTGGATTTCTCCATAACAAAGAGACCACAAAGCCCAACACCTAGAGTGTATATGGGAAGACCTACCTATGGTGGATTGAGATTATTACCATAGATAGTACCGGGGAGGGGGATTGAGAGCCCATGTACAAAAGGAAACCTCCCTATTATGCCCATGGAAGTACTTCAGTACTTCCTTCTCAGTAATGGAGAAAATAGATTTAAGACCAACAGGAAATAGAGGATATAAGCATAATAAAACAACTATGTCTAATCTATATACAAAATACTCCACCCAACAACAGCATACACATTCTTGATTTCCAAGCAAATGTAAGATTTTCCAAGACAGTCTAATCACAATAGAATGAAATTAGAAATTCAAAACAGGATGAAAACTAAAAATGCACAAATCTGAAGAACTAACACACTTAGACAATCAATAGGTCAAGGAAGAAATCACAAAAGAGAATGGAAAATACTTAGAGATCAATGAAAACAAATCCACAGTATATCCAAACTTACAGGACACAGCAATAGCAGAACTAGTTCCAGAGAAAGAACAAACTAAACCTATAATAAGCAAAAGGAAGGAAAATACAACATAAAGATTAAAATAGAGAAAAGATGAAAGAGTGAGGAAAAATAGAGGGGTAGAGAGGTCTAACTCACATGGTAAATTGCTTTTAAGCACAAGGCTCAGAGTTCAAACTCCAATAATGAAAAGCAATACAAAAGAAAAAAACCAATGAGGGGCTGGGAAGGTGGCTCAGTGGTAGAGCGCTTGCCTTGCATGCATGAGGCCCTGGGTTCGATTCCTTAGCACCACATAAGCAAAAGGAAAAAAAGCTGGAAGTGGCGCTGTGGCTCAAGTGGTAGAGTGCTAGCCTTGAGCTGAAGAGCTGAGGAGGGACAGTGCCCAGGCCCAAAGTTCAGGCCCCACAACCAGACCCAAAAAAAACCCCAAAAAACCAATGAAACCAAAAGTTGGCTCATTGGAAAAGATCATCAAAACTGACACTTATTGCTAGATGAACTAAGAAAAAAAGAAATAAGATTCAAATCACTAAAACCAGAACTGAAAGTGTGTGTATATTAACACTGAATAAAGAAATAAAAAGGAATATAACAAAGTACCATTGGCTGGGTGTGGTGGTGCATACACCCAACTACTCAAGATGTAAAGATTAGGAGGATCAAGGTTCAAAGCCAGTCTAATAAAAAAAAGCTAGTATTTCATTTCAATCAAGCCAGGTATAATGATGCACACTTATCCCCACTACTCAAGAAGCACAAGTAAAAGACTACAGGTTGGGTCCATCTCTAGGGAGAAAAAAAAATCTAAGACCTTATTGAAAAGACTAGATTTAAAAAAAAAAAAAGAGTCCTGAGGGCATGACTGGTAGAATACCTGCCTAGAATTTTATGATGCAACTTTGTATTTATTCAAAAGAATTGAAAACAGAATCTCAAAAAGGCCTATGTATATACAATGTTCAAAGCAGCATTATTCACAATAGTTAAAATATGGAAGAACTGCACAGTGTCCATCAATGATAGATAAACAGGTAAACAAAACATGGAATGTATTTATGTGTACAGGTGTACATGTGTATATATACATATGCACACACAACAGATTATGCACCTTTAAAATGGAAGACATTCTGACAACCAACCAGGAAAGACAAATATCTACGACTCTATTAATATGAGGTATCTCTAGTCAGAATCACAGAGGAAAAAGTAGAACATAGTTGCCTGGTAGGGGCCTTAAGAAGGAGAGAATGAGTACCACTGTTTACTGGGTAGTTTCACTTGTTTAAGATAAACATTTTAGAGATGCATAACAGGGATGATTGTACTTATGGATGGATTTAGTATAACTGTATACATTTAAAAGTAATTGTATACATTTAAAAATAATTGTTGTTTGTATTTTACCAAATGAAAAACTGGGGAGAAAGAAAAGATAAGGATGAAAAGATTAACTGCATGCTAACTTCACTTAAGAAAATACTAGTGAAAATAATTTAAAATGAGAATGTTATTAATGAATTATGCATGTTACCCATAAAAAGGTAAAATTATTTCAACAGATGGTAAAACAAAGGAAAAAAAATCTGTTCCAAGTCACCTTAAAAGAGTGACAAGCAGTTGAGTGCTAGTGGCTCACATCTGTAATCCTATCTACTCAGGAGGCTGAGATACGAGGATCACAGTTCAAAGCCAGCCCAGGCAAGAAAAGTCTGTAAGACTCTGATATCCAATTAACCATCTAAAAACCAGAAGTGGAGCTGTGGCTCAAAGAGGTAAAGTACTAGTCTTGAGCAAAAAAAAAAACCTCAGGGACAGCTCAAGCCCAAGTTCCAGGCCCATGACTGACCAAAAAAAAAAAAAAAAAGGTCACACACACATATACTTCCTCAATGTACTTATAATAAACATTAATTATTTGGAAGGACAGCCACTTGTCACAAAAGTGAAATGCTAGTAAGTTTAAAATCAAGAGCAAATCACCATTTATAATCATTATTCCATTCTTCTTGTGACTTCTGACCAACCAATACACAAAATAGTATTATTTACCTTTTATTATATATTTACTTGATTCCTCCCTTTTTTTTTTTCTCTTGAACTCAGACACTGAAGTGGTTCAAAAGGTAAGTTTTTTTTTTTTACTTGCTTATTTAAGACAGGGGTTTCCTATATAGCCAATCTAGCCTTGAGCTCTCATTTTTTACTTAGTTATCTGATCTTAACAGTTTCATCCACAGCAGAAATTACTTGACAATGATGTATCTTGGGTCTGCAACACATCTGTGCAGATGGCTATTTTCACTTCTATACTCACCTCCTGAACAACTTGTAGACATATGTTACATTCTTCATACTACCTTAGTAAACACTAATATTTTTATCTTATCCAACTCATTAGCAAAAACCATATTATCAAGAGGCTAAATAATTTCCCTAATGTTCTTTAGCAGGCCTAATGCATGTTCTTACTAACATTATATGCAGCAATTTCCAAGATGTCCATGTTTCCCACTTTAAAGTCTTAGAATTAGGATCCATTTTATAATTGATGGCATGTCATACTGTCACTGGAAGCTTATTAACTTTTTCTTAGTAATACATATAACGTACCTTATAGTCAGCAACATCTTAAATACTCTTGGCAAAGACCCAGGTGGTAACAACACAAGCTTCCCAACAGACAGAACATAGCCTAGGTGGACCATACTAGAAGACTGGTTGCTCTTAGTGGGCACAGCTCTGGTTGGCCAGCAAGCCCACAGGAGTAAAAAAGCAGTGAGGACAAGTAGAGCCAAGAGGCTACCAAAGGCAGAAGATACAGGAAGAGGCAAGAGAAGCCAATGTGAGAAAGACAAAAGAAATAAAGGATCACTAGGTCCTGATGAGACACACTGCTTCCCAAACCAGGCTCTATTCTGAAGTGACATGAAAGAGCCCTGTAGTAAAATCTGTGGCTGCTGGTTCAAAACAAACAGGTTCTTGATTATAGTAGAAAATAGTAACTTTATGATCAACAAATTCAGCTAGCTCAGTGACTGTTTATCACTCTTGGTCTAATCTACTGAATATCACCTTGTGAATCATGGCAGCCATCAACCCCATACAATACTTACTACTCCTTTAGAAAGATAGTTATTGACAAAATCCTTCCAAGTGATTTCTCTTCCAGAGTTCTTGAACATGATGTAGAGCATGACTCCACCCCAAAACAGAGCAGTCCAGAGAAAATACAATCTGAAATCCTTGTCATCCCATGGGAAGTCACCCTAGACAAAAAGGGAGAGTTTCTATAAAACAAAATTGCATAATATCATCTATGCTATATGAGACACAAGTCTCTTACAACCTTCCCTGGGTCACATTTGCAAGCTCAAAATCAACATAGTTTAAAATCAAACCTTCTGGAACCTGGACCACCAGTGAGAATCATCTTTCTTGCCTCGGCGTTTTCCTCCACCACCTCCTGCCCCTCCAGAAGAGCGTGGGGTAGCAGCTGGCTTTGTCTCTATCAGGAAACAAAGAGGACACACAGCAGCATTGCAGTGGTTTCTAGCTGACAGCAAGGCTTCCAGGCTCATGGGTCCACAAAGGCCTTGGTGCAAAGTACAATATGCCCACTGGCTGGCTATAGCACCATGAAAACGGCCAGCCCTGAGCTCATTCTTTGCATTCTGAGTATACATTTGTTCCTCTAACTAGATGGTAAGTTCATTTTAAAGCAAAGGCTTGAGCCAGGTACCACTGGCTCATGCCATGATCCTAAATACTCAGGAGGCTAAGAACTGAGGATCATGGTTCAAAACCAGCCCGGATTATCTCCAATTAACCACGAAAAAGCCAGAAATAGAGTGCCAGCTTTGAGTGGAAAAGAGACAGACCCCGAGTTTAAGCCTCAGTATCTGTGTAAAAAAAGAAAAGAAAAAAATGGGGGGGTATTAAGACTTTGACTCCCATTTCCTATATGGAGAGCAGGAAATACTTCTCTTTCTCTATTTCTCCTACTTTAATCCTGTCACACTAAAACAAATCCTTGTTAAAACTTTAAAAAAAAAAAAGAAAAGAAAAGAAAAAAAGAAAAACTGGGTGCTGGTGGCTAACACCTATAATCCTAGCTACTCAGGAGGCAGAGATCTGAGAATTGTGGCTCGAAGCCAACCAGACAGGAAAGTTCATGAGACTCTTTATCTCCAATTAAATACCACCACAAAACTGGAAGTGGAGCTGTGGCTCAAAGTGAAGAGCACTAACTTGAGGGGAAGAACTCAAGAGATAGCACCTAGGCCCTACAACCAACAAAAACAACACAGTGCTAGGCTAAGGATGTAGCTCAGTGGCAGAGCATCTACTTAGCATTTAGGAGATCCTTGGTTCAATCTCCAGAATTAATTATCACTAAGAACAAAAATACCCAATGGCTAATTTATATTTTTCTTTATGTTTCCCTAAACAGAAAGGAAACCAACTGAATGCAACAGATGTCAGGCACTGTGCTAAATAGTATGGCACTTATGAGATGGGGTTAGGAAGCTGAAAGCTCACACACACACACCTCCACCTCCCAGGCCTAAGCAATGCTGTCTGAATTCCTAAGACAAGGCCCAGTTAAGGTTCATGTGCTTTTCACAGCACTACACAGTATCACAACATGTCACATAAGAGCTTCTCAATAGCTTAAAGTATATGTCAGATCTATCTACTAGTCTTAGTCAATCTCTCTAAGGTCTTCAATGTCTCTAAGGTCTAAATATCTTCAATTTGCACAAGGACAGAAAAATATGTACAGAAAATGAAAATAAACTGAACCTATGAAACTTTATGTATGGATAACTACTAATGTCAGTGCTGACTGTTAGTGATCATCATCATTTATTAGGAAAAACAATAAACTCTAATACTATGTTTTTAGCAGGTACCTTTTTTGTCTCCCGCAGTTTCTTTGGGTTCTGTAGCAGTTTTTCCATTTTTCCCATTAGGGAAGTATTTTTCAAATCCTGTTAAGGAGAAAAAAATATCCTCAAATTAAAATTCACCATGTTTTGTATATATGCTGTTTTCTATAATACTGACAAGCCACTATAAAGCCAGGTAGCTGAAAGTTTGAGAAAATTGCTTGTAGAAAAGTAATCAAAATCTAAATAATACACTCACAGTTTGAAAGTGCTAAAGACAAAAGATTCCTCTAAACCAATTTCATCATGTATGAAAACATTCCATGTATTTTCATGACTATAATCCAAGAGTAGTCGGATGTCAGGGAGTGGGAACAGGGAAGACACAAGTTTAAGAGTCATCTCCAGAAACTAAAACATGCACCTACTTAGCAAACACCTGCAGGGGATATATCTCTTTAACAAGAACACAAGACATTATGGTCATACCTAAGCACTTACCTTTGGGAGGTCGAGAACAGAATCTTTTATAAGCAGCAATTACATCTGTCAGAACAGAGTTTCTGCTGCTTGTTGCTTGAGAGGTAGCATACCGATAAAGCTGCAACAGGACAAAGATATAAGCATGAGGACCACATAGAGAAAAAGATGCAAAAAGCGTTTTATTTCCTAATATCACAAAGTGAACAAGATGTTTCTCTGTCCTACAAATGATTAGAAACTAGCACAAGATGACTACTTTGAGAAAGGACCAAGGTCAGATGGCACTACGCCACATATATTAGCCACAGAATCAGGAGACACTCTATCACCCAGAAGATAAGAATACTTTACTCGAGCAGAATTTAGAATTATATCCACATTATAATTACCCAACAGCACATTCACTTTGGCAATCTGTACTAATTTTCAGAATTCAAAAGACTAACTTGACAGGAAAAGCTGCTATTCCATGCTGACTCATTTTTACAGTCTATAATACTTCAAGGTGTTTGTCTGAAATTACAGACCAGTACTGCTTGCAAACATACTAACTTTATCAATTTAATGATAAAGTTAAGGCCAAATATCATTGATATATATTCTAGCAACAAGTGCTACAGCTATTTGATAGATCTGTCATCTGATGAGAAACATACAAGTCCCATGAAGAAACATCTCTCTGCTTTATAGAACATATGTTGCCACAGAGGTATTTTTTGAAGGCAGGGATGTAGTTTAGTGGCATGCCTGAAGCCTGGGGTTTGATTGCAGCAACACAAAAAGAAAGTATTAAAAGGTTGAGGGGCTTGGGTGTATCTTAGGTACTTACCTAGCAAGCCAAGGGCCTGAGTTCAAACCCTTAATAATGCCAAAAAAGGTTCTCTGTAGCTAGGCATGGTGGTCAGTCAGGCTTGTAATCCCAGCTTCTTACTAAGTGGAGATTCAAGTTCAAGACCAGCCCAGACAAAAAGTTAGGAAGACAAAGAAAAAGAAAAATCAACAAAAAAGCCAGGCATAGCTAGGTGTTGGTGACTCACACCTGTAATCCTAGCTACTCAGGGGGCTGAGATCTAAGGATTGCGGTTTAAAGCCAGCCCCGGCAGGAAAGTTCATGAGACTCTTATCTCCAATAAACCACGAGAAAACCAGAAGTGTTAGCCTTGAGCTAAAGAGCTGAGGGACAGCGCCCAGGCCCAAAGTTCAAGCCCCACGATTGACAAAAAGAAAAAAAAAGTCACTCAAGCTAGGTAAGTCAACAAGGGGAATCAGAAAATCCCTAAGCCCAATGCTCCCTCCCCAAAGGAATGGAGACTTGGCTCAAGTGGTAGAGTAGTGCTTATGAGCAAGAAAGACAAGAGAGCACAATGCCCCCCCCCCCACACACACACACGTCCCCACCTCTAAGAAATCCAGAAGGACAAAGAAGTCCTGGAACACATCTGTTACAATAACTAACAACAACTACAACACATTAATCCCTCAATTTCTACAGGGATTGGACCTAGGAGTCCTGGGTATCAAATGTGTAGACACTCAAGTACATGATATAAAATGATATAGCTATGTACACAGAACGTGCATATCTCCTCCACGATATGTCATCTCTACTATTGATTATACCTAATACAATGTAAATGTTAGGTATAGTTAATTATACTACTATATGTACAATCTAGGGAAAAACTAATGCGTTTGGCATAGATGTGATTTTTTTCAAATATTTGCCCTAAGAAAACCCACAGATATGGTGCCAACTGTATACAGACAAGGAGTGGCATAGAGGTAATATAAATGCTTCTTTAAAATACCACAGTTTGGTACATAACTACACATACAACATACAAAACATTTTGTTTCCTTAAAACACCCTTCTTTGGGCTCTGTTTTCAATCTGAGTTGCCCTGGAATATTGTTAGTAACAATAATAATCCTGTGACAGCATTTTTTTATGGAGGTTGCTGTCTACAAAAAGTCACTAATGAAACCTTTTTCTTCCTATCTAGTCCAAGTCCTGGAAGTTTATGCTCAAAGAATACTGAGATTTCAATTCACAACACTAAAGCTTACAGCACCTCATCTAGAGGATTAGCACGTATACTTGACAATATGGGAACTTCTCAGTCACTGCATCATCAATCTTAGTTTTTAGGCATCCCACCAAAGAACTTGTATATCAATACAGCCAACCTATTTCCCAGGGACCTCAACTGAGGACAGTGCTTCTGTCTGATCCTTACCAGTCATAGCATGAACCTAAAGAGTGCATGTAAAACTGGCAAGAGAGCTTCAAAGTAAAAATCTTAAGTGCACATGCCTTCAACTTTCTTTACCCATGGGTTCCAAAGTCTCAGACTACATCAAACACTGACAATACTCAGGAAAAATCTGTTTCTAATGAACAACTTTTTCTTGCCATTATTCCCTAAATTCTATGGTATAACAACTATTTCGTAGATATTATTTCAAATATACAGCATGGTGGTACAAACCTATAGTCCCAGAACTTAGGGAGCTACTCTTTAGGGAGCTAAGACAGGAGATCACCAGTTAAGAGGCCTACCTGGTCTACATAGGGAGACCCTGCCTCAAAAAATAAAAACACCAGGTCTAGTGGTTCACACATATAATCCTGGGTACTCAAGAAGCAGAGGTGGAGATGGAGTTTAAGGCCACTTGTGTAAAAAGATCGGTTTAAGTAGAAGCCAGGTCCCACCAGCAAAAAGGGCTAGCATGTGGCTCAAAAAGTAAGAGCATCACAGGTATGCAGTCCTGAGTTGAAATTCTAGGGCTGCCCCTTCTCCCCTCCAAAGAACAAAACACAACACAATGGATTGCAGATTATATGTGAATACTCCCAGCATTCTCCCTGATTTTGGTGTCCAAAAGGGGTCATGGAACTAATCCCCTGGGGATATTGAGACCACTGTACTATTACTGTGACCCACTTAAGTGGAAAGGCTGAGCTAACTTCCTTCTGGTCATCTGCCCAGTTATGGATCAAGCCAGGGTCCTGTGACTGATCTCAGGGCCTCAACCACCAAGCATGCTGCTCACCTCCGGGTAAAACCATTGGAGGACTGGCCTCTAGCTGACAGTATTAAACTGGGCCGGAAATAGCTGATACAAACTAAACAGTGCATGATTACTGGAGACATAGAGATTACTGCCATGGCTCTGCAAAAACGCCATCCTAACGAGGTGGAAGGGAGGGGGTTATCAGACCCTCGTGTGGGCCTACATAAAGCAGTTACTACCATCGGTGAAAACCTCCCCACAAGAGGTGACATTCTGGACATGATAGCATTTACTGCTAGCTATTACAAGACTGTTTGCGAGCATCAGCAATGGCCCTGTTCGAACTTCCCACTGCATCAAGTCGGCGCCACCGACTCTTACACACACCGGGAGGCAGGGACCGAGCTGTGGTGTGACCTTTCAGGTTGCGGCGGCCGCGGGGGCGCGAGGACCGCCTCCCTTCACACCTCCGGCCCGCCTGCACGAGCGCGACCTCGGCCCAGGCTCGTCCCGCAAGGGCCGGCCGGCGATTCGGGCCGCGCGGCGAGCGCGCTAGGGGCCGGTGACCTTGACGCCCGCTCCCCAAGCCGGAAGCGGGTCCCAGGCCGGGCAAGGGGGTTCGGCGCCGGGAACTCACCGTCCGGAGGCAGGGCCGCCCGCTGGGGCCCAGGCCGGGACCCGGCACGAGGAGCGGCGGGAGGCCGCGGGGCCAGCAGCCGCCTCGGCCCCACAGCAGCAGGCAGCGGTGCGCCATGGCCGCCGGCGCGGCCTACTCCGCTCGCGCCCCGCGGGCAGGCGTGGCTGCGGCTACGGGTGGGTGGTGACCGGCAGTCCCGGGAAGCTGGATCGGTTACAGGCGCAACGACGCGCCAGCGGCGCAGGGAGCCCCGGCTCACCGGCGAGCCCACGGTCCCCACGCGTGCGTCTCCTCTCAAGGGGCGTAGCCCCAGCGTGATGACGTCGACGCTCCCCTCTCGGAGGCCGGCCACGCCCTCGGCCGGACTGAAGGGGCGGGGCAAGAAGAACGTGCTGGACGGAGCGGAAGGCGGGCCCGAAGGAGGGTCTTAATGGAGGCTGGGGTGGGCAGGGCCAGGAAGGGGTGGGGCCTCATGAGGAGGACGAGTAGGTGAGGGCGGGGCCTGGAACTTGAGGCCAAAGGACCAAACGTGTCGTCTTTCATTCACCTTTTCGCTTTCACCGATGGAAGTGGTGGCAGGCTGTGCAGATGGCAGGACGCAGCAGGATTGTTGTTGTTTGCTTGAGGCAGCGTCTCCCTATCCATTCGTCCCAGGCTGTGTGGACCAGGCTAAACTCAGACCCATGACTCATAATCCTCCTGCCTCAGCCTCCCAAGTGCTAGGACTACCGACATGAACCACCACAACATGCTCTAAAGGAAGGAAAAGCAAAGCATCCCAAGCAGTCAACTAGTGATGAATGTGTTGGGACGATGACCTCTATTCGGCCATTAGGAAATGCTTCAAAGAAAAAGGATTCTCAGAATGAGGCCTCCAGGTTGTGGAAGCCAGAAAACTATTTAGGGTTCTTCCGTTTTTTCCAAAACTAGAACTTGGGAGTCTGACGCTTTTACTCAAAGGCTGGCGCGCTCTACAAAGCCATTTAGCATACAGGACTGCTGACCAACTGGAAAGAAAAGGGACTTAGAATCCCAGCTTACTATCTACTCCCTCTGTATATGTGATAAAATAGTAGTGTCTAAGAATTTTGAATGCAGAGGAATGGGAAAAATAAAGCTGAGAAAGGATGAAAAGGTGGTATAGCCCAGCTTGGGCAGGAAGTTAGCAAGACCTCATCTCAATAAATAAGCTGGATGTGGTGACTCACTTCTATAACCTCAGCGAAGTGGGAGGCATAATTAGGAAGGTTGCTGGTGCCAGCCATGCAAAAACGTACGACCTTTTAAGATAAACTGAAGGGGAAAAAAAGGAGTGTGTTCCTGGCTTAAGTAGTAGAGTCTGGCTATCAAGAATAAGGCCCTGGGCTGGGAAGGTGGCTCAGTGGTAGAGCGCTTGCCTTGCATGCATGAGGCCCTGGGTTTGATTCTTCAGCACCACATAAGCAAAAAGAAAAAAACCGGAAGTGGTGCTGTGGCTCAAGTGGTAGAGCGCTAGCCTTGAGCTGAAGAGCTGAGGGACAGCGCCCAGGCCCAGAGTTCAGGCCCCACAACTGGACCCCCCCCCCAAAAAAAAGAATAAGACCCTGAGTTCAAACTCCAGACTGAAAAAGGTAGGGGGGAGCATCAGAAATATCTTCATGTATACACACATGCACACATGAAAAAAGTGGAAGAACACCATCAAAATGCCACCAGGAATCAGGGGCTGGTGGCTCATGCTTATGCTACTGCTAGCTACTCAAAAGGCTGAGCTTTAAGAATCATGTTTGAAGCCAGCCTGGACAGAAAAGTCTGTGAAACTCTCATCTCCAATTAACCACTAAAAAGTTGGAAGTGGAGCTGTGGCTCAAGTTGTAGAGCACTAGCCTTAAGCAAAAAAAGCTCAGGTAAAGGAGCTAGGCCCTGACTTCAATCTCCAGGAGCAGCACACATATACACATGGACAAAAAAAAAAAAAAAAATCACTAGTGTATACAAGACTTGAACATTACAATCAACCCAGTAACTTTAAAGCTTTTGTGTGTGAGTGTGTGACATAGAATTACCATTCAGAGGGTAATTTCCTGGCAGAACAATTTTGTGGTAAACATTAAAAACAATCTACCAAGCTTATGGGAACTGTGATGCATGTATTTATCCATTAGATGGCAGGAGAGACCTACAAATATCTAACAGCACATCCTGAATTTCAGTCTTAAAATGAGTTTGCAAGGTTAGCTGGAATTTTTTTTACTATTATTAAATGGTTTTACTATTGTGTGTAGTTTATCTGTAAGGATCCTAATGCTGTGTTTCTATACAGGGACCTCATAGTTTGTACTGTTGTTTCTGGTTTATGTGCAAAGTTAAAGATGTTTGAAAAACTATGTCCACTTTAACAATTCTCTAGCTGATAATGTAAATAGAATAAATTATGACATTGACCCCATGATGTTAACAGTGTATGAGTTACAATAACAGAACATTCAGAATATTCCTTATCACTATTTTACTTGATAATCTATTTTATTTAATTTTATTTTTGTATGAGTACCAGAGCTTAAACTCAGGGTCTAGGTGCTGTTCCTTACTTCTTTTTCTCAAAGCTGGTGCCCAACCACTTGAACCACACCTCCAATTTCAGCTTTTTGCTGGTTAATTGGAGATAGAAGTCTCCTGGAATTTTCTTCCCAAGCTGGATTTAACTGAGATCCTCAGATTTCATCCTCCTGAATAACTGAGATTACACCCTGAGCCACTAGTACCAGGCCTAATATTCTAAAGTGTTGGCCACAATCGTATACAGTAAACTAATAGTATAAAATACTTAGATGTGGGGTTGAGACATTATCTAAAGTGGTAGAGCATTTTCCTAACACATGCAAGGCCATAATTTAAATCCTAAGCCCTAAAAAAATCCTATATTTTTTCTAATTGTGTTGTCTTAACAGAAAATATATAAATATATAACTACTTTAGAACATTAGTCAGTCATAAGCCATCTTTTTTTTTTGGTACTAGTATTGAAGATTAAACTTAGGGCCAGGGAACTGTCTCATCATTTTCTTTTAATGTTTTATTGTTATTATAAAGGTGATATACAGAAGGGTTACAATTACATAAGTCAGACAAACAGTACATTTATTTTTGGACAAAGTCGCTCCTTCCCTGGCTCTCTCCCAGTTTTTCCCTCTTTTCCCCACCCACAAATTGTATAGTTGATTTTCAACATAGTGCTGCATTTGGTTCACCGTGTCCCTCCATTTCTGTGTCTCCACTTACTCTCCCAAAGACAGATAAACAAACAAGACAGAAAACAAAAACAGCAACAAAGAACAAACCTCTTGCTTCCATTTCCTGCAGTTCATTTCGATAAATATTATTTTATATGATCAGATGCACATAGGGCAATGCACCTTTGTGCTCTTCTCCTAAGGATATCCTCCTTTTTTCTCACTATTTTAAATGTCTAGAGTCCTCTATATTTTTATAATGTCCCAGTGTATTTTAGATCTAGCTCTGCATATGGGAGAAAATATGTACCATTTGTGTCTCTGAGCCTGGCTTACCTTAATGTGATTCATTCTGGATCCATTCATTTCCCTGCAAATGACATAAAATTATTCTTTCTATGGCTGTGTAAGATTCCATTGTGTATATAGTAACACATTTTTTATCTACTCATCTCTTGTAGGGTGTCTGGGCATTTCCATAACTTGGCTATTGTTAATAGGCCAACAGTGAACAAAGGTGTGCAAGTGTCATTATGGTATCCTGGCTTGTAATGTTCTGGCTAGATGCCCAGGAGTGGTGTGACTGGGTCGTAGGGAAGATCTATGTTTAGTTTTTTGAAGAACATCCAAACTGCTGTCCAGAGGTTGTACTAGTTTACATCCCCACCAACAATGCAATATGATTCATTTTCCCCACATCCCCACAACATTTGTTGTTCGAATTCACCATGTTGGCCAATCTAACTTGGGTGAGATGGAATCTCAGAATTGCTTTGATTTGCATTTCCTTTATGGCCTCTCTCAGCTTTTTCACTCAAGGCTGATATTCTACCTATTGAGTCACAGCTCTACTTCAGCTTTTTGGTGGTTAATTGGAGATGAGTCTCACAAACTTTCCTGCCTGGGCTTGTTTCAAACCTCAGTTCTCAGATCTCAGCTTCCCAAATAGCTAGGATTCCAGGCATGAGCTACAGGTGTTTGGAATAAGCCATCTTTTGGGTTTACTGTGGTAATGATGCCAGAGACACGGTGGAGAAAACAGTTTCCAAACCAGAAGTGGCCTGCAACATTTCTAGTGGAAAGCTGTGTCTGTTGCTGCACTGGGAGCTGAAATAAGGAGCAGTTTAAGGTGTGTATTGTCCAGATTGACTTCAAGAACTCTCATTGGAATTGTGAAGAGAACACCTACCATAGAAAATAAAGGGTCATATTGACACAGTCCAGTTGACACAGCTAATTGAGATCAAGATAGATGTCTTTAGATTCCAATAATATTTTTTGTGGTGTGGGGATTTTAACTCAGAGCTAGGGCCTAATTCATACTAGGTAAGTGTGATAATGTTGACTACATCGTTAACCTTTCAGTAAGCTCTGTAAGTAGGATCTTAGCAACTAAAGCAGGGCCTTCACTGTGTGCTCTGATAGTATGGCAGGTCTACTGTCTTTAAAGATGGAGCCTTTGCTTTATCAATGGTGAATTAATAGCACCAAACCAGAATTTTGTTATAGCCCTGGCTAATGAATGCCACAGATATCTGTGGCAAGTGGGCAAGAAGCAACTCCTAAAACATTTCAAAACTTCTCATTGCTGAGAAACTGATCTTTCTCCCTAAGTTAAAAATCTGGTCTACAGTCAAGCACTGCCAGTATTTCTAGCTACTCAAGAGGCTGAGATTGGAGGATCAAGGTTCAAAGCCAGCTCAGGCAAGATACTTGGTAAGAACTATTTTTTAAAAAAATCTTTATTGAGATTAAGTGACTACATAAATTTCACAATACTGTGGCATAGTCATATTTAGCTAAAGTCACAGACACATTTTAACATTTTAATGATAATCGTCATTATCGTAATCTACAAAGCTTATGAACTCTACAAACTTTAACAATAAAACTATTTCTTCCAAATCGGGTAATATGTACATTTCTTTCCTTTTGCTTAGTATCAGCTATTAGTATCAGCTCTTTCTCTCTCATTCCCTCCCTCCATGTATACACCATATATGAGGTAAAGAATACAGGGTTATCTAAAAACAGTAAGACAAATTAAGAAGAGGTCCTTTATTTCCTTGTCTTTGGGGTTCTTTTCAGTCTGTATCTTATTTTATGCACATATGAAGAGGTGTTTGGGTATTATCATTTGGTTTTATTCTTCCAAGACTGAACTCTTTTGGTTTCACTGTGTATGGGTATCTTGAGTCCTGTTTACTTTGTCTTATCTCATTGGATCTTGAATCCGAGTATCAGGGAGACCATGTGCTGTTTTTCTCTCTGATTTTGGTTTATCTCGCTGGACATGATTTGGTCTGGAACCATCCATTTCTTTGCAAATGCCATTATGTTATCCTTCCTAATGGCTCTGTAAAATTCCATTGTATATAGGTACCACAAGTTTGGATCCGTTCATCTTAGTGGGACATCTGGGTTGTTTCCAAATCTTGGCTATTGTGAACAGGGTAGCAATGAACATGGAAGTGAGGGTGTCCTTGTTATATCCTGGTTCAGGGTAGATGCCTAGGAGTGGTATGGCTGGGTCATAGAGTATGTCTATGTTTAGTTTTCTGAGGAACCTCCAGACTGCTTTCCAGAGTGGTTGTATTAATGTACATCCCCACCAGCAATACAATAGGGTTCCTGTTTCTCCTCATCCCCACCAGCATTTGTCATTGTCTGAATTTAGAATACAGGCAATTCTGACTGGGGTAAGGTGGAATCTCAGGCTTATTTTTATTTGCATTTCCTTTACAGCCAGGGATGATGTTTCTTTGCCATTTTTACTTCTTCTTCTGAGCCGTTGGTCTTTAGCTCCCTTGTCCATTTAATGATTGGTTTGATAGATTTGGGAGTTTTTTGAGCTCCCTGTATGTAATGGATATTAGGCCCTTGTCTGATATATTGCTGGTAAGTATCTTTTCTCAATTGGTTGGCTGTCTTTCTAGTTTCGTAGCCATGTCTTTAGCTGTGCAGAAACTTTTTATTTTAAGGTAGTCCCATTTGTTGAGTCTCTCTCCAATCTCTGTGCCCCTGGGACTCTGTTCAGGAAGTTCCTGCCTGTGCCTGTAAGTTCTGGTGTTGCTCCTACTCTGTCCTGCAGTAGTTTCAGAGATTCAGGTTTGATGTTGAGGTCTTTAATCCATTTCAAGTTGATGTTAGTGCATGGTCACAGGCTGGGATCCATGTTTAGTTTGCTGCATGTGGCTGCCTAGTTTTCCCAGCACCAATAGCACTGCATGTTTTTGGCTCCTTTGTTGAATATCAACTGACTGTAAGTATGTAATTTTATTTATGGATCTTCTAATCTATTCCATTGGTCTTCGGGTCTATTTTTGTGCCAATACCAAGCTGTTTTTGTTATTATGGCTCTATAGTAGAGCTTGAAATTTGGTATTGTGATACCTCCTGCATTGTTTCTTTTGCCTAGAATTGTTTTGGCTATTCTAGGTCTTCTGTTGTTCTATATGAATTTTTGGATTGCTTTCTCTATTTCAGTGTCCCGTCATTGGGATTTTGATGGGAATTGCATTGAATTTGTATATCATTTTTGGCAGTATGGCCATTTTTACAATATCGATTCTATCTATCCATGAACATGGAAGGTATTTCCATTTCCTGGTGTCCTCTTTGATTTCTTTCTTTAGATTTTTATGGCTTTCACTAAATAGGTCCTTTGCATCATTGGTTAGGTTAATTCCTAGACATTTTCTTCTTTTTGAGGGTATTGCAAATGGATTTTTTCCCCTAATTTTCCTTTCTGCTTGTACATTGTTGGTGCTCAGGAAGGCAACTGATTTTTGTGGGTTAATTTTGTATCCTGCTACATTGCCAGAATGGTTTATTAGTTCTAGGAGTTTTGGAATGGAGTTTTTGGGGTTGTTTAGGTATAGGATCATGTCATTTGCAAATAGGGACGGCTTAATTTCTTCTTTCCCTTTAATGTCCTTTTCTTGCCTTATAGTTCTGGCTAAGGATTCCAGATTATAGTGAAAAGGAGTGGAGAGAGTGGCCATCCTTGCCTTGTTACTGATATTAGGGGAAATAATTTTAGTTTTTCCCCATTTAGTATGATATTGGTTGTTGGTCTGTTGTATATGGCTTTTATTGTTTTAAAGAATGTTCCTTCTAACAAGTTGTCATGTCGAAAACGAACTTTACAACTTTGGTGGGGGGGGAGGTTTGGGTGGGGGGGGGTGGAGGGAGGCTGGGAAGGGATGGGAAAGGTAAACAAAGGAGGAGGCTACAATGCTTGATAAGAAATGTACTCACTATCTTGCCCATGTAATTGTAACCCCTCTGTACAGTATTTTAACAATAAAAAATAAATAAAAAAAGACGAAACATGAGAAGGGACACATAGTAAAGATAGAAAACAAAAATACTCTGTGGTATACTATGCTTACATAAATGTTCATACATATATCTCTATCAAAATGGAGATATGTTTATATATGTATCTATTAATTATGTATATATACCTATCTATTAAGACAGATATAGATATTTGTATATATATATATATATATATATTCCAAAATATACATTCAAAAATATCGTTGTAAAATTCAACCATATACATATTACTATGTATCACTAATACTTTATAATACTATCTATTGAGAAAATAACAAATAAAATCACAGTGATTCACGTAAAAAAAAAAAAAAAAAAAAAAAAGAATGTTCCTTCTATTCCTATTTTCTCCAGAGCTTTTAACATGCATGGATGTTGTATTTTGTCAAAAGCCTTGTGTCAATAGAGATAATCATGTGGTTCTTGACCTTGGTGTTATTAATGTGGTGAATAACATTTATTGATTTACATATGTTAAACCAGTCTTGCATCTATGGGATGAAGCCTACTTGGTCATAATGTATAATTTTTAAAATTTGTTTCTGGATTCTGTTGGCTAATATTTTTATTGAGTAGCTTTGCATCTGTGTTCATTGGAGAGACTGGTCAGTAGTTTTCTTCTTTTGTTGGAACCTTGTCTGGTTGGGGATGAGTATGATATTGGCTTCATAGAATGAGTTTGGGATAGCTCCCTCTGCTTCTATTTCATGGAAGAGCTTGAGGAGTACGTGTATTAGTTCCTCTTTAAAAGTTTTATAGAATTCCATGGTGAATCCATCTGGGCCTGGCCTTTTCCTTATTGGAAGACCACTGATTGTTTCCCTTATGCCCAGATAAGGATCCCTAAAGGCCACCAAGGGGCCCATACTATTGTAAGCACACGAGAGTCATTTATTACAAGCTTGAGCCAGACTCACAACCATCACCGACTCAGGGGGTCAGAGTTGAGAGCCATGACCCTTCCTTCAGCAGGGTTTTTATAGGGTTTCAGGGGCATCACTTAGCAAATCATATCACACCATGGGAAATTCATAAAATAATTCTACAAGGTGATTAGTTTAACCAGTGACGGGAACCGACAAGGGACTGGGGGTCGGCTGGTTCATGGGGCTGATGCTCTTCGAAATGATTGGCTACAGCAGATGATCTGAGCTGTGACCAAGTGGTCTTTATCTTGCAGCAACTTTTGGAACTTAACTGTAGTTAGTGGAATTTACCATAAAGGGGGTTGTTAGTGGAATTTACCATAAAGGGGGTTGCTCCTGGAGTTTGGGCTCAACGGGAGTTGCTGATACAATTCCTGGAGTTTCAGTTATAGTGCCTTAACAGGATGGAATCTAAACCTAAAATGGTTATATTATATTTTGTTTGGGCTTCACATTCTCCCCTCTGACAAAGGGGGCCAATCATGGCCCCTTGATATCTAGTTCTATGTTAACTTCTTCTATGGTCCGATACTGAGATCTGAAAACAGGTACCAGACCACATTAACCTGCTCTTTTACAAAGATTACTAGCCTGTTAATTATGCAAGGACCAATTGTGAGATTCAGAATGAACAATATCAGGGGTCCGGCCAGAGGCATTACCTATTGGGCCAAAGGGTTGTAAAGCCATCCAATGTCCAAGTTGATAGTAGGATGTTTGCAAAGCCCCTAGCACAGGTTTTGCAAGACCCTCACATGTCTTGTTTTGTTTTGTTTTCCCATCAGTCCTGACTCTGTATATCACAGCTAACTTATACCAGCTGTACTCATAAGCTCCATTTTTAAGACACACTCATACCATTTGCTACATACTTAAACTTTCTGGCGTTTGTCTTCTTCCCTTTTTCAGTTCAATACAAACTTTTTAAGACAATTCTTGCTTTTCAAATCTTTTCGTATCCAGAGGGGACCACTCCCCCCCCCCCCCCCCAATTCCTTTCCCAAGGCTTTCTTTACTATCCTCTTCTTTCCCTGAGTTTCTTTGTGGCTTGTATTTAAAACTGCCCATTTTTCCTTTAGCTTGTGGAACCAAGTTATCTCAGAACAGCTTCAAGGTACCACTGGGGTGGAGAAGCTTGCTAGATTTTAAGGCTGAGAGCAGGGCTGGGTCTCATTCCTCTAACTACCCCCAGTGATAAAAAATCTCTAAACAGAAAGTAGAAGGAGATGAAAGGGGTATGGAATTCTAGGCTCACACAGGGGCTAGTCTGGTAGGGTTACTGGTCTTTAACACACACCCAGGAGGAAGCAGGTTATACCATACCAGGGCCAAACTAGGCTGTGACTATAGAGTGGATTTCCAGTCCCTATGCCTTGAAGTGCCTAAGATGAGCCAGTGATGTCCTTATCCCCAGTATCCACTGTGGGAGTAGAGAGGGTTACTGGATATCACCAAAAGAATGTCCTACAAGATCTTAGTCTTAGCAGACTCAAAACAGTTTTCCACCAGGAAGCAATCTCAGGTGATGGAATTAGGCAGGGGTTTATAGTCTACTTTTTCCACGGTGGAGGTGGTCCCGGTGATGGACGATGTCGATTTCCTCCAGGTGACTGTCAGGCTGTCGTTGAACTTTACCCGTTAGGGTGTGCAGCAGCAGCAGCAGCAGCAGCAACAGCAACAGCGTCTCTCAGTGGCTCCAAGGGACTGTCACACCTCGTGCTTGGCTGCAAATTTCTACACAGACTGGTTAAGGATACATTACATAGGCTTGGCAGGCTGTGACCCCACTAGTTTTTAAGACCATTTAGACAGTAGCCTAGGACAATTTACCAAGATGACAACTTTTTAAAACTAGATAGTTCTTTTAATAAGGCTAGGATTTTTCCACTATTTCCCATGCCTTTTCCTTTTGTCTATTTTGTCACATTTTTTTCAAAAGTGACTCTAGTCCCTTGATCTTAAAAGGGGATGATGGGCAAAAAGATTCATCTTCTGTAACTTCTTCAAGCTGACTCAGGGGTGTTGCCTACCTAGCCAGGAAACTATAACCTTAGCCTATTTGACAAAGAGGTTACCAGGGTTAGATGTCATTAAGAACAATATTTTAACTTTTGACAAATGCACAGATCTTTTCTCCAGTTACAGCGATGTAGCTGGTTTAGCACTCTGGTTTGCAAAAGCAGCTTTCTGGATAGCTTAGGAACCTGATCTCTAGTGACCCTAATAATGACTAAGTTACCTGTGCAGGCCTTCAGACAGATGTCAGTAGGGACACACTTTCAGGTTTACAAACTTTTTTTCTGAACAGATGAATTTTATGTAGATGGTGTCATTCAAAAGTTACTGCCAATTAGGGCTTTTGGCACATACAGGGGTTGGGATTTAAACTATCCCCACATTTTACAACTTAGCTTTTTACTACTATCACAGAGGACTGACAAGTTCCTGTCCCTTACAAGGTAGATAGTCATGGACATTAGGCATGCTTACAAACTATCTTCCCATGACCTCCTGGCTCTGACCAACTTTGAAGGGCCACGCACAAATGACTCTAGGATCTGACATTATTTCTGCCATCCAAGCAGTGGCTTACTGCCTGTGGATGCTCCACCATTGCCAAGGTCCCCAGAGTACCTGTCTCCATGCTGGGATAAATGCACCTTTGGCATTTTTCTTCATTGGTTGCTGGACTTGAACTCAGGGTTTGGGTGCTGTCCCTCAGCTCTCCAGCTTAAGGCTAGCACTCTGCCACTTTGAGCTCAAAGCAGCTCCACTTTTCAGCACTCTGCTGGCCAATTAGAGATGACAATCTCACAGGGACCCTCCTCTGCCCGGGCTGGCTTCAAACTGAAGTTTCCTGTTTGAAGATCAATGAGTCTCTACAAATGGCCACTTTATTCCAATTAAAAGCAACAAGGTGGTCAACATAGAAGTAGCTTTTAAGCATGCTCTTACCTGGAACTTATTAAGAGCCAAAGTTACATCTGATAAACTTGCAAGAATCCTCACTCCTTTTTGTGGGCCTGCTTGGAACTGTTACACAAAAACCTATAAGAGAAAACTGAAATAGCAATTAAGCAATTATTTTGGTAATTCTAATTTTTCCTTTTTGTACATTGAGGCAAATGTTAAAAACAATTTTACTTTTAAACTTTATATCCAGAAATACATTCCTAATTTTAAGCCTCTTATTAATCTCTCTTTTAATATTTTATACTTCAGTTTTTAGTTGCATTTTGAAAAATTCCTTGAAATCTCAAGGCTAGGTGTCACTCATTGCCTCTTGGCTGCTTGTTTTAAAACAGATACATATTAAAACTTTTAAATTCAAATGACAACCCTTAATGCAAGAATTACAATCACCATCACTGTACCAAGAAGCTAGACTTAACACCTTTATGACTTTTAAAAACATATCCTAATTGTAGAACATCATTAAAAGCAAGTCACATTACACAAATAAACTTTTTAACCCTCTTTTAAAGGCTTTTTAATTTTAATTTTAACACATCAAAGGGGCAGGTTTAGCAAAACTAATCAGATAATCACATCACTACTTTTTACCATCATGTCTCCAGTGTCTGTCTGCAGGGAAAAGGGACAGGATGAAGATGGGCCAGTTGGCCCTTCCTATAGAACGGGCATACACCCAATCTGACTCTTTAGGGTGAAATGAACAACTGCCTTTGTGCCAGCTTGCCCTCTTGTGCCAGCATGGACTCCCCCCAGGGCCTGTCCCACCATGCATGCATTCTGCCTGTTCACCTCTGACTTCTAAAGACAGGTCTTCTGTTGGCTTCTAAGTTTTTCCCTTTTCTTTTCTCTTGGTTCTTGAATGAAATACACAATTTTAGACAGACTGAACAGGTAAAGTCTTTGACAGTGTTAAACAAACCTTTACATTTAAATTTCTATTACTTACCCCAAATTTTAGCAGAGGGAACGAAATCCCAAACAGGCCAATGCCTTTTGTTAAGCCAGATAACTTGATGACAGCCTTATGCATTCTAAAATACCAGATTTTAAATTACCAGATTTTCTAATTTTTAAGTTAAAGAATCCTTAAAAAGCCTTTTAAAACAATGTGAAAATTCTTTAAAAATTTTTGGTAATGTCCAAACCTCATAACCTTTTGAACTTTAAACTTAAACTCACCCAATTGTTACAACATGTGGACAATTTTTATCTTGAACATGTTCACAAGCACATACAAAACACATTGACACAGATCTTAAAGCACACAAAAATGAAAATCAGTTGTACGTATATTTTCTAAAATTCAGTGGCAAGTAATCTTTTTTTCTTTTTGCCAACTTACTCTTGCAGATGACAAAAATTTAAGACAAAACTTTAACAAAGCACTTTTTCTAGGCCATATTTTTTTTCAAGGCTTGCTTGTTTCGCCAGGTATTTTACCAATTGGCCTTTTTGAATGCCTTCATTTGGAGGAAGGCTAAGTGTGTGTGTGTGTGTGTGGGGGGGGGGGGGTAACACCTGAAACTAAACTGGCCTGATTCTGTGTTTTACCCAATTTTAGACAAGAGCACTTTACAAAATGTTACATTGTCACATTGTCAGGACCAGCTGAAAAGTCCAAACCAGGCACACAATCTTCTATACCCTCCAATCTGGCAGCCTCCACAAGGAGAAAATGCAGCCTGAGGCTTGAAGAGGACCAAACTAGTCCAGCAACCTTCCATGCCCCACAGGAAGGGGGAGATAGCAGGTCTGTGACTGGGCCCAGCCAGAGGCTGGAACTTTTATTCCCCCAGAGATGTTCAAATAAATAGCATAAACACAAAAACCAAGGATCCGCATTTAAAACTGGTACCAATTCTAAAACAGAACAAGACAAAACAACCGAAGTCTGAGTTGGGGACTATTCAGGTCTCAGTGACTGGGGCGACATCTCACCACCATTTATAAGTGGGACTCAAATCCCATCAACCCCCTCTACTCACCTCCAGAGGATTTTTCTTTCAGATTCCTGCAAACGTCCACCCAGGGACCTTCCAAGATGACTGGGAAGAGAATTCCCAGTCATCTTGGAGCAAGGGAAATAAGTCCCTAGTGGCCATTCCCTCAGACTGGCAGATTCTTCCCCGTACTCAGACCGCCCCCCCCCCCCCCCCCCACCTAAGGCCTAAGGCTAAGATCCTGTTAGAGCCACTGGGCACTACAGAATGTGTCTGACCTCCACACTTAAGTCTTGTCCTCTCCTTTTAACCTCTTTAAAATGGTCAGTCAGAAGTGAAAGGGGAGTGGTTTGAGTCTGTCCATCACACAGAAATACAAAGCAACAGACAGACACAAAAGCAAAGCTGACACACAAAAAGACAAACAACAAATTCCCTCGACCTGAGGCAGAAACGGAACCAGAACGCTGGGTCTAGGCCAGTCCACTGGAGCAACCCGCCTGGTTCAATCAGAATTTCCAGAGGTATGGGGGGCTTCCACACCCTCTCAGAAGGGCCAGGAACATCTTCCAGGACCCCTGACTGACGACCCTCCAGCATGTCGGCCTAGGTCTCATGTCAGCCTGAACAGATTTTCAAATTCTCAAATTCTGGGCCCCCCAAAATGAACCACAACCACACAGAAGTGAAAGCAGACAGACACAATTCACTGATCAGGGTCCGACTCTCCGGTTTGGGGGTCCTGGGTCTGGGGGATCCCAGATGAGCCCCCAGATCTTATGCCTAGATAAGGATCCCCGAAGACTACCAAGGAGCCCATATTGATATAAGCACAGGAGAGTCATTTATTACAAGCTCAAGCCTGGACTCACAACCATCACCGATGCAGCGAGTCAGAGTTGAGAGCCATGACCCTTCCTTCAGCAGAGTTTTTATAGGGTTTCAGGGGCATTCTATACACCATAGCATCACATCACTTAGCAAATCATATCACACCATGGGAATTTCAGTGGTGGGAACCGACCAAGGACTGAGGGTTAGCTGGTTCATGGGGCTTGAAATGATTGGCTAAAGCAGATGATCTGATCTGCGACCAAGTGGTCTTTATCTTGCAGGAACTTGTGGAACTTAGCTGTAGTTAGTGGAATTTACTGTAAAGGGCAAGGTTGTTCCTGGAGTTTGGGCTCAAGGGAAGTTGCTGATATAGTTTCTGGAGTTTCAGTTATAGTGCCTTAACCGGATGGAATCTAAGCCTAAAATGGCTATGTTATATTTTGTTTCACAAATTTGCTTCACAATTCCTCTATCTCATTGTATGTTATTGGTTCATTTAGTTGATTTATATCTTCTTGGTTCTGTTTGGGCAATTTTGATTTCTCTAGAAATTCATCCATTTTTTTGCTAGGTTTTCCTTCTTTAGTGAGTATAGATTCTGGAAATAGTTCTTTATGATCATTTGGATGTTTTGAATGCTTGTTGTAATTTTTCCTGTGGCAGCCCTGATTTTATTGATTTTGGTCTCCTCTCTTCTTTTTTGTGTTAATCTTGCAAGAGATCTGTCAATTTTATTAATTTTTTTCACAAAACAGCCCTTTATTTCATTAATTTTATTTGCAGTTTAAAATTTTCTATCTGGTTAGTTTCTGCCCTATCTTGGTTATCTTGCACTGCCTAGTTACTTGTTTACTTTTGATTCAATATTTTCTTGTTTTTCTAACAGTTTTAATTGCATCATAAGATTATTTACTTGAGCTGTTTCTGCTTTCTTAATGAGTGTGTTGAAAGCAATGAACTTGCCTCTCAGGCCTGCTTTTGCTGTTTTGGAAAGGTCCTGTTGTGATATATTTTCTTTTTCTTTGAATTGTAGGAATTTTCTAATTTCTTCTTTAATTTTTTCTGTGAATGAGGTGTTATTCAGTAGTGTGCTGTTCAGCCTCCATTTATTTGAATAATTCTGCAGTAGGCTTTGTTGTTGAGAAATAGTTTGATTCCACTATGGCCAGATAGAATACAAAGGATTATATCATCTTATGGTATTTGCTTAAATTCCTTGTGTGAACTATGATATGGTTTTGTTGGAGAAAGTTCCATGGGCTGCTGAGAAAAATATGTACTGGGTGTTGTTGGGTGGAAAACTGTAGATATCTGTTATGTCCATTTGGTATATGGTGTCATTTAGTTCAGAGGCCTCTTTGCTTATCCTCTGATTGACCTGTCCTTTGGTGAGAGTGGGCCATTAAAGTCTCCCACTGCTATTGCATTTGGGTCTGTCTTGTTGTAAGAACGCTTATCTCTGGGCTGGGAAGGTGGCTCAGTGGTAAAGCGCTTGCCTTGCATGCATGAGGCCCTGGGTTCGATTCCTCAGCACCACATAAGCAAAAAGAAAAAAAGTTGGAAGTGGTGCTGTGGCTCAAGTGGTAGAGTGCTAGCCTTGAGCTGAAGAGCTGAGGGACAGCACCTAGGCCCAGAGTTCAGACCCCACGACCAGACCCCCCCCCCCAAAAAAAGAACTCTTATCTCCAATTAACCACCAAAAATCTTCTATTGAGCTGTGGTTCAACTGATAAAGTGTTAGCCTTGAGCACAAAATCTCAGGGACAAAGCCTAAGTCCCAAGTTCAAACCCCAGGACCAGCACCAAAAAATAAACCAATTAAATTAAAATAACGTGTAATAGGACTACTGATCAAAAGAAAAGTTTGTGAATTTCCCCATTCCTCCCATGAGCCATCCAGATCTGCCTTAGGTAAAGTGCCAGCCACCAGGGCCACAAAGCTCAGGTTTATGACTTCCTTCCAGGGACTCATCTCTGACTCATCTCTGAGCAAGTGAAGGGCCAGCACCTGCTGTCTATGGGGATGTGAAAGGGTGGGAACCAAGCTAGATTCGGGAAACACAGCCATGGATAGGCTCATCAGGCTCTGCCCTGTCCTCCCAGAACTCTCGAAGGTCTGAGTACTTTTTTTAATTCCCAACTTTCGACAGCTTTGTGATTTCCTGGACTGTCCATTTAAAATATATCCAAGTCCCAACTCAGAGATGTCAATTCTGAAGGCTGGGGTAGGACTTGGAAATCTGAATAAATTAAGGAGGAGGGACAGAACAGGATTTTTTTAATTTACCTTTTAAAAAATATTTTATCAGTTGTGGGGCTTGAACTCAGGACTAGGCACTGTCCCTGAGCTCTAGCACTCTACCACTTTGAGCCACAACTCCACTTCCAATTTTCTGGTGGTTAATTGAAGATAAGAGTCTCATGAACTTTCCTGCCCTGGCTGACTTCAAACAGTGGTCCTCAGATCTCAGCCTCCTGAGTAGCTAGATTAGGTGTGGGCCACCAGGGCCTGCCTCTTTATTTACTTTTTGATACTGGAGTTTGAATGCAGGACTTTCCAATTACCAGCAGGTACTCTATCACTTGAGCCATGTTCCTAGTCTCTCTCTTTTTTTTTTTTTTTTTTTTTTTTGCTTTCTTTCAGGGCTGCCTTGGACTTCAGTCTTCCTACCTAGGCCTCCTACGTAGCTCAGATGGCAGGTACACTCTATTACTTGTTGGTTGAAATAAAGCCTCAGTAACTTTTTCCTGACTTTAAACTCCAGAGTAGCTAGGAGGTCTGGTGTGAGTCACCAGACACAGTCATCTTGAAGTTTAGAATAGGCACCTTACAGGAAGGGAGCCAGATCTGCCCTGGGGCATGGCCTATTCACAGAGCCTTCAACTACTCAATCACATGACCTCCTACAGGGTGGAGATGGGAAATAATTAAAACCATCTTCTAGAGACAAGTCACAAAGGACTTGATGGCTGTGACCCAGAGATTATTACAGTTCTCTAGTCTGGGAAGAGTGGGTGGTCCCATGGACTCACAGTGAACTTGGAGATAAATCTGCCTAAGGAGGAAGATACCTGGAACCAGCTGAAGTGTCTCAGGTGCTGGAGGAGGAGCTCCCCACTCCCAAAGGTGTGAATCTAAAGCTGGGTGGAGATCTGAGGGGAGAGGAGGAACAAAGGGATGTGGGAACCCGGGAGTTTGTGATTGGCAACAGGAGATTGACAGTGTGCTTGACCCTGGGGGTTTGTGATTGGCAACAGGAGATTTGACAGTGTGCTTGAAGCATAAGTGATACCAACAGAAAACTGGCTGAGTGTTTTGTGTGTGTGTGTGTGTGTTTTTAAATCCTATGCCTAAATGACATAGTATCATGAGTGTCTGACCGTTCACATTAATTCCTGTCAGAGCGCCTGTATGTGCTTATCTTAGTGAGGAAATTCCTAAATCCCTTACTAAAACTGCTTAGTAGTTAAGCAGTTGACTTTTTGTCTTCTACCCCTTGGAATGTGTCCTTTTGCCTACTTTCCTGTAACCCCCTTAAGTTTTCCCTAGGGTAACTTTAATCTATACTAGTAGAGGTTAAGGAAAGAAGAGTAGCTTCTAAATTTTCTAAATTTTCAGGAGTTAATCTCAGAGGATTACTTGCCAATTAACTCATGTGCTTTCTTTTGGGTGACAATGTTATTTATACCTCCATGGATACTTTTTCATATTTCATTCGTGCCACTCCATTAAATGGAGAAACAACAGGTCTCACGTGTTTAGATAGTTTTAATCACATGGAAATTTCACAACAGTTAAATGCTGATAAGAGACCTAGTTATACCCTTTCATAATTTTCAGCTATTTTTGCAGCAATGGAAAATTCAGCATTACTCTGGTATTCCTTATACCTCCAAGGTCAACCAGTTGTAGAATGTGCTCATCATACCTATAAAATTTATCTAAATAAACAAAAAATGGAGAAGAAGCCAATATCCCCTACAGATCAATTAGCTAAAGTTTTATTTACTCTAATTTTTTTTTTTTTAGATTGTGATCAACATAGTTTGACAGCTGTTGAAAGGCATTTTCAAGCAACCTTGTCCTTCACAGAACATAAACCAGAGGTCTGAAAGACTTTCAAGGGGCCAATTCCTTGAAAGGGCTATTATTATTTGGGTGGGGGGAGGGTATGCTTGTATTCTTTCTTCTATAGGGCCACACTAGCTCCCTGCATGAAGCATCAAGTCATATCATGAGTTGGAAAAATCAGTCTTTCAATCCTTTGCCACAGAAGGAAAAGATGACTTTTAGAGACCCCAAAACATTCCTCTAGAACATTTCCAGCAACAAGAATGGTGCCTGGTGTGACCTAGGGACAACTGATACAACTGAGTCAGGAAGCGGAGAAAGTGCTGAGGAGACTGGGAGCTCCCTGCACATGGAATACTGGTTTTGATCTTATCTCACCATTCTTTCTAACAACTCGACCCAGTCAACTTTCATACTTGGGTTATTATTCCTTACATTTTTTTTCGGACATAGGAAGTATATTGAGAGCATATGCTAGGCCCACTTATATTTCAAGTACTGACATGGCTACAGAGTGAATACTCCATTCCCAATAATGACACCAACTGGGTAGGGCGATCATGGATCCCACCAGCAGGACTCTTACTTACTGGAACTGACTGGTGGGAACTATATAAACCATAGTACTTTTTGTCCTCCTCTCCACTTTTTTGTTTCTCTGCTACAGAAGATGATAGCTGTCCTCAGATTATATCACAAGAGCACTCATGGGAAAGAACTTCACCAAGGAATTATTAACACACACTCATATAGATCTAACAATTCTAACAAGGCTAGTAGCATTAGAACAAGCATTGAATGGTTCCAAGGATGTCAGCATACTCTATTGGAGAGAAAATAACTCCAATGTAATACTGGTTTTGAAACATTATGTGTAACTCCTCTAACTTATAATTCCTCCCAATGTGATTGGGATTCCCTGAAATGACATCTTCATGGTGCTTTCTCTGATTCCCTCCCCCCAGAAAGTGGAAAAGTTACATTCCCTATTGTTAATCACAACTGAATGAGTTACAAAGCCTTACCAACCACTTCTTGAGGAACTGCAAAACAGTCTCCATTGGCTTAACCCCCAACCTCAGTTCTCTAGACTGAATCTCCACATGTGGTAATTATTTGCTTTAGGAATCATTATTCCTTTTTTCCTTTTTATTATTATCTTTAACTTGTGCAAAGGAGTTCCATTTAACAAAGCAGTTTGTGAATACAATTTATCATCAGTTCGACCCCTTCCAACATTCTCACCTGCATTTTCCCTCTCTTTTCTTAATTTTGTAGGCTATCACTGGATACTTTATTGCATTCTTCTTATTATTTCAGTCTTTCGAGTAATGTGTGGTGCTATCCCCTAAATGGAACACATCAGGATAAAGATGATTGCACTCTTATCTTTACAACAGATAACTGGTTTTTTTTGTGACTGGTTTTGGAAGATTTGATGGTGTACTGGAAGCATAAATGATACCAGTGGAAAACCAGATGAATGGGTTTTTTATGCTATGTCTAAAAGATACATCCTGTGAGTGTCTGACCTTTTGTGTTAATTCTTATCAAAAGACAGAGCCCCTTAGTAAGGAAATTCTTGGATCCCTTACTAAAACTGTTTCTTGAGTTTTTGTCTTCTAACCCCGTTGGAATATGCTCTTTTGTCTATTTTCCTGTAACCTCCTTAAGTTTTCCCTAGCTAATTTGAACCTACAATAGTAGAGGTTGAAGAAAGAAGAGTAGCTTAACTGTGTCTGTGGATTAACCTCATCCCTTGACCCATGGTGGTAATAGGAATATTACTTAATAAACAATATTCTGAGATATCACTGCATGGGAATTTTTTCATCTATTACTATTGAATCCGCTATTTGGAACCAGCAATTTTGTGTATGTTGGTACTGGGTCTTGAACTCAGGGTTTAGTCACTGTCCCTAGGTTTTTTCACTCAAGTTTGCCACTCTATCATTTAAGTGACTGCTCCATTTCTGGCTTTTTGGTGGTTAATTGGAGATAAGAGTCTTACATACTTACCTGCCTGGGCTGACTTCAAACTGCAATTCTCAAATCTCAGCCTCTTGAGTAGCTAGGTAGTTAGGCCTCTGGTGCCTAACTTGAAATTTGTTCTGTTTTGTTTTGCTAGTCCTGGGGCTGGAACTCAGGGCCTCACTGCTATCCCTGAGCCTTTTTGTGCTCTAGGCTAGCACTCTACCACTTGAGCCACAGCTCCACTTTTGACTTTTTCTGAGTAATCTAGTAGAGAATTGGAGATAAGAGTCCCATGGACTTTCATGCCCAGCTGGCTTCAAACCATGATCCTCAGATCTCAGCCTCCTGAGTAGCTAAGATTACAGGGGTGAGCCACCAGCACCTGACTTGTTTTGCTTGTAAGTTGGAAAAACTTGTCCAAATTATCAATTGTAGGATGTGGGGTAGAATGACCACCAGATGGAAAGCAGAAATTCCAGGATCAAGGTCCCTAGGGAAGAAGAGAACGTAGAGGAGAGTGGGGTTGTCATTGAGATGGGGGTGTGTGTGAAGGGGGTTTGGTCTCGGTCCGGACCTCTGCAGCCCTGTACATGGAGGGTACCTGGAAGATTCTCAAACATACTTTACCTGTATCAGTTGAGGAGTCTTGGTCTTTGGGAATCCCAGATTTATCCATTTTACAACTAAAGGAGGGTTGTCACAGCAAATGATAAATGTGCATGGTGGTATAAATGAAGGAGCATGCTCAGAGATGATACCTTCTAGACTATTAGACTGCCTTGAGTCTTTTAATCACACCCTCCATAAAGGACTTGGAGCATCTCCTGGGCCACCTGAGATGAGCAAGCTTTTCTCGCCTGCTAAGTAAAGCTATCTTAAACTGCTCATCCTCAGATTCTGGGATGGTGTGAAGAACGCAGTTAGCATTAGAGCCAGGCACGTGACATTGTATGTCACAAGCTCAACACTGAGTTGAGGTTGTTAAGAAAATGGAGGAGAACAGAACAAAATAGGCTGGACTCAATTGTCAACAGGCAAGGACTGTTTATTGACAGAGAGGAGAACAGACCTTCTCACAGGTTTGGAGGTTGTGTGTGGGACTGGATTTGGGGTGGGCTTATAGAGGGCTTAACAAGGAAGCAGAACATAAAAATGGGCTATGGTCTTTTAGAGGCCAAGGACAGTGTCCTTCACCAGGTCCAAAGTGGAATGCTCCACCTGGGGTGAGGGATTTTTGTCTCCTGGGGACCAAGAGTGGTGTCCTTGGCAAGACCGAGCTTGGAATAACCTGCCTATGGGGCAGGCGTGTGGTCAAGCCTGTTCCTGTTTGTGTGCACCTGTTGTCTTTCTTGAGCTAGGGGAATAAGGCAGGAGTCAATCCTTCATATTACATCTTTAGATACATAAAAAGATTGGGCCTAGAGGGGGGAGGCAAGTCCTTCAGAGGTCATGCTCTCTGGAACCTCTCATGATTGTATGATCACCAGCATTTGAAGTTCATGCTGTCATCTCATGGAGATGTAAAACCACATGTTCAAGGTCAGATAATTACATTGTGGCTGTGAGGCACTGACCCTGGGAGGGCGCACTCCAGACCTCTGTCTTTTCTTAAGGGTGTTACTTTAGACAACTTGTCATTGCAAATTGTTTCTCTTTTGCTATATACTGGGACTGAACCCAGACCCCTGCCTCTGCAAGGGCTCTCTCACTTATATTATGTCTGAGAACTATGTACCTTCTTTGAAAGAGTAAATAAGTCCAACCCAAGACTAACATGGTCCTGGAGTTATAGCCCAGGACCACTATTTTTCTCCAAGATTTAAAAGTCTGCTCTTTGAAGTGTTATCAGCAATCAAAACAGCAATCCTAGTAGTATGGAAGTTCCTCAAAAGACTCCACAAAGAGCTCCCCTATGACCTAGCAATCCCACTTTTGGGCATTTACCTGTGCCCCGGCCCGCAGAGTCGGTCAACAAGGGCTCGAAGAGGAACTGACCTGAATGAGAGACAAACCAGACACGAGGAAGGAGACCAAGACAGGGTTCTGATCAAGGTCTGTTTATTGAACTTACAAGCAGGCTTATATACTATAAATGAACGAAGAAGTGGTTGCAACATATTGGTAACACAGTTTTTTACAAAAAAAAAATGGAATGCAGGTGGGTGGGGTAAGTAAAAGATCAGTATCTATCTTTACGATCAATCTAAGCCACAGGGAGGTCTGTTACAAAATTCCTTAATCGATATGTTATGAGCTGACAATTGGCTTTGTGGTTAAGCAATAACTCTAGCAAATGATAGCTTTAGGAAAAGTTTTACAGTGGTCTCCGGCAAATCCCCCTTCTTTTATTTTATTTATTTATTTATTTATTTATATTGTAAAGCTACTATACAGAGGGTTACAGTTACATGAGTGAGGTACTGAGTACACTTCCTCTTGAACATTGCTTTTATTTATTTTATTTTAGAGAAGGGTCCTAAAAACAAATTGAGGTATTAATCTGAGAGGGGAGACAGAGGCACCGATCCTTCTGAGCAAACGATGGGATGTATGGTAGGATGTATGGTAAGGGGAACGATCCTGTGGGGAGAATCGCGTCCCAGACCTTTATACATCTCATGTCGGTTTTTTGAAGGAGGGAATATTGAGCGACACTTAACCCCTATGCTATCGGGCATATCTCTCGTGGGGTCCTGTGTGCTAGCTTTGCTAGCCCCTCTGCACTGGTTGTGCACCTCTTAAGCAGATGCCTTCACCCCAAGGGTGTGCGCCATACAGGACTGTGGTGCAGTTCCCGAAGGAGACCCTCTCTCAAGGGGCTCATCTAGGCCTTGGTCTGCAAGGTCTAGCTGGTGGTAATGAACCTGTGTAGGTTTTGATGCTAGGGAAGCAATCTATTGCCGAATAAAACCAGTAAGCCTGTTAGAAGCCCATGGGCCAAAAGCCAACAAAATTAGGATGCCAACAAAAGGTCCGAGTAGGGATGGGAGTAAAGTCGTGAACCAAGGGGGGGTGGAAAACCAGTTTTTGTACCAGCTTTCCTCTTGTTCTCTCTGCTTTTTTCTTTTCTCTAACCCTTCCCTAACTTTGGCCATGCTGTGTCTAACGACCCCTGTGCGGTCAGTGTAGAAACAGCATTCTTCCTTTAAAGCAGCGCATAGCCCCCCCGTGGTAAAAACAGGAGGTCTAGTCCTCTTCTATTTTGGAGCACTACTTCTGACAAAGAGGCTAGTGAGCTTTCTAAGGCAGATACTCCTTTTTCTAAGTTTTGTATGTCCTCATCTATTGTAGACCGGAGTTCAGAGTAATGTTGATTAGAGAGGACGAGGGAGGGTACTCGGGTTCCTGCTCCAGCGATGCCTAATCCCAGTAAGACAGCAAGGGTTACAGCAGTAGCAGGTTCTTTTCCGTCCAGGTAAAGCTCTTATGTCGGTCTCCCAAAGTCCTGTAAATTGATCTTGAGAATAGTAAGTTAACCGTGGCACAACCTGTACCATGATGCAGAATATGGGTTCTGGTAAAATTAAAGCAGTATACACACAGGAGGTAAGGCCATCTCTGCAGGCCCACCATGTATCATTTGAGGGGAGTAGATATTTGTGAGTCGAAGTAAAAGAATAGGTCTGATTACATAAAGGTTTATATTCTGGGGGGATAAAACTGCCATTACTGAAAATGCAAAGTCCAAGTCCCATAACTTGGGCTATTGTCACTTTGTTGAAAGGTTGTTGGGTCCAGCCACGTTGGGCGGGGGTCATCGACATCATAAATGTGGCCAAGTACAGCTATACCCTCATAGAATGGAGGGGAGGAATGATAGCAGAGCCAGCAAGATTCTACTAATTGTGGATTGCTATTGTTAATAGTAAGAAAGGTTTGATTAATAAGGGATAAAATAAGGTTTTTAGTTCTGGGTAAAATCCTTAAGGGCGGCACCTATAGCCAAGCCAATGTTACGCGAGTCGGGGTCAACATCAGAGCAAAGTCTGATAAAGTCAGTAATGGTTTTGCCACTGCGGTGGGAACATAAAGCTGCTTGGCAAGCAGAACTGGCATTTTCAAAAGCAAGATGTTTAATAAGCTCATTATCAGTTTCTTCCTTTCCCATAAGGCGCTCGGCAGCCTCTGTAAGGCGTCCAATGAACTCACTAAGATTCATGGAGTCCCTGTTGAACTTTGGCCAAAGAGGTAACGGCGGACCCTTGAGAAGGGGGGCTTTTCCAGCCCTTAAGGGCAGCGTGTTGAATCTGAACAAGCAATCCTGGGGGAAATTTAGCCTGTTTTTCATTAGTATCAAATGGCTTGTTACCCATCAATTTTTCTATGGTCCAGGACTTAGAGTGACTGCCAGCAGATGTGTTACGGCGAGCTATATCCTGGCATCTTTCGCCATAATCAGCCTTCCATAAAAGAAAATTGCCTCATGTTAAAGTAGCCTTGGTTAGCATGGCCCAGTCATTTACTGTAAGCCAGTCCTCGCTCAATGATTCCAAAAGAGAAATGGTATAAGGGGCGGTAGGACCGTACAAGGAAACAGCACTTTTTAATTCTTTAATATGTCTAAATTTAAGGTGATGGTATTTTTGAGCTCTAATAACCAGATGCTCTCCTCCTTCCTTCTCCCCATTTGAGTCATCAGACTTGGGCCTTCCCTCCGGCTCTTCCTCTCTGTCCTCCGCCTCAATCTCTTGATCATCAGATTCTCCTTCTAGATTTTCCAAAGTGGCTCTAATTTGAGACCGAGTGACTGGAAAAGCATGAAGGATCTTTTTCTTTTTTGTCATTAATTTTTGTAAGTTTGGGTTCCTAATTTCTAGGTCCAATTTATATAGTTGTTGTAATAGTTAGGCCTTTTCCTTCTTGGCCTGAAGTAGGGCCCTTAAGGACTGGGCTTCCCGGGAAAGCTTAACTGTGGCTTGTCTGGTGACCTCCTCAAGGTCTGTTGAAGAGACCAAGGCTGGGGCACAGAAGGGAGGGGCTATTTTATAGGGAGGAGGTTGTGTGCCCAAGGGGTTTAGAGGGGGCCAATCTGAGGCGTGGTATGTAGCAGCCTCCTCTTCCAAAGTGGCCTCGTCCTCCAGGGGAAGGACATCATCATTGGGCTTTTCGGATCTGAGATTAGAAAGAACCAGGTATATAGATTTTGGTTTTTGTAATTGTGAGTCGCTGTTAGCATCAGGCATCGGTATGGAAACCAAGGGACAATGAGACGCGACTGAGGGGGGACGGGAGAGGGGTCTTTGGGCAAGGGAGGCCTGACTCCCTGTAAATTTATGTTTTAAAAATTCTTCACCTTCCTTAACCACTCTAGACACATCTTTGTGTTGGTGGCGAACTTGAAGGATCTCATTTATGAGGTTCCAATATGAAAAAGCCTGAACAGGAATCTTTTCAGGGCCAAAAGTTTCATAAAAATCCTTAAGACAGTCTCCAACACGACCCTCCTGAGGAAACCAAGGGCAAATATCCTCCAGGAGCATAAAAAATTGAGTTAAATCTTTTTTCTTAACCCGTGTTCCTCGTGCTTTGAGTGAGGCCTTTAGGCCTTGAACAAAAAGTTGATGCTTACTAAGTGTTTGTCCCATAATTGCAGTCGCCTCCCTTACCTGACGGATCTGTATCGCAGTTGGGCGTTTCTGCGGTGATCATGACACTCACCGGCTGGGTGGCGATCCAAGAAGAAGAGAGCAGCCGCTCAGTCGAGCGACATTCAGACCGTGCTTCGAGCCCCACGTTGGGCGCCACCTGCTCCGGCCCGCGGGGTCGGTCAACAAGGGCTCGAAGAGGAACTGACCTGAATGAGAGACAAACCAGACACGAGCAAGGAGACCAAGACAGGGTTCTGATCAAGGTCTGTTTATTGAACTTACAAGCAGGCGTATATACTATAAATAAATGAGGAAGTGGTTGCAACATATTGGTAACACAGTTTTTTACAAAAAAAAAAAATGGAATGCAGGTGGGTGGGGTAAGTAAAGGATCAGTATCTATCTTTACCATCAATCTAAGCCACAGGGAGGTTTGTTACAAAATTCCTTAATCGATATGTTATGAGCTGACAATTGGCTTTGTGGTTAAGCAATAACTCTAGCAAATGATAGCTTTAGGAAAAGTTTTACAGTGGTCTCCTGCATACCTGAATGATCACAAACAATACCATACTAAAGCTACCAGCACAACTATGTTTATTGCAGCATTATTTACCATAGCTAAGATACGGAACCAACCTAGATGCCCCTCAGAAGATGAATGGATCAAGAAAATGTGGCATATATACACAATGGAATTCTGTGCCTCCATCAGAAAGAATGTCATTGCCCCATTTGTTAGGAAATGGAAAGACTTGGAAAAAATTATATTAAGTGAAGTAAGCCAGGCCCAAAGAAACATGGGTCCCATGGTTTCCCTTATTTGCAATAATTAGTATAAATGTCTGAGACACGCAGAAATGGTCAGATGAGTTGATGTTAGGTGAAATGAACCCCAAGATAAGGACTCAAATATTTTTTCTTTCTTTCTATTGTTTCTAACATATTTATAAGATGATTTCTTTATTGCTTTGTATGTCCCTCCCCACAGTATAACCCCTGTTTTCACTGTATTTGATGTTGGTATAAAATGTGGAGGGGAAGGGAAAAAACAAATTGTTTAAATAGGGATACAGGTGGACCCATTGCAACAATGAGATGTACAGACGTTTTGTCGAAAAATGAACTTTACAAGGGGGGGGGGGCCTGAGAGAGCAGGGATGGTAAGGGGAAAAAAAGGAGGAGGCAACAATGCTTGATAAGAAATGTACTCATTACCTTGCTCATGTAATTGAAACCCCTCTGTATGGCATTTTCACAACAGAAAAACTTACTAATAAAACAACAACCAAAAAAAAACCAGCAATCCCATCTCCCAGGGTTGGGAGAGGTTGGAACCCAATATTCCAGGAAGTGCCAGACTTCAGTTTGCAGAACTGCCACCTGTCCTGAAGATATAAATTTATTTCTCCTTTAGCTAAAAGCAATTAGTAAACAATCAGCCATTCTAATCACTAGGTGAATTGAGGATATACTCTGGGATTAATGCTGTTGTCCAGTTCTCTTCCTGGAGGATGATTTATTGTTGTTTAATAATTTTCTTATTAGCATAAATTAATTGTACAAAGGTGCTCTATTTTGATCATTCCAACATGCATACAGTGTACTTTAATCAAATTTACCTCATTCTCTCCTTTATCCTCCACTTTAACAATTTTTGACGAATTCATTCTCATAGACAAGAGTACTGACAATTCATGGTAAATACACATCTAAAGATAAAGTGATTTTTTTTTCCCTAGGGAGGGAGAATCTCCTCTCCCTCTGGGCCTGGGAACTGTGGCTGAGCTCTTCAGCTCAAGGCTAGTATAATACCACTTAAACCACAGCACCACTTCCGGTTTTCTGGTGGTTAATTGGAGATAAGAAGAGTCTCACACACTTCCCTGCCCGGGCTGGCTTTGAACTGTGATCCTCTGACCTCAGCCTCCTGAGTAGCTAGGATTCCAGGCGTGAGCCACTGGCGCCCAGCTCCTCTTCCCTTTTCTTAGAGGATTTACTTTAGACAACTTGTAATCGCAAATTGTGGGTTTTGTTATGCTATTTTCATATGACATATGTTTCTTTAATATCAGAAACATGTATTATCTAATGCCATTGTAAATAATACTTCAATATATATTTTAAATACTAAAACGAATCACATTATGTAAACAACGATTTATCAAAATTAAAAATAGAATATATAATATTGTCCCCTCCCTCTGCATTCATTGTTTACGTGGAGAACGTGTATGTAATGCACAGCATCTTCCTAGCATCTCATAAAAGGGAGAGATTTCTTTCTTTCCTTACAGTCCCCTCAGCGGATTGTGTACGACCCCATCACATTTGGGTTTCTTGTTTATGCAACACTCAGACTTCTTTCTCCTTCACTCTGGTGGAGAGGTTTTATTTGGGGGTGGGGGAGGGAAGTTTTCCACCATACTCCTCCAACAGTAGAAACACGGGTGTTAGGAAAGGGGTTGGGGAGAATTTGCAGCCTTTGCAGCAGGCGCGGTCAGGTCCGCGCGCGCCACTGCAGCGGCTCAGGTCAGCTGGGTACCACCAGCGGCCTGGAGCATCCGCATCCCGGAGAGGAGGCGGTGTCGCGCACGCCACGCCCCCTCCCCGCTCTCGCCCCGCCCCTCCCAGAGCGCAGCAGCTGGGAGAGCAGCCGGCGTCCGGGACGCCTAATCCGCGCGCTGCCTTGGGTGACTGAGGAGATGAAGATCTGGAGCTCGGAGCACGTGTTCGGGTGAGACTGGCTGCAGGCTGCGGGTTGCGGTGGGATTTGCACCTACGCCACCGGGAAGGGCCGTCCGAAGACTGCGGCCTCCGCATCCTGGAGACAGACTGGCGCTACCCATTCGAGGGCTGTTGCTAAGCGGAGACCCGCGGAGCATGCCCGCTGCTGGGTCGGGCGCGGCCGCGAGGCTGCGGGGCTGCGGGCTGGCGGGGCTGTCCGGCGGGCGGGGGCGGCGGCGGCGGCGGCTCCGTGCGCGCGCAGGACTCGCCCGGGTCCCACGCAGGCCTGATCCGCGCTGCTGCGCACGCTCCGCGGTGAGGCGAGGGGGTCCCAGGCCCGGGAGAGGCCTTGCAGAAGCAGTTACCCTTTTTGATGAGATTATGCTGTGCAGGAGCCTTAAACAAGCATGAAGTATGATTCCTGGAGGTCCCCAGAGGGCCTGAGTTGAAGAAAGAGAGATGGGAAGACGGCATTTGGGAGCCCTTGTCACTGAGCTCATTTGCAGGCCTGGACGCCTCCAAAACCCAGAGAGCAGCTTAAACATGCCTTTCTGACCTAAGTGGTATCTTCCAAAGAATCACTGATCTGAAATCATTCTTTAAGAATGGGGGTGGGGGGGGGTGTGGGGGGGAGGCTGGGAAGGTGGCTCAGTGGTAGAGTGCTTGCCTTGCATGCATGAGACCCTGGGTTCGGTTCCTCAGCACCACATAAGCAGAAAAAGCTGGAAGTGGTGTTATGGCTCAAGTGGTTGAGTGCTAGCCTTGAGCTCAAGAGTTGAGGGTCAGTGCTCAGGTCGAGTTCAGGGCCCCACGACTGACAAAAAAGAAGAGAGAGAGAGAGAGAGAGAGAGAGAGAGAGAGAGAGAGAGAGAGAGAGAGAGAGAGAGAGAGTGTATACACCTGTGCATGTGCGCCGGTCCTGGGGCTTGAACTCGGACTAGATGCACTTCTTGAGCTTATTTGCACAAGGTTAGAGCTCTGCTACTTGAGACACAACCACACTTCAGGCCTTTTGGTGATTAAGTGGAGTTAAGAGTGTTGCAGACTTTCCTGCCCAAACTGGCTTAGTTAGAATCAAAATCCTCAGATCTCATCCTCCTGAGTAGCTAGGATTACAGGTGTGAGCCACCAGCGCACGACTTACTCCTTAATATCTTTGAAATGTAAAAGAACAAAGAATTTTAAATTCCCTGATTGTACTCCTTGGGGCGGGATGGGGGTGGGGAGGTGGGGGGGTGGGAATTCTGCACCTCATGCAGATCATAATCTTTTGACTTTTTAAAATGGAACATCATAATAAAAATTAACCAGCTGGTTTCAGAATCTCCCAGAGTGTTTTGTGGAATCTTGATTAGATCTATGTCTGTCTGTCTATCTGTCTGTCTATCTATCTGTCTTATCTATTATAGTTGGTAGCTTTCCTAGGATGTTCTCTTAGGAATAATACATAGCTCATTCCTTCTGGGTGCAGAAAACTGTTTTGTTTGTTTTCACCAGTCCTGGGGCTTGAACTCAAGGCCTGGGCACTGTCCCTGAGCTTCTTTTACTCAAGGCTAGCACTCTACCACTTGAACCACAGTGCCACTTCTGGCTTTTTCTGTTTAAGTGGTACTGAGGAATGGAACCCAGAGCTTAATGCATGCTAAGCAAGCACTCTACCACATTCCCAGCCTGTGGAGTTTTTTGTTGTTGTTGTTGTTAGTCATGGGGTTTGAACTCTGGGCCTGGGTGCTGTCCCTGAGCTCTTCAACTCAAGGCAAGCACTCTACCACTTGAGCCACAGCTCCACTTAGGATGGCGCCACTTAGGTTTTCTGGTGGTTTATTGGAGATAAATTTCATGGACTTTCCTGCCCAAGCTGGCTTTGAACCGTGATCCTCAGATTTCAGCCTTCTGAATAGCTAGGATTACAGGCATGAGCCACTGGCGCCCGGCCTGCAGAGAAGTTTTAAAGTCAGTGAATTTAGGGATACAGAGTCCTGGGGCACAGTTTTCTCCAGGACCAGTTGAGAACTGCATTAGCAGTGAAGTGTTGGCTGATGATAATCGGCTGTGAAGTCACTTCTGATACTTCAGTTTTTTTGTTTTGTTTTGTTTTGAAGTACAGGATTTTGAAGTCAGAGAGTTGCTCAAGTCATATACCCAGCCTTTTTTTTTTTGCTTTAGTTGCTTTTCATATGGCTTCTGGCACTTTAGAGCAGGGCTGGCTTCAGATAGAAGTCCTCCAACTGACAGCCTCCCTTGTAGCTAGTACCACAGGTTTGATCCATCTTGCCCAGATGTATTGGTTGTGATGGCATCGGTCCTCTAACCTCAGTCTTTCCCATCTCTGTTTCTCTAGTGGCTGGGATTGCAAGTGTGAGCCATTGTACCAGCCAGCTGTTAACACTTGTGGTAATTTTTGCAGCTACAATCCACTTATTATTTAAGCTTTATTGAAGAATAAGTTATATGCCACTCAACTATCTATAATGTAAGTGACCTGTTTAAAAGTGTACAATTGTGGATATATTTACAGAAAATTTTAGTTTCTAGTAGATTGTGAATGTCAGCATAGTTTGAACACTCCTATCATGCCTTCTACCCCAACCTCATTCTGCTTTCCCTTTCTGTTGATTTGCCTTTTCTAGATATTCATATAAATATAATCATACAATATGTGGCGTTTTGTGTCTGGCTTATTTTGTTTAGCATCATTATTTTTGGGAGGGGTGGTTACCCATGTTTTAGCATGTGTTGGTACTTGGTTCCTTAAATAATTTGCTTTCTGCCCCGACACCCTGCAGCGCCTGACACATGGTAAATGCTCAGAAAGGGGCAAAGATAGGTCACATGGAGACCAAATGCCCTTCCAAAAGAAGCATGCTGGAAGGTCATGTCCACTCAAGGAAGTAGGGCTATGGGAGGAGATGGGCCTAGTGCCAGCTCATCTGGCCAAGAGCAAGAAAGAGAGATGAATTAATATCACAGGGAGGAGTGGAAGTGCCACTCCCCCACTTAACATTCTGTGCCTTTTCTCTACCCAAAGGCAGCTAAGATGACGAATTTGATGGGCATCTTTCCAAAGGTTCAGGTGCTAGAGGTGCACAGGACTCCATTTATGGACACCTGTGTGTCCACATATAACATGTAATTTGGTTTGCTTTTCTGAAATAGAAATCAGTGACATCATCTTGCATCTTCTCAGTAGTGTGCTTTTGAGATCTGTCCATAAATAGATACCTAAAGGTACAGGTATTGATGGATTATACCAGCTGGGTAATAGGCCTTTGTGTGAATGGAGACAGTACGTCCTTTTTCTTACAAGCATATTGTAGTGGTTAGCCCTGTGTATATTTCTGCTTCATGTAAGGGCTGTGATGATTATTCTTGATTGTCAACTTGATTGAATTGAGAGATGCTAGGAGATTAGTAAAGCTACCTCTGGATGCTGTGAGGGCATTTCCAGATATTAGATCCCCAAGGCTCTTGCCTAACCAATGGTTTGACCCATTCATGGATTCAGAATTTAAAAAGACCATTGATAGGGGGTGGAATTTGGGAAGGCGGAGCCTGGTTGGAGGTAGTGGACAGTAAGGGTGTATCTTTGATGGGTATATTTTATCTCTGGCTAACTAACACAAGAAGCCAATTAGACCAGCAGATATTAAGTTGCTCAGCTCTTGGAAAATATTGAGGACCCAAATAGTTTTTGTCTGTGTTGATTATATCTATCATATTAGAGCCAGATGTGATTACAGCCCAGCACTTGGGAGGCCGAGGTAGGGGACTATGAGTTTAAGGCCAGCATAGGCTACTTAGGGAGATCCTGTTTCAAATATATAAGTAGATAAATAATATTAGAAGTTACAGTTAAAAATTAAAATATTTTCTTTTGTAGTACAATGTATGAACTCAAAGCCTCACACTTGTTAGGTAGGTCCTTTACCACTTGAGCCACACCCAAAAATATTTATTGTATCATTACAATGAATAATAAGCCTAGTCTATGTACCTCATATTTTATTTATTTTTTTCTTTTTCTTTTTTTTATTGTGAAAATACTGTACAGAGGGGTTACAATTACATGGGCAAGATAATGAGTACATTTCTTATCAAGCATTGTAGCCTCCTCCTTTGTTTCTCCTTCCCATCCCTTCCCATCCTCCCCCCCCACTCCCCCACCCAATCTTCCCCGCCCCCCCCATACCTCATATTTTAAAATAAAATCGGTTTTCCAAAATTAGACAGAAAATGGCCCCTGTGTGTGTGTGTGTGTGTGTGTGTGTGTGTGTGTGTGCGCGTTCACGCGCACGGCGCGCTCGCATGCCCGTGCATATTGGTACTGGGACTTGAAGCCAGGGACTATGCACTGTCCCTTAGCTTTTTTGCTGAAGACTGGTGCTCTACCACTTGAGCCACAGCCCTAAGTTTAACTTTTTGGTGGTTAATTGAAGATGTACAGGAGTCTCATGGACTTTTCTACCCAGGCTAGCTTTGAACTGTGATCCTCAGATCTCAGCCTCCTGAGTATCTAGGATTACAGGGTTGAGCCACAGCACCCAG
The DNA here is from genome assembly GCF_019054845.1 of Dipodomys spectabilis. Classification (NCBI taxonomy): domain Eukaryota; kingdom Metazoa; phylum Chordata; class Mammalia; order Rodentia; family Heteromyidae; genus Dipodomys; species Dipodomys spectabilis. The sequence goes on from NW_024870760.1 coordinate 3,076,267, forward strand.
TTGAAGATTGGCCCTTTGAAAATAATGTCTGTTGTGTCTGTGGTCTATAGAAGGAGATTCCACTCTCTGCCTGGACAGCCCCTGTTTGGCTGTATGTTGTCTGGATAAACCTAGCCTCATGCAGGTATGTAATTGATTTTGTTTTTTTTGGGTCCGGTCATGGGGCCTGAACTCTGGGCCTGGGCGCTGTCCCTCAGCTCTTCAGCTCAAGGCTAGCGCTTTACCATTTGAGCCACAGCGCCACTTCCGGCTTTTTTCTTTTTGCTTATGTGGTGCTGAGGAATTGAACCTAGGGCCTCAGGCATGCAAGGCAAGCGCTCTACCACTGAGCCACCTTCCCAGCCTACAGGTATGTAATTGGAAAAGTAGAAATATTTTACTGTCATAAGTATCATTATTGTGTTAAAAAAAACAAACACCGATAGCTTATTAAAAATGAATTGCAATGTAAAACGAAGAGAAAAACTAGCTCTGCATTCAAACCTATTGATTTTGGTGAGTGCTCTTTAGAGGTGAGTAGTGGCATCTTGTACTGCCTGTTTGGAGCCCCATGTCTACTCTGCTGTATGGGGTAGTTGTCATAATTGTGCAATGAGTACAAGTTTTCTAAAATTCCAGTTTTCACTTGAAAGCTCAGATTTGATCTTTAGCAACAAATACTACCAGTTGTTTACTTCAAATCGACAGGCTCATGTCATGAATTGTCCAGCAAATGTCTGCTATATCCCCAAGTTAGAACAGCAGTTAGTGTGCTGGTCTTCCAAGTATCAGGTGCTAGCTGGTGGAGACAGCAGTGAGTTGGACCAGCAACCTGAGCAGTGGTCCATTGCCCACAGATAGCCAGGGAACTTGTTCTGCTGACGAGGTGTTTTTGGCGCACTTCCTGTCCTGGCAGAAAATAGCAAAGACAAAAGTGCTCAGAGGTCAAGTGGTACTAAATTAATCATCTTATCATTTCATCGCAGTCCTAAGAGAGTCCACCACACTCCACACTCTCCTTGTGTAAGACACTCTGCATTGGTGAGGAATAGTGACCAGGCTGAGGTTTGGAATCTGGCCTTCGCTGCTGGGGAGGTTCCAGAACTTTCTCTCCATTACTTTGCTGCATCAATGTAAATATGGATACTGGAGAAGGGCCAGTAATGTCTTGCTAGCACTGTGATAGTTACCATCTAAAAGAATCCATTGTCCCCTGCACTTCATTCTCTAAGGGCCACTAGAGGTAGGATATAGTTGAACCTTTTATCTGTGGCTGCCTACTTTAACAAAACAAAACTTTTTTGTGCTATTACTGGGGCTTGAACTTGGGCACTGTCCCTTAGCTTTTCCACTCAAGGCTGGAACTCTACTACTTGAGCCACTTCTTCACTTCTAGCTTTTTGTGGTTAATTGTAGATAAGAGTCTCACGGACTTTCCTGCATGGGTTGGCTTCAAACCTTGATTTCTCAGGTCTCAGCCTCCTGAGTAGCGAGGATTAAAGAAGTGAGCTGCAGGTGCTTCAAAACAAAACTTTCTATAATGAAAATCTTAGAGAGCTGATGGGTGGGCTGGGAAGGTGGCTCAGTGGTAGAGCGCTTGCCTTGCATGCCTGAGGCCTTGGGTTCGATTCATCAGCACCACATAAGCAAAAAAAAAAGCCGGAAGTGGCACTGTGGCTCAAGTAGTAGAGCACTAGCCTTGAGCTGAAGAGCTGAGGGACAGCGCCCAGGCCCAGAGTTCAAGCCCCACGACTGGACCCCCCCCCCCAAAAAAAAATGGAGAGCTGAGAGTCTAGGATGTCTTTAGTTGGTTTCCCCTGAGTCCTTTTTCCTGGGTGAGTTCAGGCGAATTTTAGACAGCACAGAATTTTCTCCTGCAGAGTACTGGCACTTTGGCTGTGGTCAATGAGGGCCTTTTTGTGTTCCTTTCCACCCCTTAGCATGCAAGTGGAGTTCACCCTCCACCTTCCTTGGATTGTGCCATGAAGAGCTTTAACATGGGTGGAGCACATACAAAGACACAGGTGTATATTGGAGCCTTCCCAGGCCCCCTTCCTTTTTGGGACAGGATTCAGATGTTACTGTTTTCTCAGTGTGCAGTGGGACTTTTGAGAATTATCTCCAATCATTTCTAGTCTGCCTAAATTTGGCAGTGACAATGTAGAACTCAGGGCCTGGGTACTATCTCTGAGCACTCTCTACCATCTGAACCACAGTTCCACATTGGCTTTTTTCTGGTTCCTTGGAGATTAAGAGCCTCTCAAACTCCCTGTCTGGAAAACCTTTGAACCATGATCCTCGGATCTCAGTTTCCTGAGTAAATAGTATTAACAATTGTGAGCCATGGGTGCCTGGTAGATGTGTCTATGTAGGAGCTCAGTGGCTTCTGGAGCAGAGCGTCCTGAGGGAGGAAAGACTGTTTGTTGAAAGCAATGGGCAACTGTATGACTGGCATGGACAGGAGATGAACTAGGAGAAAAGGTGTTCACCCACTTAGCCCAGGGTTAAGGGCTAGAAATTGTGTCCTGCAGGGTTACTGGGGAAGAATTCCCGGACCCTCAGGGACTCTCACAGGATCTGGGGATGTAGGGCTGGAAGTCTAGAAGGGTCATTGATTGTGGTGAGCTGGTGACACCTACACCATCTCTGTTCCTGCAGTCTCACTGTCCTAGACAGGTGGGTCCTGAAGAAATCAAGATGTTTGTATGGATGGAAGAAGCGTGGTTGATGGAATTATGATTAGTGGTTGTCTTTGGAGAGTGGAGATACTTTAAATTTCGAACTGCTTCTATCATGCACCAGTTAGAAGACTGAACAAAGCATAGGTGCTCTTCAACTTTCAATAGAGTCACATCCTGATAAACCCCAAGCAGGTGGAGAATGTGATCAGTGAAAATGCATCAGTGTATGTAACCATACAGACCTCTACAGCTGGCCTGGCACAGCTGGCCTGGTACACCTTAGATGAGCTCAGAAGTAGCATTAGCCTGCATTTGTGTAAACCCTTGAACACAAGCTCCCTCCCTTTTTTTTGCAGGTACTGGGGCTCCAACTCCAGTCCTTGAATTCCTACTAGCTCTACCACGTGAGCCACAACCCCACTTCTGGCTTTTTGCTAGTTAATTGGAGATAAGAGTCCTTGAGATGCCCTGGCTAGAGTCAAGCTGGGATTCTCAGCTCTCAGCCTCTTGAGCAGCTAGGATTATAGGCACAGGGCTACCAGTGCCTGGTTGCAAAGCCCATTTATAATAGATATCTGATTCCATAAACATGGCCTATCTTGGTTATTTACTGAATCCTGTACTGAACGTGAAAAGCAGGATGACTGTAGATTATACATTTGCACCACCATAAAGTAGAAAGATCTTAAATCTTGGTAATGGAGGATGGTATGCAGCTGATTCTCCATCGTACTGAGTAGCTGGGAGAAGCCATCTTCTTGTATAGGTGGCATCAGGTGGTCAAGTAGGACAGCCAGCAGGAAGTCAGGGTCCAGCCAGTGCTCCCAGCAGGAGGCCTGGCAGAGGCTTGACACATGCAGGCATGTTGGTTTCCCATGAGGCACAGGGCCCTGCACCAGAGATGAGGACCAAGGCCTTCCTGCCAAGAAGCCCCCACAGAATGGTTCTGTGTCCTGTGGACAGGGGAGGTGCGGGAAGGACAAAGGGCCAGGGAGGAGATGGAATCTTCCTGTCCTCAAAGCATCTGATTGTGGATGTTGTTCCTCTCACCAGCCACCCATGGGACACGGTCATCAAGGCAGCCATGCGGAAGTACCCGAACCCCATGAACCCTTGTGTGGTGGGTGTGGACGTGCTGGAGCGCGGTGTGGATGGAAGCGGGCGCCTGCACAGCTTGCGCCTGCTCAGCACTGAGTGGGGGTTGCCCATGCTCGCACGAGCGGTGAGCACCCCATACCTTACCCTCCCTTCTCCTTGTGCCCCCTCTCTGCAGCCCTCCCCTGTATCCAGTGCTCCCCCTGCCCCCTGCCTCCCTGTGTCTATCCCCCCCTGCATCCCTCATACCCTTTACTCCCTTCTCAATGTTTCTCCCGGTGAGGCCTATCTGCTCTCATCTGACCACTCTGGCCTGCCCTTCCTTATACCTGGAGCTCACTCACAGGTCCTGAATCAGGGCCTGGACAGGATGTAGTCTGACTCATCCCTCCCATGGGGTGCTCCTGGCCACACCTCAGGAGCCTCACCTTTCACCCTGTTTGATTTTGATCTTTTTTTTTTCCTGTGTCTGTCACCCAAGGGAGTGGGGTATGCTGGGTAGACTTTTTTCTCTTCTGTCCATTTCTTCACCCCATCTTCACAGCACTTGTTGACTAAGTGAATTCATTAGTAAGTGGAATTTTTTTTATCTCCTCATCAGTCGAAATTTTTTATTTTTATTTTTATTTTTATTTTTTTATTGTGAAAATACTGTACAGAGGGGAGTAAGTAGAATTTATAACATGCTATTATGCAAGTTTTGTTTTGTGTTTTAGATTTTGGGAACCAGTAGGACTTCGACATACGTCGAAGAGCGCTCTGTTGTGGACCCTGCAGAAAAGAAAATGGAGCTTTGTTCCACCAATGTAAGCAATGGCCTAAGCTGGAAAAGGTGCTGACACATGAATAATAGCTTCATTGAGTTTATCTTCAGCCTGCCTCTGGTCTTAACTGATGGATTATTTTTATTAGGAAAAGTGAATTTATTTAGTGGTATTTTGTGTTTTTCTCCAAGTATAATAAGTGGAGACAATTCAGATGAATAACTAAGTTGTGCTGTCCTATTGTGTAGCTGGTGACCATCGATAATGATACCCTATTGTGTATTGAAAGAACTAGAAGAGACAGGCCACTGGTGGCCTGTCTGTAGTCCTAGCTACTCAGGAGGCTGAGATCTAAGGATCGTGGCACAAAGCCAACTTGGACAAGAGTCTGTGAGACTCTTAGCTCCAGTTAACCAGCAGAAAGGTGGAAGTGGAGGTGTGACTCAAGTGGTAAAGCTAAGAGGAAGTGCCCAGGTCCTGAATTCAAGCCTCAGTACTGGCAAAAATTACAAAAAAAGGTTTTGAATGTTTTCCCCATAGACATAAGTTTGAAAACCCTTTATCCTTATTTGAACATCATTCAGTTATACATGTATTGAAACATTGCCATCTCTCATAGATAAGTACAGTTTTTATGTCAGTAGAAAAAGAAGCAATGAAACAAAAATGCACATAAGGATGAATTGTTACAAAGCGAATATACCGTGTAAGCAGTGGTGAGCAGCCTCTTGATGCATCTAACCACTGTCCCAACCATAAAGATGAATGTTGGTATTATTTATTTATTTATTTGTTGGCAAGGGTCACACAGGGCACCCAGGCTGGTCCATGTACCTCCTTCCTCAGCCTCCTTAGTCCCAGCATCTCAGCTGGGACTACTGCCATGTTCCACCATACCCAGCCTATGACCATTTTTAAAGCCATTTACCACTCCCTTTTTCTTGCATATCTCTTAATTTAAATAAATATATATCAGATGCATATATAAAGCATAGTGGTAAATGGTATATGTATATGTGATATATATGTGTGTACATATAATGTCTACATGAGCATGTATGTATATATGTATGTATGTGTATATGTATGTGTAATATGTATATATAGAGTTTAGTGGCAGACTGCTTGCTGAGCACTGGCTAGGTCCCTGGGTTTAATTCCCAGTACTTCCAAAAAGAAAGAAAGAAAGAAAGGAAGGAAGGAAGGAAAGAAAGAAAGAAAATGTGTTAGTCTAATGCAGATACAAAGAGTATATGGTAAGAAGTGCCTAGACTAGAAAAATGGGGTTTATTTTTGTGCTATGGATAAAACCTAGGGTCTTGCATGTGCTAGGCAAGCATTCCACCATGGAGCTAAACTTGCAGCCTCTTGGGACATGGTTTATTTCATGAAGTATTACTCACAAGCTGGATGTCCATGGTGTTTGTCTGTAATCCTAGCTACTCAGGTGGCTGAGATCTGAGGATTGAAGTTCAAAGCCAGCCCAGGCAGACAAATCCTTGAGACTGTCTCCAATTAACCAGTAAAAAGCCTGAAGTGGAGCTGTGATTCAAGTAATAGAGCACCAGCCTTGAGTAAAAAAGGCTACGCAAGAGTACAAGGCTCTGAGTTCAAACCCTAAGTATCAGCACACACACATAAAAATATTACTTTCAGCAAACTTAGAAATGGGTCTCCAGGTGAAATTCTAACATGGTACCTGTACAAGGTAGCTTTCCTTCCTCACAGATCCCCTCTTCTGGCCTACCTGCCTTGTTCTCCACATCATGACATTGTTTATTGGTCTTACCAATAGTGTCATGCACTCATCATGTGCAGACCTTGAGCTGCTATAGGGAATACAGGACTAAGAAAAGCTCCTGTTCTCTCTGGGTATCGTGTCATGGATAGACATCAAGCCAGCCTGTGCCAGTGGAGGCATGTAAACTGTCAGGGCTGGGAGAGAACCACAGACAGAAACTAACAAGAAGACTGGGGTTTCCCATTCAGACTAGCAGGCCTCTCACGCATTAGCACAACTAAGCCAGGGCAGGCAGAGTCTGGTGGCTGGAGCAGACAGGGGCAGTACTCAGGAGGGACAGGGTGGCAGGCCCAGAAAATAGTGGAGATACCAGGAAAGTTCCCAATCTTCTCAGCATTTTCTGGGAGCCCATGTTTGAAACAAACAAGGGTGCTGCTCTGGTACTTGCAGTTTCTCCTCTGTCCCTTAAGAATATCCCCAGTACATTTGGACTTTTAGGAGGCTGTGGGGACCACTAGCTCAAAGCCTGTCACCTCTACTGTTCTTCTATTCCCATTGAAAGCTGGCAGCACTTTTACAGAAGGAAGCACTGTGTGTGCTTGGCTGCTGGACAACGAGGCTCCAGATTGCTCTCAGATAGGGCCGCTTTTCACCTAATGCTGGAACTCTACAACTTGAGTCACACCTCCATTTCCAGATTTTTGCTGTTTAACTGAGATTAGAGTCTCTTAGATTTGTCTGCCCAGGCTGCCTTCAAACCTGGATCCTCAGATCTCAGTCTCTTGAGTAGCTAGGATTACAGGCATGAGCTAGCAGTGCCCAGCTGTGAAACTCTTTGGGTAACCCTGTGCACAGTTGGAAGAAAGGTTCCCTACTCACTACTTTCATCCGGATGGCAAGGATAGGCAGGTTGATGGTGAGAGATTGTTATAAAGCAGAAGTGCTTTTGCTACCACTGAAAGCTGATTTTGCTCTGGACTTTTTTTTTTTTTGCTGGTCTTGGGGCTTGAACTCAGGGCCTGGGTACTGCCCCTGAGCTTCTTTGGCTCAAGACTAGCACTCTACTACTTAAGCCACAGCACCACTCCTGGCTTTTTCTGTGTATGTGGTGCTGAGGAATCGAACCCAGGGCTTCATGCATGCTAGGCAAGCACTCTACCACTGAGCTACCTTCCCAGCCCTAGACTTTTTTTTTTTAATTTTAATGATCTTGTGTTGGAATAGGTTCTCAGAGGATAAGGTACATCATATGAAACAGTGCTGCAATTCTAGAGCTTCATTTTGAAGTACTTCCATACTTCAAACGGCCACATGTGGCCATTGACATTTAAATTAATTAGGATTAAATAAAATGTCAAAATTTTAGTTCTTAAGTTCCTATATTGCAGACAGTGCAGACACAGGATCAAATTACCACAGAAGATTCCAGGCTCAGTCTTGTTCTGGAGCTCCAGGTTTCTTTTTGGTTTTGATGTGTGATTGTGTGTGTGTGTGTGTGTGTGTGTGTGTGTGTGTGTGTGTATACTGAGGTTTAAACTCAGAGCCTGGGTACTGTCCCTTAGCTTATTATACTCCAAGCTGATGTTCTACCACTTGAACAAAAGCTCCACTTCTGGCTTTTTGGTGGAGACTTTCCTGCCCAGGCTGGCTTTGAACCTTAATCCTTAGGTCTTAGCCTCCTACATAGCTAGAATTACAGGCATGAGCTGGAGCTCCAAGTTTTAACAGAAAACATAAAGCAGACAGGAAGTTGGATAGTTTAGGGGAAGTAGAACTTGAGTCTTGGCTCTATCATCTGTGTGGGTCCTGGGGTCTGTCCCATCCCACTGCATCCGCAGTGCCAGGCTCTAATTCAGGCTCACTTGGATACCAACAGAGGCCTCGTCCTGTCCTACAGCTGTTGGTGGCTTTGGTGTTGTGCAGGTTCCCTGAAGGCCAGAACCTTGCTCAGTGTGGGGCGTGACAAAAGAAACAGATTATTACCAGAAGTAACAACTAAATGTGGTGTCCTCAGACACAGCGTGATGGGAGCCTTGGGTACCTAAAAGTCTCCTGTGGGATGTAAGGGTGATCTGTCTGTGACATCTGTTACCCCATTGATCGCCAGGGTTGATTCAGCTGATCTGGCTGTGCGTCCCTCCCAAAGCTGCGCGCTCGATCGAAAAGGACCACCATCCTCGATAGAGGAGGACTGGTCTTTGGTCAAGGGCATACGAGTAGCTGCACTCCCCTGCTAGAACCTCCAAACAAGCTCTCAAGTCTCCTGTGCTATTTTGGGTTTGGAAGAATATGGGCAGATGGTTTGGGGAGAAATGCGAGAAATAGAATCCCAAACCAATGTTTGTTTTTGCTTTTTGTTTTTTCAAGATCACACTCACAAATCTGGTGTCAGTGAACGAGAGGTTGGTGTATACCCCTCATCCTGAGAACCCTGAAAAGTGAGTGGTCTCACCTTGGTTGGGATACATTAACAGCCAGGGCAAGGCTGGGTGGACTGGAGACCCCTTCTCTCAGGGCTGGTCAGCCTCTTGACTCTTGCCTGTTCTGCAGGACTGTGCTTACCCAGGAAGCCATCATCACAGTGAAGGGGATCAGCCTTGGGAGCTACCTGGAAAGTCTAGTGGCCAACACGATATCATGCAATGCAAGGAAGGTATGTCCCTCCGTGCCAGGCCCTGCGTGTTAGTGTACAAGTGATGTCAGGTTTGGTGCCAGGAGGCCTTTGGGGTACTGGGCTCTTCTTCATCGCATTTCCTGTACTTGCCCTCCAGATAGGTGGTTTAGAAAAGACTGGCCAGGATCTGAGGGGAACAGCGCCTGCCATGCCAAGGGAGCTGTGGAGCTCCTCTCCTTAGTTGGGAAAGTGTAGGGTGAATCTAGAGTGTAAACAAGGAACCAGTACTTCAGAGAGGTTCAAATTGAGGGCACAGTGCAAGCAAACAGCTTTAGCACTGTAGACAAGGTATTCAGGCTTGTAGCTGTTTCCTGGGTAGTAGTCATAAAGTGCCTTTGGCCGGACCCTCAAGTTTGAGCCTCCCCGGAGTCAGCTGCCAACATCACATCTCTTTCTGAGAATGAGTTTGTATGCATGTGCATGTGTGCATGTGTGTTTGCTGATACTAGACCTTTGAACTCCGGGACTGGGCACTGTCCTTAGCTTTTTTGTTCAAGGCTAGTACTCTACCACCTGAGCCACACATATCTCCAATTCTGGCTTTTCGCTGGTTATTTGGAGATCAGAGTCTCATAGACTTTTCCTGCCTTGCTGGCTCAGATCTCAACCTCTTGAGTAGCTAGGGTTATAGATGTGAGTCACTGGTGCCTGGCTAGGAATGAGCTGGAGGGTATCCTTGGTTCTCCCTTTAGGAAAAGCGGTAGAAATTGCTCAGACCATCTAGCCATGTTCCCCTCCAGCAGGTTGAAGGAAAGAGCTGGAATGTCTGGAAAGAAGGTCTCAAGTTCAAGGTGAATCTCCTTTTCAGAGGAGGACCTTAGCTCTTCATCTCAGCTCTCCTTAGGGGCTTACATCCTGCCCTTGTTTGTCCTTCCCAACCCTGGCTCATCCATCTGCATTTTTGAGATGGTGGGGTGATACCTAGGACTGTCCTTCCTTTCATCTTGTGCTTAAAACACCAATATAGCCAGGTGCTGGTGGCTCACACTTGTAATGCCAGCTTTCTCAGGAGGCTGAGATCTGAGGACTGATGTTCAAAGCCATACCAGGCAGAAAAGACAATGAGATTCCAACTCCAGTTGACCAGCAAAAAGCCAGAAGTGGCGTGCTAGCCTTAAACAAAAAAAGCTAAAAGCACTGAGTGCTAGCCTTAAGCAAAAAAGCTAAAAGCACTAAGGCCCTGAGTTCAAGCCTCAGTACCAGTAAAACACGACCCCCCCCCCCCCCCCCCCGCCAAAAAAAAAAAACCCATGATGATTAGAAAGCCACATATGGCTTACATTTAGTAAGGGTCAGTCTATCTAGCTTTCAGAAAACTCCAGATTTGAGAAATAACATGCAGTAGTTTTGCTCAGGGCCACAAGGGCCTAACACAGGGCTTTGCTGTAAGAAAGCTCCCTGGGCCAGGGCTGGACGCATGTTGTTGTTTCCCCACCGACAGAGTCCCAAAGTATTTGCTGAAATAAGATATTATAGGGAGGCTAAAGCCACTTGAGACCTTTCATAAGGAAAGTCTTGGGTAAATCCACTGGAGCCAAGTTGGCTTCTTTGATTTCACTCATGAGCAATTGCTGTGTTGAAGGCCTCTGACCGAATTGCTGTCTGTGCCTGGCAAGTGAGAGGAGCCATCTTTGTGGCCATCTTCCTCTGGAGAGGACTAGTGGCCATGTGGGAAATAGAGGTGGATGCCTCCATGTGGCAGCCTTGGCACTGGGATTTGGGGACATCAGGGTCATACAGGCCTCTCCTGGATGAGCTTGTGCTATTTTAGCTGTGGGGCTGCACACACCAGGTACATTGATTTGCTAACTCAGTAGTAGCTAATATTAGGTTCTAGAGTCTCTCTCTCTCTCTCTCTCCTCTTTTTCTCTCTTTCCCTCCTTCCCTCCCTTCTCTCATTTAATGGTGCTGGTACTGGGGCTTGAATTCAAGGCCTAGGTGCTGTCCTTAGCTTTATCACTCAAGACTAGCACTCTACCATCTAAGCCATAGCTCCCCTTCTGGCTTTTTGACACTTAATTTGAGATAAGAGTCTCATAGATTTTTTTTCTTCTGCTCAGGTTGCCTTAGAATCTTGATCCTCAGATCTCAGCCTCCTGAGTAGCTTGGCTTCCTTAGAATTGTTTGTATGAGCCATCAATGCCTAGCCCACCTTATTTTTGAGCTTGGAGAGGTCACTGCAGTCTAAATCACAGGCCCATAGCTTGCCATGTTAGTGACAAGCAGAAAATGTCACAGTGCTGAAATCTTGTGTTGTTGCAGGGGTGGGCTGCCATTGAATGGATAATTGAACACTCTGAGAGTGCTGTCAGCTAACAGATGTGCACCTGTGCCTTGGGAACACACGGTAAGAGCAGTATTTTTCTAATGGTGTGCATGGGGTGCCATGGTGAGAAGATGCTTAGACCACGCAATTGTCCATGTCTCCAGCCCTGTGCTTCTTAGTGTCTACTGGGTGAAACAAGGCCACCAGCTCCATCCTTGCAGTGTATACTACTGTAGGCCCTCAGCCCTAGGCTGTCTTGGGACTGGTTAGCACAGCTGGGAAAGAAGCTCCCATGAGTAGGTACAGATAATGTTAAAAGCTGATCTGATCTGAGATTTTTTTTTTGTCAGTCATCGGGCTTGAACTCAGGGCCTTGGCGCTGTCCCTGAGCTCTTTTTTTTTTTTTTTTTGTATATTTTTTAATTGTAAAGATACCATACAGAGGGGTTACAGTTACATGAGTAAGGTAATGAGTACATTTCCTAGCGAGCATTGTTACTTCCTCTTTGTTTTTGCCATGCCATCCCTTCCCTCCCCATCTCCCTGACTCCTCCCTCCCCCATGTTGTAAAGTTCATCTTTAACATAGTGTTCCCTGAGCTCTTTTGCTCAAGGCTGTCTACCACTTTGAGCTACAGCGCCACTTCTGGTTTTTTTTTTTTTTGGGGGGGGGGGGGGGTCTGGTCGTGGGGCCTGAACTCTGGGCCTGGGCGCTGTCCCTCAGCTCTTCAGCTCAAGGCTAGAACTCTACTACTTGAGCCACAGCACCACTTCCGGCTTTTTTCTTTTTGCTTATGTGGTGCTGAGGAATCGAACCCAGGGCCTCATGCATGCAAGGCAAGCGCTCTACCACTGAGCCACCTTCCCAGCCCCTGCCACTTCTGGTTTTATGGTTGTCTCATGGACTTTCCTGCCCAGGCTGGCTTTGAACTGGCTTTGAACCTTACAGCCTCCTGAATAGCTAGGATTACAGGCATGAGCCACCAGCTGGGATTTCTTTTTCTTGCAAAATTTGCACTTTTCCTTTTTCTTTTTCAGTTCTGAGGATTGAACCCAGATCCTCATGCATGTAGGCAAGTGCTCTACTACTGGGCTACACACACTAGCCTGCACATATTCTTACGAAGAATGTGTGCGCTATGGGCCACTTCCTTTTCTTGGCAAAAGCCACTTGTAGAATTTCCACGAGTTTCACAGGCATTCCTTGGTCCCCTGAGTCCTCAGGAACCTGACATTTGGTTGCTTGGCATTCACCTTCAGGTCACCACAGACTGAGAGGAGACAGTGTCTGTTTCCCTTGGTTTAGCGGCGCTGCTTTCTGCCTAAGGCTCTGCTCTCTGTTAAGTCGCTGGACTGTGCTTCTGGGTCCCTTTTCCCAAGCATGTGTGTGCCCACTCCTGACCCCTCACTCAGCCAGCAGTATTTGGGGTTCCTAATGTCTTGAAGAACGCTTTTCTGATGTTGCCTAAGTCACTGAAGCTTGCCAGAGACCCTCATCTTGAGCCCAATGTGAGACTTGCCATTGGGCTTCTCACTCTTGTCATGGTCTCACCTTAATGGGAGCATGAGCTGGGGGCTTGTTGGACCATGTCTTGTCCATGTGGATTGGGGGGCAGTGGGGAGATGGCGGACATTTGATATCTCATGAGCTCTTCAGGTTCCATTTCTTCATAAACTAGGGCTAAAGTGTCCCCATTTTTAATTAGATACCTCATCAGAATTCTACAAAAGGACAAGAGGAAATATGGAGAAAGAAAAGGAAGTGTGGATGTGCTTCCGGCCCAGTCTGGGAAAGGTCTGTGGAATGTGCTGGAATCTGCAGCCCATGGTGGGGTCCAGCACCAGGAGTGAGGTGAAGCAGCAGCCACAGAATGCACCTCATCCCAGGCCACTGCACCCTATTCTGATCGTTCTTGATTGTTCTCGATTGTTCTTGTGCCTTTGCTGATGCTCTGCTGGAAGAGACTTTGCCTGCCTCTCCTCTGTGCTTGCTGGCCAGAGCTGCCTGACTGCTGTCACCATCGTCCCTGTGAAAGGAAGTCAGGATGTCCCATGGGCGGCTCTGCCCTCTGGTGTCTAAATCCCTTGGTGAGGAAGTGGCCTCCCCAGAAGCTGCAACCTCCCAGAGCTCTGCACTCTGGGTTCCATGGCCCGGGGACTTTGTGCCAACCCCAGGTATCTTCTCTAGAGCGTGGCTCTGACAAGAGTCACCCATCTCAGGGAGTGGGCTGGGGACACAGGACCTACCTGTCCTTCTGTAGGCTGTGTAACAGCCACTCTAGCGTGTCCCTCTCCCTGCCCCCATTCTGGGACACCTCACCCTGGACCGGATGCCCAGGCAGGAGCGCGCTCTGCCAATCACCTCGCTATGTCACCTACTGGTGGGGGTGTTACGGAGGCCTCTGAGTGTCTCCCTTGTGTTCTTAATTTGCTTCTAGTTTTATGGCATTTTGGGGACAAGAATAAATGCCTTTTCCCCCGAATGTCTTTAAATCAAAGTTGTTTAAAACAACACTAACTAAAAAAGAACAATCTATGTTTGTGGCTTAAGGTGGTGCAGGCCTCTTGAACGGTAAAGACCTCTTTCTCCTACCAATCAACTCCCCATTTTTACCAAACCTTCCAGAAGTTTTTTTTTTCTTTTATGTACATTGAAGTATATGTGTGTTTCTTTTTTCCTTTTCCTTCTTTCATTAAAATGAAATGGTAGCATGCTGTATGCGCTGATTTCTAGCTGTATATCACTTGTGAACAGTAGTGATTTGCAAACATCCCTCAGCCTGTAGTGATAGCTTATGCCTGTAATCTAGCTACTCAGGAGGCTGAGATATGAGGCCCATGGCTTAAAGCCAGTATGGGCAGGAAAGTCTTTGAGACTCTTATCTGCAGTAAACCAGTAAAAACCGAAGTGCTAGAGTGCCAGCCTTGATTGCAAAAACCAAGCAAGAGCACAAGGCCCTGAGCAAAGCCTCAGTACTGGCATAAAAAGCAACAAGAAAAACACTCCCTGCCCAGTGCCTTAACCCCCCAGGATGAGGGCTGCTTGCCCACATTCACTGGGTCTGCTGCACCCTAGCGAGGAGGGGGTCAGGGTAGAATGTCAGGGTGCTCCTCTTCATGTGGCATCATTTCCTAGACCTTGTCCTTTACATTTTCACATATGTCAAGATGGCTCTGTAACTTTACAGAAGTCACATCAGCTCTGTTCTAGAGGGACACATGGAAAGCTGGTTTGGGAAACCTTGTTCTTTTAAGAGAGGAGGGTAGCTTTCCTGATTCTCCGCAAGGAAGAGGGCATGCAGAGATCCCTGGTTATTTGTGGGAGAAGATTGCAGTTTTAGGGGATGAACAGTTGTAAAAATCAGGGACCAGGTACTTTAAAACCCTTATTAGCCAAATAAAGGTAAAAATAAATACCTGAGACTGAACATGCTGGCACACTTCTGTAATCCCAGCCATAAAAATGTAGATAGAAGAATTGTAGTCTGAGGCAAACAGGAAATCCTATCCAAAAAGTAGTGATCAAACTCTCCTCTGGGGAGGAGAGTTTACTGGTAATCAGGTGGACCATGAACTTGACCCAAGAGCTGAGTGTCTCCTGAAGAGGAAAGGAATCCTACCCTGGCTGCCAGCTCCTCCCAGCCTATCTAAGCTGGGTATACTGCTGTCTGAAGTTCAACAACCAGTTGTCCTGATGAATAGGAATGGAAGAGAAGGGGGAGGAATGTACAACCCTGGCTGTATCTCACATCTCCTTGTCTACTACTGACTGATATTTGCTAATATAAATAATAGTAAATTATTGAGACCTCTTCTTTTTTAAAGAAAAGGTCTAGGGATGTGGCTCAAGTGGTAGAACATCTGTCCAAGAAAACCACAAAAAAGGCTTCCCCCCATCTGAATGTGTTCAGTTTCTTACTCTTCTGTGCTTTTCCCCAATAAAGAAATCATTTTTTCTCATGGTAACCATTAAATGAACGCAATAGTAATTTAGTGTCTTGTGTAAAGTTGTTAGGTGTTGTAACTTGTGTGTCAGTTGAAAGTAGGATTAATATTCATTCCTACAACCCTATTTGGAATTCACTAGCACTAAGTAAATATTGCATGTGAAAAGTGTCAGAGAAGAGGTTAAACCTGGATGTCCAAGTTGAGAAAATAGCTGTAATAATACAGTGCTAATGATAATAGAGTGTCATAACCTCTAAACACTGCTGGTTCTGTGACTGTTCAGTAGGTTTGCTAGGGGATTGGAAGAAATAGCAACCAATGAGGCAGCCTTGTGTCTTCTGATGCTCCAGAGAAGTTTGGTAAGTCCTCAAATAACAAAAATGGTTGTAGAGAAAACATAGACAAGCCTAATGTGCTGTGTGATGCTATCCTGCAGAATACCATGTGTGATTAGGGTGCTCTGTCTGCTCACCTCAGGAGGTACTCAGGGCTAGCCTCTCAGCAGGATCAGGGGTGGGGGAGCAGGTGCCTGAATGTAGACCTGAACCTGTTGGCTACCGCTTGTGGGAGCACATGGAACCTGAGGACCAACCTGAGACTAGGGCAGGGCCCAGCACTGACAGCGCTGGCCCCAGCACTGCATCCTGGAGGTGTTAGGAAAGGGCACAGGCAGGCTGTGAGTTGCTGGTTTTAAGACTGTCTTTGTTTACTGAACAGGAATTGACTTAACTTTCCCAGAGTTCATCCTTTCCAAGAGTCCAGGATATGAGAGAAAGATTTTCTCAAGCTGTGACTCCTCCCTCCACTTACTGACAGAAATTTCTAGTGGTTGTTTTATTTTGTTTGTACCAGTATTGGGGCTTGAACTCAGGGCCTGGGTGCTGCCCCTTCCTTCGTTTTTTTCCACTCCACTCTGGTACTCTACCACTTGAGCCACACCTCCACTTTTGGATTTTCTTGGGTGGTAATAAATGATACATAAAATGTAAGCCTGATTCCTAACAAACGAGGAGGGGTGGCATCACTCCATGGGTTGGGATAAAAAATAAGCAGACTGCCCCATCTGGTATGCTTGCCTAACTCTGTGGAGAGTGTCTATGCACCCTTCTACGCAGAAGTGAATTGCCTGATGAGATCTCCTGTATCTCTTGTGTGTCTATTTTGTTTCGGACGCAGAGGGTGTTGGGTTTCCAACAATTAGAGGTAAGAGTTTCACAGATTTTCCTGCCCTGGCTGGTTTCAAACCATGATCCTCAGATCTCAGCCTCCTGAGTAGGTAGGATTATAAGCATGAACCAGTGGCTAGTGGCTCAAGCTTGTAGTCACCAGCTTCTGGTGGGTTTTGATCCCAAAGTTTGCAGCCATCACTGGCCAGCTTCATCCAAAAGCAGAGGGCTGGAGTTGGGGTTAAATATAGGAGCCTTCTCAGGTCTGGGAGGCTTGTGAATAGTGGTGCTGGACAGTCAGTATGGCTCTGCCTCAGACTTGTAGTGGCCTGGGTAGGCCTATCTTACGCTGGTCAGATTGCCCAGAGCAGCTGTGTCCTCCTCTGAGGGCTAGCTGAAAGGGCGCCTCCCATAAACCTGGCACAAGTAACACAAAATACTTTTTTTTTTTTTGGCCGGTCGTGGGCCCTGGACTCTGGGCCTGGGCGCTGTCCCTCAGCTCTTCAGTTCAAGGATAGTGCTCTACCACTTGAGCCACAGTGCCACTTCTGGCTTTTTCTGCTTATGTGGTGCTGAGGAATTGAACCCTGGGCCTCATGCATGCAAGCCAAGCGCTCTACCACTGAGCCACCTTCCCAGCCCCCACAAAATACCTTTTTATCAGTTTTGGAATATTGAGCAGGGCATTGTTTCCCATACTGTTTTGACCATTTAAATATAGTTTAATTTTCAGAGGACATGTGGTCATCTCTTAAAGTATCTTGTTAATAGCATATTTTCCTGCCTGAGGTTTATGTTTTTAATTTGGTTTCAGTTCTGGGGCTTGAACACAGGGTCTAGGTGCTCTTAGCCTTTTCACTCAAGGCTGGTGCACTACCACTTGAGCCACAGCTCTGCTTTCAGATTTTGGGGATTAATTGGAGTTAAGAGTCTCATTAACTTTCCTACCCTGTCTAGCTTTGAACTGGGATCCTCAGATCTCAGCCTCTTAAGTAGCCAGGATTACAGTCATGAGCCACTGGTGCCCAGCCTGGGGCTTTTTTTTTTTTTCCTCAGCTGTTCCTTTGTACCTTCAGGGAATTGGTTCTAGTACCCAGAGGTCAACAAAAGCCATAATCAAGTTCCTTCTACATAATGTCACAGAATTTGCATAGAACCTGCAACATCCTCTTGTATATATTAAATCATCTCTAGATAACAATGCTAGCAGTGTAAATGTGTTGTAGTTGTCAAGCTGTGTTAAGAATCACACAAAAAACTACAAGTTTAGCCCAGATACAACTTTTTCCATGAGTATTTAAACCATCTGTAGTTGGTTGAATTTGAAGGTACAAAGGGAGAATGGTGTGTGTGTGTGTGTGTGAGTGTGAGTGTGAGTGTGTGTATATACATACTCAGACTCCTGCTGCCTTTGAATTTCTAGTTTCATCCTTGCTCCTGGGTGAGGAGTAAGTTAAACGCACTAGCCTCTTCCTACAAACCCTGCTAGAACGATATTCAAGACAAATCTAGATCACTGTGATCCAGGGTATCTTTCTTGTAAGGAAAGAAAGGAACAATGGGGCTGAATACTTTTTGACACTTTTCCATCCATTTGGCACTGGAATCAAACATGACAACATTCTGCTCTGAGCCAAAGGGTTTTCAGTTTCTGACAAGCAGGTGATTTCTTGCCTTGGTGCTTTTACCCCCAAACCCATGTTTAGGAAGGGGTGGTGTCTTCCATACAGGGGTCAGATGCTGATGTCTCCACTGTCTCCTTCCCTCTACCAAACAAATTCACTTACAAATGAGCCCTATACTCAGACAATTGTGTGTGTGTGTGTGTGTGTGTGTGTGTGTGTGCTCGCGCGCACGCGTACGCGCGTGCATGACTGTACTGGGCACTGGGGCTTGAATTTAGGGTCTAGGCACTGTTCCTGAGCTTTATTTTTATTCAAGGCTAGCATTCTTCCACTTCAGCCACACATTCACTTCTGGCTTTTTGCTGGCTAATAGAAGGTAAGAGTCTCTCAGATCTGCCTTCCTGGGCTGGCTTTGAACTGCTTAATCCTTAAGATCGCAGCCTCCAGAGTAGCTAGGATTACAGATCACCCACTCTGCCTAAGATTTGCCTTTTTAAAATGTCCACATTAACCAGGTGCTGGTGGGTCACACTTGTAATCCTAGTTACTCAGGAGGCTGAGATCTAAGGATCGTGGTTTGAAGCCAGCCCAGGCAGGAAAGGCTGTGAGACTCTTACCTCTAATACATTATTCAGAAAAACCCTGGTGGTGCTGTGGCTCAAGTGGTAAAGTGTTAGCCTTGAGCCTGAAAAGTTCAGGGATAGTGCCCAGGCTCTGAGTTCAAACCCCAGGACCAGCAAAAATAAAGAAAGAAAGAAAGATTAAATAAAAAATGTCAACATCACTATTCCTGTTTGTCCCCCTGTGTGTATATATATATGTATATATATATATATATATGTATATATATATTTTTTGCCAATCCTGGGGCTTGAACTCAGGGCCTGAGTACTGTCCCTGAGCTTCTCTTCAGTCAAGGCTAGTGCTCTACCACTTGAGCCACAGAACCACTTCTGGCTTTTTGTTTATGTGGTGCTGAGGAATTGAACCTAGGGTTTTGTGCATGCTGGACAAGCGCTCTACCACTAAGCCACATTCCCAGCCCCTGTCCCCCTGTAATAGAGGATTCCTAGAGTCTCTGTAAGAGTTGCACTGCGCCAGGGTGTAACTCAGTGATAGAGTACCTGCTTAGCCTCAGGGAGGCTCTAGGTTTAATCCCCAGACCAAAATTCTAAAAATTAGCCAGGTTCAATGGTGCACACCTATAGAACCAGCTATTTTGGAGGCTGAGTGAGGAGGATTGCTTGGGTCCAAGAGTTCAAGGCTAGCCTGGGCAACAGTGACAGTTTCTCAAACATTATTTGTGAAGTTTATTTGTTGTTGTTGTTGTTTTCCTGGCTTACATTAGTTTTATAGAGGGGAGTTCATTTTAAAAACACTTATTATTAGCCGTGCTTGGTGGCTCATTCTAGTAATCTTAGCTACTTAGGACGTGAGATCAAGAGAATCAATGTTTGAGGCCAAGATTTCATCTTACCCAATGAAAAGTTGGGTATGGTGGAATAAGCCCAACTAGTTATGTGGGAAGGGTAAATAGGAGGATCGCTTTCCACATCAGCCTAGGCACAAACATGACACCTATTTGAAAAATAACTAAAGCAAAAAAAGAGCTGGGGACTTGATTCAAGAGGTAGAAAGCCTACCTAACAAGTATAAGGTCCTAAGTTCAAACCCCAGTACCATGAAAAAATTGAGTAGTGTCATAAAGCTTATTTTCATAACTTTCCTTGGCCAAACTGTCAGTATGACAAATTTAATATTTATTTTGGCATAACCGGCATTCATTTTAAAACCATAATTTTGTGATTATTAGTAAAAGCTAACAACTATGTCATAAAAAGAGGTCAGTAGTAACGAATGGGATGAACTCAGTATTGATAAATACCTTTTGCATTTCTGTAGCAGCTTGGAGGGCAGGTCTCCAGGGCCTGTGCATCTGCACACACTGCAATGGGAGGAGGTTGAGCTTACAGATTGCTCTATCAAGGGGCTCTGGAGATGGGGGAGACCTGCCTTTACAGGAAGAAAGCAGGAAGACAAGGGCTTAGGAGGTAGTGGTAGACGGCTTGCCTGGCATTTGCAAGTCCCTGCATTCCACCCAGCACTGTGCATACGTATGCACATGTACACACACATAGACAACCCAGGGTAGCAAAAAGTATTCTTCAAATTTCAAGTCCACTGTGCTAATACCATGACAGGCAGGAATTTAACTTAGAATTATACTCTGACTTAAGGAAAGGCAGGGATGTGGCTGTTGGAGTACACTTAAAACTGCTGGTTGTTCTGAAGACAACTGGAAGTTCCCATCTTATTTCTTATTCTCATTTCCATGTTGAACATGCTCACTCTCTCTCTCCACATCTGTGGAGGATTTGTTTCATACCAGATATTTTAGGAATATGGCAGGAAAGAAGTGTGACAAGATCTTTGTATCTTCATGGGACAATGGACTAGAATGGTGTGTGTGTGTGTGTGTGTGTACTGAGGCTTAACTCAGGGCCTTGTGTTCTCATTTAGCTTTGTTTGCTCAGGGTTGGTGCTCTATCACCTGAACCACAGCTCTACTTCTAGCTTTTTACTAGTTAATTGGAAATAAGAGTCTCTCAGATTTGTCTGCCTAGCTTTGAACTGGGATCCTCAGGTCTGATTCCTGAGTAGTTAAGATTACAGGTCAAAGCCACCAGTGCTTGACCAATGTACTAGGATATTAGGTGCTAAGTATGACAGGAAAAACCTGGCCAGAAATATGGAGGGCAGGAGGTGATACTGAGAGGAATGAGATTAATAGGATCCTTCAGGAAGAGGCAGCATTTTCTATGGAGACATATGGGCAGCACCATCAAGTCAACCATGGCAGGAATCTACCTGAGGTCAGAACTTCCAACTAGTTGACCTCGTCAAAGAGGGCACTTTGCAGGGAATAAGACCTGCCTTATCCTGGATGCATTAAAACAGGTGAGGGCCTAGGAGATGAAGGCAGAGGGTTCCTGCAGTCGGTTGTTGGCATGGATTCCTTTCAACAGTCGAGATCAGCTCTGAAAGGCCAGCTGTAGAAATGAGAGCTGGTGAGTTCAGGCAGTGACCTGCTTTTCTCGGAGCTGCACATGGGAGGCGTGCAGACTTGGAGCCACCTGCAGCTGTGACTCTCTCCTGGGTAACAAGTTGCTTTGTTGCTGAAGATGTAATTTGTGTGGTAATGCATGTTACAGAGATGAAAATGAAGTTACAGTGTTCACCTATGAAGTCACTTTCTCTTCACATCAAAGCAGGAAGCAGGGGCTGGGAATGTAGCTTGGTGGTAGAGTATTTGCCTCGCATGCAGAGGCCCTACATTCAATTCCTTGGTACCACATAATCAAAAAATAAAATTAATTAAAAAAATTTTAAAAAAGCAGGAAGTATGCAGTGAACTGTGGGAACAAAGGGATGTGTTGCCCACTACTGCCATGGCAGGTGAGATCTTCCAATAGGACCCAGTGCTGGACTCAGTACTGAAGCTAAGTGGCTAGTACAAGGTTGGTTGTTTTGTGTGTGTGTGTGCGTGCGTGCGCGCACCTGTGGTGGTAGTCATGGGACTGGGAATTTGATCCCAGGGTTTTGTACAGACAAGGCAAGCACTCTATCACAGTTACAGCCTCAGCTGCAAGGAAGGTATGTGTGTGTGCGTGTTTCATAGTTAACTTCCTTCTGAGGCTTGACTATTTCCTTTTGAGAGATGGACTAAAACTTGTTTATGGCAACTTGTACAACTATTTGCCTCTGCTTTTGAGTTTCAAATAAGTAACATTTTGTACTTTCTTGCTTTTGTGTAATATTCATAACCAAGTCTGTCTTCAAAAGACAGAAACATTAGTTGGAAAGAATTGCCATTTCACATGTCAGTGAAAGGATTTGCTCGGATTACCCAAAGATTTTTTCCCCCCCTCAATTACTAATTACAATTGGCTCAGTTTAAATGTTTACCACTTGGTCAACCTGTGAAGTTCTCTCACTTGATTCCCAGCACTCAAGAGGACGCACAGGGAAGAAAGATACCTGTACTACATAGCAAGACTTCCAAAAAGTGGCCGCTTACCAAGCAAGAGCTCAAGGCCCTGAGTTCAAGCTCCAGTACCAGCATGTATGTGTGCACACACGTACACCCCTCCCCCCACAGAAAAAACAAAATTAGACACTTGGTATTGCTGTAAAAAAAACCCTACTTTGCTAATTAGTCTAGGGTTTTGTTGTTGTTGTTGTTTTGTTTTTTAGGTATCAAGATCTAGGGTCTTGGCTCCTTAAAAAAAAAAGCAGCCTATTTGCTGGGGAATACCACTTTGAAACAGAGAGGGTCCAGCTGCTACATGGAAGTAGTGGCCATCACTGCTCGATCTGGAGGACCAGTGAAGCCTAGGGCGGGAGTCCAGCCATTATGTATTCCACGCACCTGACTCCTTGTGACCTGGAATTGGAGCAGGATGACTCTGGAGGTTTGTAGCTGGTGCACGGCTAAATCTGGATTCTCTCTTTTCAGATGTGTAAAACCAAAGCTGCTGCCATGTTTGCTTTTGATGTCAGTATGGAATCTTAACTCAGGGTCTGAGAGCTGTCCCTTAACCTTTTCTCTTAAGGCTGGTACTCTACCACTTTGAGCCACAGTTCTACTTCCAGCATTTTAGTGATCATTTGGAGTCTCCTAGACTTTTCTGCCTGGGCTGGCTTTGTACCATGACCCTCAGATTTCAGCCTCCCAAGTAGCTACGATTACATGGGTGAGCCACCAGCGCCTTGCAAGTTTCTTATATTTTTCTGCTTTCCCATTGGGGCTCCATATACAGAGGCCACAGTGTTCACAGGTTTACCTGAGCAGACTGGCTGTTCCTTCCCGCTCCACGTCCTTCCCTAGAGCTTTACACTTAGGAACTGCTTAGGAACTTCG
This sequence comes from Dipodomys spectabilis, assembly GCF_019054845.1. Classification (NCBI taxonomy): domain Eukaryota; kingdom Metazoa; phylum Chordata; class Mammalia; order Rodentia; family Heteromyidae; genus Dipodomys; species Dipodomys spectabilis. Next base: position 3,099,126 of record NW_024870760.1, read on the forward strand.
ATTTGTGGTACAGCAATCTTCAATCCACCTGTGGCAGGTTTCTCCTGAGGAGCTGGGATGTAGGTTTTCGGTGCATGCACACTTCCTCCCCCCAGGAAAGGAGAAGGCCAGGATGCAGGTCACTGCTCATACGCCTCATGTTGTTATCACAGAGAAACTTCAGTGCAAAAATGAAAAAGCTCCTTAAAAAGGTCAGGGGACCCAGGGAACAGCTTGTGTACATAGATCTATATAAAATTCAGTATCATGTGATGCTAAGATATGCAGTCTATAGCACCACTCCTAGAGTGCATGAAGTATATATAACAAATTTCCTAAGTTCACACTTGAGGAAGATGCCCTTTGAAGAGTGCTATTTAGAAAGTATAAATAAAAACTGGGCATGGTAGAATACATCTATAGTTCTATGAACTCAGCAGACTGAGATGGGAGAATTTCCTGGCTTTGAACCTTGGTCCTCAAATCTCAGCCTCCTGAGTGGCTGCGGTTACAGGTGTGAGTCACTGGCATCCAGCTCAGACTTTATTTCTGAAATTACCATAAGTTACCACTGCTTGGTCTCTTACCTCTCCAGCCTGGTGACTTCAAACAGTGGGTAACCAGAAGACACTGGAACTCAACACAGAAGCTATGACCAAAGACATTTATTTTTCCCTATATAAGTTTTAAAATAAAATACTTGAATGGAAAACATTTAGTGCCATCATGTCACCCTGAATGTCAGCAATCCCTCTCAACTTTCTACACAGGAGAAGCCAGGTCAAAGTCCAGCAGCAGTACACCTTCAATTGTTCTGATTGTACAAAATTTTTCTGCTGTTCTGCTTTAGTAAACAGGAACATAATTTAAAACACTCATTTCCTATATGATACCTAAAATCCAGTCCCATATTTATTAGTGTAGTTAGAAAAATAAAAGCCTTAAAATTTCATAGTATGAGTTCATGGTGTTAATTGCATCTCTCTTCATTTTTAATTGGTAAGATCATTAAGTCACTGTACATCAATTATTTGATTTAATTTTTACCTGCTTTGGGACAGTTAATTCCCACTGTCCATGGAATGAATGTCTTTCAAATATTAATGAATATATTACAGTATTGACAAGTGTCTTACATCTGATACTGGTAAGAAGTGAAGCTACACAGAGAGAGGTATAGATCTCCCTGGGTGACCCCATGGCCTATGGGACAAAAGGACCTGGCGCTCACACCTGGAAGGAGCTGGGATGGAAGAAACAACAAAGATGTGTACACATGCACAAGGTACATCCAGCTCCAACTGAGACCAGACAACCTCAGCTTGTTATTGGTGGGAAGAAAAAGCTGCACCAGGAGGAAACCAGGATAGCAAGGCACACTGCAGGGGGTGGGGTGGGGGAGGTGCTGATTTCAGGAGGAGCAGGAAGCTCTGAGCTGAGGCGCAGGATTTTAAAAGCAAGTGCCTCGAGCTTAAATCAGACTGTGGAAAATTCACGTAGTACAAATGTTGAAGGGGGCATGCGTGGCCAAGATAAGGGAAAGTAGACACACAAATCTGTTTTGGTACCTCAGAGGTACTAATTTGATTCTAAAACTTTAATCCTGTTATATGTTCTTTTTTACACAATTTTCTGCAAACTGTTTCACTGGAAACACCATTCACTCAACCTCTTGGATGAACTGGCAAAGCTGTTCATGGATTTGCAACCCTAATGGCCTGGTAAAAGGTGATCACAATGCTCAAGTCATTTGTTGCAACACCCTGTACTGGAACCCTTCTGAAGAAGGGGATAAAAAATTTACTAGATAACTACTGAACTAGATAGGAAGTTGTGAATGTGAGTGGAATTCTCATTTTGGGGGAGGTGGGTGGTCAGTGTCTTATGTTGCAATACAAACAGCAACCAGTCATTGTTTTAAAAAGCATGTTACCTAGATCCATATTTATATACTCATATAAGTACCACCTCTTCCCCTTACTCCCTTGTAGGAAGCCACAGCAGCTTAAGCCTGGGCCATCCAAGAGGGTGGACATATTTGTATAGTTGAGATGTTTTCTTGAAAACTTTAAAACATGATATAACCAATATAATTTGTGTGTGTGTGTGTGTGTGTGTGCGCGCGCACACGCGTGCGCACATGTGCGCTGGTACTAGGGCCTGCTTGAACTCAGGGCCTGGTTGATGTTCATGAGTTGTTTTTTTGCTCAAGCCTAGCACTCTACCACTTGAGCTTCAGCTCTACTTCTGGCTTTTTGGTGGTTAGAGACAAAGAGTCTTACAGGCTTTCCTGCCCCATTGTGGCTTTGAACTGCAATCCTCAGATCTCAGGCTCCTAAGGGGCAAGGATTACAAGCATGAGTCACTGGCACCCATCTAACGAACATAATTTTTAAAGTTCTTAAGAAGAGTCTTTAATATAATTGAAACAATTCAGTTTTCTGGTGGTCCACTTTTACATGCATTATAGATAAACTAGTAACATGCATTATTTTACTCAACTGGTAAAGTTTATTTTATAAGTGTAAGTAATTTAAAGCCAGTTCCTAAACTGTAAACTTCAGTTAGAAAACTACGACTGGAGCAGTTTTGAGGTTATGATGTTAATTTAACGTGGAAATGTTACTATTTTTTTTAATGTGGTATGAAATGTGATGGTCATGCCTTTTTATTAAATGGAGCTGCCATAGTGTTGATGACAAATCTGTTCTATAGCTTTCAGGAAACATTTGTGCATGTGCATTTAACTGGTTTTCAAGCATCCATGGTGATTTGAAAGGTTGCACATTGCTAAGTATATCAGTCACAAAGGATAGTCCATGGAACAGGGCAAAAGAGCTGAGTGGTTTCAGGTGCCAAATGCCACCTGCCAATCTACCTTCACAGAAACCCAACCTACACTTAACTCAATTTTGCAAAAAGCATCCAAACTTTTTGCCAGTCAGGAGTTCAACTTTTTTTTTTTTAAATTTTTGAAGAGTTAAATATGTGTTTCTTTTAAAATTCATTTATAAAAATAAATTTTAGTTTGATATTTAGGTACCAAATTGTGGGTAAATTTAGTTGTGATGACTACACTACAAAATTATGAAAAATGTAGCTGAAAATGGACGAGTTGTGGCTCATTTTCCACTGGAACCGCTCCTGTAACAATCCTTGTCATAGTTGACAAAATTACAGCTTTGTCCTGAAACTCCCACAAAATTAACTCTTTTGATTTCTACTATGAAACTATTAGTCACTTTTAATACATTCACGGAAGGGAACGAAAGCCTGTCAGAGGTGCCACGGTGCTGGGATGGGGCCAGCAGCTCAGAGGAAGCAGCTACCTTGTGCATAGGGATGCAGGCAGAGAGCCCCTTATGGCGTTTGTACCTCAGAACAACAATAATTTAAAAATCAGTTGAAAGTACCAGCAAGTCCTAGGTTTGTGCAGTGAGGCAGTAACAGCCTAGCCCTCCCCAGGGACCTGGCTGGGGGCAGGGCACTGGACACTATGTACATGAGATAGGAACACTGTCATGTGGATATGCCAATATGACTTACTGCTTAGAACTGTGCTAACATCAACACCTCTGTCAGACCCACTTCCCATGCCAGAAACCCTTTGCCTTAGGCAGGAAATTATTTCAGGGACAGTAAGAACCAAACTAAGGAAAACGTTTCTGGTTTTCACATCCACACACCTAAGAGCAAGTTTCAAGCTGTTGTTTTGTCCTCTGTGAGTGCCAAGTGACCAACTGGTTGACCTGTCACGTCTCCTCAACCGATATGAACACAGCATTCAGTCTGTGGGAGAAGGTGAAGCAGCAAAGTCTGATCTAATACAAATTCAAGCCTATGAAATAAAACCAGGGGGAGGAGAGACAGCTTGGCAGTGTTTTCCACTCTGACACCGCCTTGCCTTGGGACACAAAAGCAACTGGAAGGCACGGGCTCAGATCTCATTGATAGTCCTTTCTGAAGGACAGTACTCAGAGGGGGCTGCTGAGGACATATAGAAAGACTGTGTTTTCCTTTTTAATCGGGCTCTTTTGTTGGCCAACACCAGGCTACGCCGACTTGAACTGATGATTTCTGAAATGAACTTTTTGCAGTCTACGCACACCTCCATTGTGCTCCAGTCCTCCATGAACTCTTTGGGAAATTGGAGTTCTTCGTCTGATTTGTCCACCGACTTAGCTTTTGAAGAAAACCTGGAAGAAAGAAAGCCCAAACAGCTCAGTATTCCTACTTAAGATTCTATTGCAACATTAGCAAAACATGTAAATTATTAAAAATTTTAAGGGGTGACATTGTCCAAAAAGAAATGTACTCATTACTTGACTTGCGAAACAGTAATCCCTCTTGTATAACACCTTAATGATAACAATAAAATTATATACAAAATATTAAAATTCTTGTCAAAGCATTATGGAATGGGTAAATTGATCACATCATGTTTCTGGAAGGATTTTTTTTTTGTTAACTGGACACAAGGTTCAAAAACATTTTTTTTTTTCAGTTGTGGGACTTGAACTCTGGGCCTGGGAACTATCCCTCAGCTCTTCAGCTCAAGGCGAGTGCTCTAACCGCCACAGTGCCACTTCTGGTTTTCTGAGAGATAGGAGTCTCATGGAGTTTCCTGCCCGGGCTGGCTTTAAACCGTGATCCTCAGACTTCTGAGTAGCTCGGATTACAGGCATGAACCACGGATAACTAGCCTCAAAACATTTTTTTTTTAAAAAGACAGCAAGGGCTGGGTGCTGATAGTGCCTAGATATAGTGCCTCTATATCTAGTTAAGCAGCTAGCTAAGATCTAAGGATCATAGTTCCAAGCCTGCCAAGGCAGAAAAAAAGCATGAGCTGCTTATCTCCAATTAATCACCAAAAAAAGCCAGAAGTGATAGAAAAAGCTCAAGTGAGAGAGCCCCAGCCTTGAGTGAAAATGCAAAGGGACAGTGATCAGGCCTATAGCTCAAGCCTCAGTACTGGAAAACAAATAAACACCAGGAAATAGGTTTGATTAAGAAATAACACTGAAAAGCCACTTACTGGTGGCTCATACCTGTAATCCTAGCTATTAAGGAGTCTGAGATTGGAGGATCACAGTTCCAAGCCAGCCTGGGCAGGAAGTCTGTGAGACTCTTATCTCTACTTAACCACCTGAAAACTGGAAGTGGCGCTGTGGCTTAAAGTGGTAGAGAGCTAGCCTTAAGCAAAAGAACTCAGAGACAGTGCCCAGGCCCCAAGTTTGCGCAAGCCTCACGACTGACAAAACAAAACAAAAAAAAAATCATTAAAAATTGTGCACTTATAACATCTTTGGAAAAGAGTCTCCAAGGTGTTTGCCTGATGATCATTCACATGTAGACCTGGCATTTTATCAACCAAGACACAAGTACATGTTGCTAATATCCTACTGATGATTCAGAAGGACTTCAAGTTTGTTTTCCAGGGACCTAGTGCTCTGTGTCATGATAAGTGAGCATCAGTAAAATGCTGTGGTGCTATAGGAATGTGCTATAGGAAACTGAAATAAATTGATCATTTTGTTTTTGGTGCCAAGTATTGAGGCTTGAACTCAGTGTTATCCCTTAGCTTTTTCACTCAAGGATGGCCCTCTACCACTTGAGCCACAGTTCCAGTTCTAGATTTTTGCTGGTTAATCAGAGATAAGAATATCACCGACTTTCCTCCCCAGGTTAGCTTTGAACTGCGAGCCTTAGATCTCAGCCTCCTGAGGAGCTACGGTTATAGGGGTAAACCACTGGAGCCTTGCCTATTTTTCTGTCTTATGACACATCCTAAAAAATTATCTTTTGATCAATGTTCTTGCCACTTGTGTTTTTAATTACATATGCTCACTGCCCTATTCTCCTAGACTTGAGAGAGTGGTTATTTGGATTCAGAACTAGATCAACAGCACCATAAAAGTATAAGGAAACAAAGGATCATTAATTCTCTTATTTTTTAACCAATGCAAATATGAAAGGCCAGAAAGAAGGTCCAGGAGGTTGAGGGTAAGCAGGATAAAGGAGGACTATTGCGGCATCATGAAGAGGTCGTTCAGAGGACAGAGCCAAAGCACAAGGCAAGTGTCTGGGGCTTGGGGCTCAGGTCTCATGCTAGGCTCTCACAGAGCCATGAGACTCTTCCCTGACAGTCTGGGACCTGAGTTGGTCTTCCTCCTTCCTCCATTGTGATGACTAGCAGAGGGACTGGTATTGGGCTTTTTTTTTTTTTGGCCAGTTTAGAAAACTGGCAGTTTTAAGCATAAATCTTTTACTTCTGCCTTTACAATAATAAACCACTGTAAACACAAAGTAGTTTCTTTCCAAAACTGGAGGAGGAAAGAAGAATTAAACTTGTTCCATTTAAAATCAGGTCAGTTTTAAAGATGACTTCTAAAGAATATAATGGTTACTTCAAAAGTAGGGGAACTACTATATGATTAAGTATCCTTTGAGCAAATTGTCATTATCCTCTGAAGAGTCGCCTTTGAGGAAGCTTGGGAGATTTGTGTGCAAGTCTGAACCAACAAAGAAACCAGCAAATCCTCTTTTGTCAAACCTAACCCTTCTTTGCAGTCCCTGTAAGCAGAGAGGATACTTGGAAGACCCAGGTCCTGGCTTACCTGGCAATGCCCCGAAGTGGCCGATGGTGGCTAGTGGAGGGCTTTTCTGACCTCATACAACTTTCCCCTCTTTGCAAGGCAGAAGGTCCCAAGGAAAAGATAGGGAGCGTGGAGTATGGCTTGGAGGGCAGCCGCATCTATTATCCCCCCACCCCAAAAAAAAAGAAAAAATGAGAATGAGCAAGACTAGCATAGGCAAAACATGGACACAACTCTATTTAACCAAGCTGGGCTTACCTTTTTGCAACACTGTGAGCATACAGGCCTGTGTACAAAAGCAGAAGCATTAGTTGGTGTAACACAAAGGATGTGAGCAGAGTTCAAGAGGCCAGTGCGACACAATATGACTTCTATAACAAGACGCATACACTCTCTTCTTCTTAGGCCAGAATGTAACAAACTAGTTCAAAGAGAATTGCCAAAAAGACAATAAATCTGTAAAGCTTAACTGTCCCTCTGTCCTTCACTGATAAGGGAAGATACTATTCCTGATCTTAGCTAAAAGGTCAAGACATGATTACTGTGTCCCTTACAAAAAGAATCAACTTCTGTTTGGAATTTTCTTATTAGTTTATTTAGACTCTCAAAATAACCATAAATGTCGTTTAAACACGATGCATTAGTTATTTGCTTACATAAAAGAAATAACAGAAAAATTTCCCAGGTTCAATAATAGTTTGGTCCATTCTTGAAGAAATAGATCGTCCTTCCTAAGTGGCAAGGCAGGTATGAGGTAATACAACAGAATGGATCATTTCTAACACTACTCCTAGGTGGAAAAATGATGAAACAGTAGCGGTAATTGTATTTCTTTTTATGAATTTGTTTTTGGAACAGGTCTTACTATGTCATCCAGGCTAGCCTTGAACTCTAGATCTTCCTGCCTCAGTCTGTGAGTATTGGGATTACAGGTATGCCCCACTATGTCCAGCAGTAATTGGCATTTCTTTAGTACTGTGAAATGTATCTTTTTATCAATTACCTTACCTCTTACAGAACTGACAGGTGTAAGACCAGGTGAAGAAGGAAAACCTCCGTGTCCGGCAACAAAAGCAGAGCTAAAAAATACAAAGTTAAAAAGAGAGAAGAAACAGGACCAACAGCTGCCCACCTAACTCCCATAGCTCAACATACTTCATATTCATCTAGGGGGATGTTTCATAGACAGAGGGAGGAGGCATTTGGCTCAGAGATACTTATAATTTGGCATTATGTTTAGTAATTCTCCTTCAGAAAAATAAAAGGCTACAGCACTCAAAAGTCTCATCAGTAAGGTTTTGAAAAACTATGTTTCTCTGACATATTTTCTTTATAAATCTTTTCAAAGTATAGTGATCTAAGTGTAAATATGGCTTCATCAAGCCATACTGCTACTATTATGATTGCTGTGATTGTCATATAATATATGGTCTCTGTCCATAACTAGTATATGACTATCTTACCTCCTAAGATCCCCTAAAAGCCTTGTATCATCTGGCTAGTGTACAAGGCTCCTAGGATACCATATCTAGAACTGTCTAGTCTTCTATTGTTCCGTTTAATCAACTTTACACAGCTCTACCTTTCCTTTTTTCAGGGCGGTGTAGACATCTTTATACTGTTGGTATTTTTCCAGCTCTGCCTTCACCAGGACCTGACGGATATGCATCACTTCTTCCACGGTAAGGGCGAGGCATTCCACTGGGTAGCAGAATTCCTCCTGAAATTCAAAATGCCACATGAATAAGGAACTCCCATGACTGATCTGGAATTGCAATTTTCCCTTCAGATCATACACCTGGTTAGTAGCTGCAGAGAGGAAAAGAGGCTTCCCATGATCACTGGGACAGAGCTAGCTCCCTCTGGGGACCACCACATCAATGCCAAGTGCAGGAAGACTACAGATGGCAGGAACCAGGACCACAAGACATGCTGTAGGCGACTGAAATATCCAATCCATGAAAACGCCTCGTTTGTTCACATGTTTTGCCTATAGTAACTCTCCCATTAAGTACAGCTATACAACTATGCTGATATCTTGAAAAAAATTGTTTTTTTAAACCAACCTTATGTTGGCTTTCTCCTAATTATGTACAGACATTAGTGTTGTGGTGTGCCCTATATACTAACAGAATAACAGCAAATCCAAAACAGTGGTCCTGTTTTAAGAAAAACAAAACAAAGCTGGTTTGTGGTACCCAGAATAGCCAAGAGAAAGTGGTTAGTAACTTTATAGTGATCAGTTACATCAGCACACTTAAAAAAAATCCAAAGGGTCTGAGTTGAACTGAAACCATGGGAGCAGTTTACAAGCAAAAAGCCATCTCTCCAGGCTGCCCATTGCTCCAGATTTCCATGATTACTTTGCAACAATGGCTGAATGTGCAGTCATCCCTGGGATGACATGGAAACACTCAGAAGAATTTCATAATAAATATTTATGTTGGCTGGCTTATGTTAATGGCTTTCCTACAAACAGCTGTGGAAGATGTTGATGTAACTGATCCTACTGAATAAGAGCCTCGCACCCATCCGTTCTCCATCCGGCCCCCTCTTGATTGGTGGATCTAAGAGAAAGACAGAACAGTCTTGTGCATTCGGGCCCTGCCAGCCTTCAAGGGACCATTGTGGTGCAGTGACACTGAAACTGAATGTTCTCAGCACAGACACATTATAATTCACTCCCACACACACAATAGCGTTGCTCCCAGGCATTCTGGAACCAAACAAGCCAAATGAGAAAGCACATGACTATGACCGCAGTCAGTTTATGGAGTTTTAACATTCAGTTCTGTCTTTCAATCAGAGGAAAACAAAACTAAAGCTAAGTTGCAAATTCAACAAACATTAGCATTTACTAAAAATAAAAAAGGTAGTTTGACAAACTACTGCTTATTGGTTAAAAAAAGTACAAAATCATCTTTGTTCAAGCTAACTTAAGGTAGACTAAACTGGCTTAAAAATTCTTTGTAAAAAATCCTGCAATTAGGTTTCTTAAGATGAGGAACTTGTTAGTATTTGGAGGGCAAGAATTGTTCAGAAAAATTACATCATTTGCCCTAAGATGCCCACAATACACATTTAAAAAAATCACCCATCACACAGTTTTCTCTTTCAGTGGGAACAGCTTTAGATAATAGGATTAAAGCAGCGTGTTCAATATCTGCTCTGTTTTGCTCCCCCCCCCCCCCCCCCCCCCCAGAACAGAGCATGGTGTCAAGTGGAACAATGAACTGCCTTTCTGAAGGTCAAGCCATCAGAACTGAGTGCTGGCTCAGCACATCTGAGTGATGGGTTTTCTCTGTTCTTAACACGTCAAAAGAACAAGTTTTCCTACCATGATTTTCACTCAACTGGGATGGTGGTCAATGGCTGGCTGGCAATACTGCTAAACTGTAGCCATCTGGATATAGCCAAGAACCAGATGACCATATGTGTTACTGTGCATGCTAGGAAGACAGCAAGAAGTGTCAATTTCCCCAGCTGTAAACTAGCACACATGGCTGCTAGGCAACCTAGGCAGAAGTAATTCTTTGTTTTTGATGCTGGTACTAGGACTTGAACTCAGGGCTGCTCCTAAGCTTTTTTTTTTTTTTTTTTGCTAAAAGCTACTGCACACTTGAGCTACAGTTCTACTCTAGTTTTTTGGCTAACTGGAGCTAAGAGTCTCATGGACTTTCTTGCCCAGGCTGGCTTTAAAACATGATTCTCAGTTCGCAGCTTCCTGAGGGGCTAGGATTGCAGGTGTGAGCTACCAACACCTAGAATGATACTTCCCTTTTATTAGCAGGGACCAACTCTCTATCATGATAAACCCACCAGCAGGGGGCTTCCTTGTTTCAGTCACACAAGTCCTTAGTCAAGCAGATCTTCAACTTCCTGCTTTGACCTACAGCAAAGTTAGAACTTCAAAGGACATTAAGAAGTAGATTTTTTTTTTTTTTTTGCTGCTTTGCTTTCTGATTTATTTTTAAAGTTCAAGTAGATTATTACCCTTTAGTAAAATAACTAAACAAGTCAAATGCTAATGTTTTAATTCTGGAGCTTTCTCAAGGACAACAAGACTTTAATGCAACATGAAAATGACATAATAAATACTTTTCATTATTTGTTTCCGATTGACCAAAAAAAAATTAACAGCATCCCCAGAGCCAAATTAAACTTCACAGGTTTTGCTTCAACTTGTGACACCAGGGTTTGAAGTGAGTGAGAGCCTTGCCACTAAGACACTATGCTTTGTCAGTACAGCAGTAGGTGCTCAGCTTATTTGACAGGCTACATTGCATGGAGGGCAAGGGCTACACCACACAACTCCATTTCCCTCACTGTTTTGTGTTCCTATGTGACAAGAGGCAAGCTAAGTCCTCACAGGCTTTTCACAAAGACTACTATATGCCTTTGGAGCTTACTGGTACGCACGCTAGTAAGTTTACTGAGTTTGACTGGGTATACGTTTTAACTATATAAAAGGGGTTAGAATTAGGCAGTACAGAGAGGTTAGCCAGCAGAATTTTGGCGAATAGGTCACTGACAAGTGGGAAGAGATATCTTTTTTTTCTCCTTCAGTACTGGGGATTAAACTCAGGGCCTGGGCACATTCCCTTGGCTTTTTCATTCAAGGCTGGCATTCTACTACTTGAGCCACAGCTCCATTCACAGCTTTTTGCTCATTAATTGGAGATAAGAGTGTCACAAACTTTCCAGGATGGCTGTGAATTGCAATCTTTAGATTTTAACCTCTTGAGTTGCTATTGATGCCTGGCTACATTTTCTATAATGGTCATGAGTAGCATATATCTGAAGACTGTCTGAAACAACCATTGGTTTTCAAGTTTTTAATAAATCAGAGAGGCAATTTTAAGCCAAAATAGCAATTAAGTGTAAATACTCTTCTCTTTTTTCAAATTCAATTTTAACATCCAGAATAAATACTTTCTTTGTGGGAAATAGATATAGCTTCCTGTAGAGCTATCTCAGTTAGGAGGTGTTGACAGCAAAATGCCAACATGTAGGAGTGGCAGGAATTAAAGAGTCACCCCCATACCTCACTGTTCTGCCCAATGGACAGATCTAAAATGGGAAAAAGGACAGAGACCTCATGACAAATGATAGAGGAAGGAATGTGCTGCATCTGGCTTACATCTAGAGCCTCCTTTCTACCAAGGTGACTAATAGAATAACAAAGGGCCCAGCTGCTAGGTCATCATTAGTAAACATCAGGTCTTTAAGAGTCAGGCCTGGCTGTTCACCAGCATCTGCTATGTGTATGTGTGTGTGTGTGGCTCTTTGGTACTTAATTGGAGATTAACTACTTTCCTGCTCAGGCTGGCTTCGAACTGTGATCCTCAGAAACCAGCTTCCCGAGTAGCTAGGATTTACAGGCTTGAGCCACTGGTTCCTGGGGTGAGTGAGTGGGAGAGTACTGGTACTAGGGCTTGAACTCAAGGCCTGAGCACATTCCTTAGCTTTTCTGCTCAAGGCTGACACTTCACCACCTGAGCCACAGCTCCACTTTCAGTTTTTACTTTGGTTGTTCATTGGAGATCAAAGTCTCATGGACTTTCCTGCCAGGGCTGGCTTCAAACTGCGATCCTCAGATCTCAGCCTTCTGAGTAGCTAGGATACAGGCATGTACCATCTGTGTCTAGCTAATGATTTCCTCTTAAAATCTTTTTGATGTGTTCCTCAACAACATGTACATTCAAATAATAGTAACATGGATTATCATGTGAGAAAAATCTCAAAAGGAGAATTAAAGTGTTTTAGATAACCTATCAATAAAAAAGGAAACAATTATTTTCTAATGAGAAACAACATCTTGATTATTATAATGCATTTGGCAGGTGCTAGTTCTGGTTCAGGTTAGCCAGAACTGGCCTAGCCTCTGGATACTGGGAGACAGAGCTCATGGAGGTTGACAGGAAGTGGCAATGACGCACACGTACCTCCGGGTACAGACAGTTTATGGTAGCTACTTGGCTGGCAGGAGCTGCTTTGCCAGCTGGGTGAGTGAGCAAACCTGGTGGTGAGGGAGGCCCCAAGAGGAAAGCACCCGGGCCCTCAGAGGGCCTCTTGTGGAGAAGACAGGTTCCTGGTGACTCATTCCCAGAGACAGACACCCACAACCTCTCTAATGTGATGCTGCATTTTGAGTCTGTTGTCCTTTCAGTAATTTCTTTCTTAAGTGAAATCATGGCATGTTCTACACATCCTACACAAGATTGGAATCAATGATCAGAAGCAAAGGGCCCGTCTGAGCTGTTAATTCTTGCAGAGTACAGTAGCTGAGGTATCACTGTCATGGAGATAGAGTAAAGTAGGTCCCAGAACCAGCAGAAAGAGGCCAACCTTTGAGGATTTCCACCTGCTGGTGAAAGCTCTCTCACAGAGATAATACATAGCCCCTGCTACCCCAAACATGGCTGCTTCAAAAGGATGAGAGCTGAGCAGAGAAGCTGTTTGTATGGTAGAGAAAAGTGGTCGAAAAGGCGTCCTTGGCCATACACTGGTTATCCTAGGAACCTGAACAACAGAAAGGAGAAAGAAAATGGCAGGGGAAAGAAAAGGGGAAAATAATGCTGAACATGAGTGTGCTATAAATAGCAATTACACATCATGAAAGAACAACAAAACACACCAGGAGAATGGTAATGGCGAGTGCTGACGTCTGCATTCACTTGTGTAAATTAGGGATGAAAGCATGAAGTCATGCCTAGAGACGGCATAGTAGTTCACACAACAGACTACAATTTTAAGATTGTTTTAATGTGCTCTTGGGAGCATTTCAAGTCTCCTGAATGGGGCTCATTGGGACGCAGGACAGAGGGCACTGGAACACATCCCGCAGCCTGTTGCCTCTGTGGGACCCTGGGAAGCATGGACAGCCATCCCCATCACCCCTCCCTACCAACTGTCATTTGAACAAATGATGAAAAATTAATTTTCAACCTTCTAGGGAAATAAAGACAAAATAAAAATGATCAACAACACAAACATTACTTCCATTTATAGTTGAGAAGTTATAAATACAAATAATTTCTTGTCTACTAAAATTTTAATTACCACTTAGTTTTAAAAGCAGCACTAAGCTACAAGGTATTATAATGAAGGTATGATTGTGTGGGTTTTCACAAAATAAGCTGCTAATGAGAGAAGACATTCATTTGTCTCAGCTGGTGCCCATGGAGAACCCGGGAGAGCTGTTCTCAGGAAGGAATCCCTTCCCTGACCTTTAACCTATACATCATCTGGTGAACTATGCTTCTCCCACCACCTGGTCTCCAGAGATACTTCTCAGTGCCTGCAAATTAGTTTTCCTTGCTCTCCTTCCTGCTCCCCAAAGAAACATCAGAGTGTGACCAAGCACCAGCTGTGCCAGGAGGCAGAATTCCTGGGCTTTACATGGGTAGAAGGTCTTGGCATAACTTCTATTAATAGATGAAACTCCTTTGTAGTTCATCTCTGATTCTTTTACATTGATTTTTTTTTCTGGTACTGGGGCTTGAACTCAGGATCTGGGTGGGCAATGTCCATAAACTTTTTCCCTCAAGGTTAGTGCTCTACCATTTAAGCCACATCTCCTTCCGGTGTTTTGGTGGTCAACTAGAGATAAGAGTCTCACAGACTTTTCTGATTAGGCTGGGTTTGAACCTTGATCCTCATATCCCAGCATCTTCATATCCCAGCCTCCTGAGTAGCCAAGATTATAGGTATGAGCTACTGACACCTAGCATGCACTGATAATTTTTGAATTTGAGGCTAGCCTTAATGATGCTTTATGATCAGAAAGGCTAAGTGGCCAGGTGAATGACAGTTTGCCTTCTTAGAAAAGGTAGGCTGAGGAAATATTTTTATTATTAGATGGGTTACAGAAAAACAGGATGTAACTATGTATGTATGTATGATCTCTTATCTTTTTTTGGACTGATTCTGGTTTCTGTTCTGAGCATTTGTGCTCAAAGTTAGCACTCTAACCACTTGAGCCACAGCTCCACTTCTGACTTTTTGGGTTGTAAACCGGAGATAACAGTGACACAGACTTTCATGCCCAGGCTGGCTTTGAACTGTGATCCTAAGTAGCTAGTATTCCAGGTGTGAGGCATCAGCACCCAATTCCCCTTACATATTTTCAAGTTGTGACTACTCTGTCTATTTGATAAAACAAGAGCATATTCACATTAGTGAAAGGCCTTATCTAAGCAGAATTCTGTTTTTCTTTGATAAAGCCACTGACAGACTTTATGCCATCAAGTAGCAGCATTTTAGCAAATCTTTAGGAGTTAAGAGGCATTCCATTAGGACTGACCATAAAAATCATTAATTCCTCAACTGGAATTGAATGGAAATGACAGATCAAATGCAAATACTAAATTCTGTTCAGTCTCCCTGTATTCATGGTAACCAAACAAGTTTCCTCTGTTTTGAAGGAGGCCATCTGTTTTTGCTTGAAGTCCTAGTGATTCATCACAACTAAGTATATATAGTAATTTTAATGCATGAGTATTTGGAAAAACATTAGGTAGTAAGTTGTAGGTAGAAGCCTGGTATCTTGCCTATAGTCCCTAAATGGGGCTACAAAACAATCTCTGCAGACCTCCTTTGGCTGGTGGACCTGGTAGTGCTTCTTGGCAGGCCTGAGTACCCCACTGTCCTGAGAAATCATCACTACATGAACCTGAACATCTCTGGAAATCAGTAAAAACTGTTAACTAGTCCAAAGATGAGCTCTGGCTCCATAGGACAAAATACACTAGGAAACAATGTACAATGACCATACATGTGTCCAAATAAAAATTTCCTCTCCCATGTACTTCTGCTCCATAAAATTATCTATTACACTCAGATTTGACAAAGTTATCTTAGTTTTTAATAATAATTTTAAGTGGATGAACATCTATGGAAAGGAAGAAAGCACTTGTTTAATAAAATCAATTGATAAGTCTTCTGAAAAAATGAAATACTCCAAATGAACAAAGACTAGTCAAGTATGATTACAGCCTATTTTCTTTATATATTAAACACTCAAAAGCTAATTTTAACCTTCAAGAGATCTTTTCTCCCTTTTCCTTTTGAAAGAAACTTTAACAGTTCTAGTTTTCCAATGGGTGCTTAAATCTCCACCTACTCTTGGAGGTACTTACCAGAGAGCGGGAACTCTGCCGGGACGGGGGCAGGAACTGGCGCACATTTGTGGGGGTCTCCTTTTCAATAGAATGTCGTCTCTGTGGTGGCTGCCGTCTCTCTGGCTGGGGTGTTGATGATATAGGCAAGAATTTTGGAGGCTCTAAAGATTTAACCAAATAGATGAACTGTCTACCAAACAAAAACCTTAGATTTCTGAATTATCTAACAGAATATCCTTTGTCATTTATTTCACTGGAGAGATATTTTTAAGGTGCTAACAGTCATGAGGATTGCCACCAAAGATCCTTTGTAAGGCAAACTTGCAATAGAAAAAGCAAGGAGCTGAGCATGTGGAACATGCTTGTAACACTTGGGAGGCAGAAGCAGAAAGATTTAGAGTTGAGGTCAGCCAGAGAAAGGGTAGTGAAATCTTACCTCAAAAACAAACAAGGAGCTGGGAAGATAGCTCAGTGGTAGAGCGCTTGCCTTGCATGCATGAGGCCCTAGGTTCGATTCCTCAGTACCACATAAGCAGAAAAAGCCAAAAGTGGTGCTGTCATTCAAGTGGTAGAGTGCTAGTCTTGAGCTGAAGAGCTGAGGACAGTGACCAGGCCGAGTTCAGGCCCCATGACCAACAAAACAACAACAAAAAACCCCAAAAAACAAAAAACAAAAAAAAACCAAGCCAGGAACAGGCAGCTCACACCTTTAATCTTAGCTACTCAGGTAGCTGAGATCTGAGATCACAGAAGCCAGCCTGAGCAACAAAGTTCAGGAGACTCTTATATAACCAATTAACAGCAGAAAAAGCTAGAGGTGAAATGGTGGTTCAGGGGTAGAGCATTAGCCTTGAGCAAAAAAGCTCGGGGACAGGAAAAAAGGGTTAGGTCATGGATCAAACTGTATAGCACATGTCTCAGACATTGTTTTAAAAACACATAAAGAAGCTGGGCATCAGTGACTCATGCCTGTAATCGTAGCTACTCAAGAGGCTGATCTGAGGACCAAGGTTCAAAGGTAGCCCAAGCAGGAAAGTCCCTTGAGACTTTTATCTCCAATTAACCACCAGAAAACTGGAAGTGGTGCTGTAGCTCAAATGGTAGAGCACTAGTCTTGAGCTGAAGAGCTCAGGGTCAGTGTCCAGGCACAGAGTTCAAGCCCCACAACCAACAAAAACAAACAGCAACAACCAAAAAAACCCACATATAGATATGTATACTGTATGGCCAATAAGACTCCCAAAATTCTCAAGTGTATGTTCTTTTTACATTTTTTTTCTTATGAGTATAAAATAAGAAAACACTTTGTCTATTAAGACAGTTTGTCTTTAGACTTAAGGCTTCATACTGAAAAAACTCCCAACCAAACAGCTTTGATGTTACAATTATACCTTTCTTCTCCTTTGTCTCATCATCTTTTTCCCTCCCTCCCTCCCTCCCTCCCTCCCTCCCTCCCTCCCTCCCTTCCTTCCTTCCTTCCCTCCCTCCCTCCCTCTCTCCTTCCCTCCCTCCCTCCTCTTTCTCTCCCTCTTTTCCTTTTTCTATGCTGCTGGGGCTCATGCTAGGCAAGTGCTCAAACTGTTGAGATTCTCTAGCTCAAGGGAGACTTTCCTTGTGACATTCCCACACATGTTCAAATGAATTCTAATCAAGTTCACTCCCCTACCACTCTCCCTTACTCTGTCCCCACTTCTTAAAACAATTTCAACAGGGTTCATGGCAGTATTTTATTTATTTATGTATTATGCCCCCTTTGCATTTAAAGTTTGTGTGAAGAAATCTACTGCCGTTGTAAGTTGTTTGTCTCTTCTCTTTTGTAGGTGTTAATATTCTTTCTTTATTCTGTATATTTAGTGCTGCGATTATTAAATATCTAGGGGTGTTTCTCTTCCGGTCTTGCCTATTTGGTGCTCTGTAATCTTCTCCCATATGAATGATAACCATTTTCTTGAGGCTGGGGAAGTTTTCTGCTATTACTTTTTTGAATAGGTTTTCAATGCCTTTAGCTTGTATTTCTTTCCTTTATCTATACTAATGACTTATAAGTTTGATCTTTTGCTAGAGTCCAAGAGATCTTGTAATTCTACTCATATCTTCCAAGTGTTTTTTAAATGTTTGACCCATCTAATTACTCTGCCTTACCTTTGACCTCTGATACCCTATTTCCAACTTGCCCTATTAGCTAGACCTTTGATTGAGTTTTAAAAAATGATTTTGGTCCTGAATAGCTAGGATTACAAGTATGAGCCTCTAGCAGCTGGCTCATGTCTCTGCTTTTGAGAATTGTGATTACCAGTGAACTTGTTCTGTTGGCTCAGTATGTAGTCCAGGTCTCAAACTCATGATCCTCTTGCCTTAGCCTCCCAGATGCTGAGATTATAAATATGACAACCATGACCTGCTCACCAATAAGATTCTAAAATATCCAGGTTTCTTGAGGTATAGTTTGTATAAAATAAAATTTATTTCTCTCCCCTCCCCCAGCATTCTTAGATCTCATCTTTTTATTAAAATGATAGGAAAGTTTCTTAGGAAAAAATACATTTTCAATATACAGAAAGCAAGTCATCTCTAAAATGAGAATGACCTAGAATTCACCATTTTTAGTGTATAGTTCTATAGATTTTGATAAAAACATAGTTTTGTAGCCACCACCACAATCAAAATATAGAACATTTCCATCCCTTTCCAGAATTATTTCCTGTCCCTGTAGCCTCAGGCCCTACTTGCAGGATCACACCATGTAGCCTTTTGAGTGTGGCATATTCTATGTAACACAATGGAGTTTTACCCATGTTGTTGCATGTATCAATATTTTACTTTTCTTATTGTCAAGTAGCATTCCATTGTATGGATGAAAGCAGTCTATTTCTTCACCAATAAAGGATATTTGTATATTCCCCATCTGGAGCAACTATGAATCAAGCAGGTACATTTAACTTCCTGTTCTTTTGTAAACTTAGCTCTTCAGTTTTCTTGGGAAAATACCTAAGTTGAGGGGTTAGTCATTGATCAGATGGTAGGATACCTGCCAATGAGCATAAAGTGTCAGATAACCAATTTGCGTTCCAGTCTCCCACAAGAAAAATAAAAAAGCCAGAAAATACCTAAGTGGAATTACTGTGTCAAAAAAAAAAAATGATTTTGGTGATTGAAGTCTTCACTTCCAGGATTTTAATTTGATTTCCCCCCCTCAAGATTTCTTTCTTTCTTTTTTTTTTTGGGTCTGGTCGTGGGGCCTGAACTCTGGGCCTGGGCGCTGTCCCTCAGCTCTTCAGCTCAAGGCGAGCGCTCTACCACTTGAGCCACAGTGCCACTTCCAGCTTTTTTCTTTTTGCTTATGTGGTGCTGGGGAATTGAACCCAGGGCCTCATGCATGTAAGGTAAGTGCTCCACCACTGAGCCACCTTCCCAGCCCCCCCTCAAGATTTCTATGTCTTTATTGAACTCCCCTTTTATATGTTGAATTGCCTTATTTATTTCATTCATCTGTTTGCTCTCTAGTTGTTTGTTCATATGATCTTTCTATTCATTCAGGTATTCAAACATTGTCTCTTTTATTTCATTGACTAATCCTGTCATCATTTTACAGAATACACTGCTTTGATTTTCTGTCTTTTCACTAGCACCTAAGTCCTTTTTTAGTGGACTTGATTTTTGAGGAAGACCTGAACTTGGTGATTGTTTTTCCACAGGGATTCACACATATGGGGAGATTTCAGTCTCCTAAAAACATGGAACATTTCATGAATTTGTGTGTCATCCTTGAGTAAGGGCCATGATAAACTCTGTATTGCTCCAATTTTAGTATATGTGCTGCCAAAGTATGCACACTTGTGATGTTTTAAAGGAGAATAGTTCTGCATTTCCCCTTTTGAAAGCATAAGGAGACATTAGACATAAAACATACTGCCACTGTTTGATTCAGTATTCCCTCCTACTCAACATTGACTGCTTAGAAGTAGTCCGGAGGAAAGTCAGAGTTAAGGTTAAGTGGGATCCATATATTTGGATTATCCCACCAAGAGAAACCACTAAAGGAAGACAAAGGACATAAATTGCACAGTCAAGAAAAGACAAAGAGCTAGCAGTGTAGCTCAGCAGTAGAGCATTGGCCTAGCAAGTGCAAGTCCCTGAGTTCAAACACCAGCATAGCCAAAAAATAGTGGGGTGAGGGGGAGAACAAGGGAGAGAGAGAGAGAGAGAGAGAGAGAGAGAGAGAGAGAGAGAGAGAGAGAGAGAAGTTTCTAGAACCTGAAAGATCCATTACATTATTTAATTGGGTCTCTATAATATTTAACTGGCTGGCTAAACACTAATTATAGATAATAACCCAAGCCAACTGTTACTGTTCTTGATATAATCTGTTTAAGTAACTGAAATGCTATGTAAAGAATTTTAACCATTAAATTCTCTGGTGTATGAGCAACTAAGTCAACATTCTAAGAATATCTTAATATACAATTCATGCTCAATCCTATCTAATAATTTCATAAATGAAAAGGATTACTAAAAGCCTTTAGAAATTCTTTAATTTTAGGTATGTGTGTTCAGAGTCTACCATTTCATAAGAGTTATACAGATTTTTAGTAGTTATATCTACGTGGGCATGGTTGTGTGTGTGGTGGGACAGGTGATTGGAATATAATTACTTAGGCTTCTAAGCTTGAATTCAGACAAGGAGGTAATAAATACAACACATGCATACACTGTTGACATATTTTTATATTATCTATATATGTTATCCACAAACGTGAGTGTATCTGATCTATTGCAAGTTAAGAAAACCTAAGGCTGTGAATGCAGCCTAGGAAAATAACTGAGTTGTCGTGGTACTGAGTTTGTCCTCAAGACTTGGAGCTTGCTAATAAGTGAGTGCTTCATTGTGTAAGCCATGCCTGTAGCAGAGTTAGTTTTTTATACCCCGAATGACAAAAGGAGAACCAGGAGATCTTGTAGGCAAAGAGCATTTTGTAAGGTATGGGCTCTGGCTTGCTGTGGACCACAATACTCACTCTTCCTGGTGCACACGGCCTCTAGTACTGGGTCCTCAAGAATAGAGGGAGACACACTGCTGCTGCTGGTTGACTTATGCAGAGTTTCTTCCTGAGGAAGGAGAGATTTCCTCACTTTAGTGTTTCCATGCTATTATTCAACCGCCTTTACTATCGAACAGTCAACAAATTATAATGTCAAAGGTTCAAGGCAAGAATAAAATGAACTACAAGGGATCTAAAATTAGGCCTGAATTTGTGTCCTAGCTTTGCCCCAGTAGAGTGAGCAGACAATGAGCAGGTTTCTGAGTTTCGTTGTTTGTAAGAATTAATGAAAACAATGCATTCAAAATGCTTAACAACCAAACCTATTATCTGGTTAGCAGTGTCATTATCTGTAAAAATATTAGTGAATAGATAAACGTAAACATTACAGAAATGGCAGTGAGTCTATGAACATGTCTACACTATGCCAAGCAAAATGGAAGGTTCTAATACTAGTGAGAATACTAGTTTTTTACCAAGTTTGAATGAGATACAATATTTTCACATTAAATGCCTTACTTCGTGACAGGAGATACACATTACCTAAAAGAAAACTTAAGTTCATGCCACTATAAAACTTCTAAAATACTAAATAATTCTAAATATAGAAGGAAGAAAATTAAGTAAATATGCTAATCCATGACTATGGGAGATAGTGAAAATTCTCTGATATTTTTAGCCAAGTTGTCTTAAGAATTAGTCAATCACTAAAAATTAGGCTCTCCTAAATTAACCTATTACTGAAATCATTAGTCTCAAGAAAGTTGCAATATAAAAGATCAAGTCAAAACCACATAGTTTAAAAAAATAAAAAAGCTAGCTATTCAGGAAACTGAGATCTGAGGATTGCGGTTTAAAGCCAGCACAGGCAAGAAAGTCTGTGAGACTCTTATCTCCAATTAAGCACCCCAAAAAGCCAGAAGTGGAGCTGTGGCTCACGTGGTAAAGTGCTAGCCATGAGCAAAAAAGCTCAGGAAGAGCACCCAGGCTCTGAGTTCAAGTCTTAGGACTGACGCGTGTGTGCGTGCATACAGACACACGTGTGTGCGCGCACACACACACACACACACACACACACACAAGAAGATTTTAACCACAGCGATTGCTACACTTTTGGGACTTACCATGGAGCACAATAAAGCATTTAACAAAGCTTTTATCCCATATATGATGTTGGCCATAAAAATTGCAAAAAAAATCTTAGAAGTGATTACAGTAATCTTTTGTTTATAGAAAGTCAGAAGGTAAAAGAAATATAAGCCAAGGGCCAAGACTCTCTTTCAGGAAGACAAAGGAGTCTTTCCTAGCACCCCTAATAATCATCTGATGAGGTGGCTGCTGCTGTCTGAAACAGGGCCGGCACCTGGTTGCCTCCCAGATTCTTCAGCAAAGTCTAATTTACACGTGGTTATCTCTGCTACTGATAAGGGAGAAACACATGATTTTTCTTTATTCATAGATGGAACTAGATTGTAAAATAAAACTTGTTTTTAAAATGCTATCATATTTACTTCTGTAAGAAAGCAAAAAAAAAAATGGCTCTCTGAATCTGTCAGAATGAATTTTTAAATAAGGAAACAAAATTTCAATAGTTCTATGTTAACCAACTGAAATACCAAGGAAAAGTGGAAAATGAGAAGGTGTCAGGCTCAGAGTCTGATGCATGGAGCCAGAAAGCACTTGTGCTCACAGGGATCTTCGCATTCCAGCTGTGCCCTCTCAGGTTTATTGTATACTTGCGTCTTTATATTCTTGTTGTCTTACTGACCACTTTTTCCTGGCTGGGGTTCATTGTCTCTTCTTCAGCCTGGTTTCTAAAATCTGCTTGCTTGTGCTGGCTGATTGCAGGAATGGTTCCATCACTCATGAGATCAGGCTTTTTGAGTTCAGAATTGTGGCTGAAGGAGAGCTGCCTGTAGCTTGCCTTTGCTCCCAGGTGACACTGTTACTTAATCTAACTCACTTATTTTCCTAAAAAGAAGCCCAAGAAAGTCTCAGACCCAGCTCCTTTGCTTACCTTTGTTACCAGAGGCCTGGGTATCACAACAACCAAAACTAATCTTTTATTTAAAAAGAGTTATTTCCCCAACTCCTCCCTCTCCCCTGCCCCCGAAATTGTAAAGTTCATTTTCAACAGTGTCTTGTACATCTCACTGTTACAATGGATCAACCTGTATCCTTATTTCAGCATTTTGTTATATCCCTTCTCCTCCCTAAATTATAAAAAACGCATATATAAGATGCAGGACACCGAAGGGAAGTGATGGTAGGAGTAAAACAAAGGAGGAGGTAACAATGCTTGATAGGAAATGTACTCATTACCCTACTGATGTAACTGTAACCCCTCTATACAGTATTTTTACTATGTGTGTGTGTGTGTGTGTGTGTGTGTGTGTGTGTGTGTATGTGTGTATATATATATAGTTGCTTGAGATAAGCTAAGAAAAGTGACTGAAGATAAGCCAGAAACTATGAAGCTACATTTCTAGGAACTGACAAAAGACCCAGTATAGGAGGTCTAGTGAAATCGTGGATGGTTTTTCTAACTTGGTCTCTACCTTTCTAGGGGCTTAGTTTTCTCACTGAAAATGAGTATGGTGGACAAAATTTCTAGGCTCCTTTCAGTTAATTTTTTTTTAATTCAGGAATTCTTACCCAGTGCTGCTTGAAATATTGCCAAGTTTATGGACAAATAACTTTGGAGTTAGATGTGGGTTTCCAATATGACTGTCACAAATGCTATCATTTACAACTATTTCTGTTCCCTTATTTTTTTAAGTAAAAATGAAATATCGTATGATTTGGGGAAAAAATCCACAATGGCCTTATTTGTTCCCTTTTCTTTGGGAGGAGGAGAGAATACTGTGATTTGAACTCAGTGCCTTGTCCTTGCTAAGCTAGCATTCTATCTTTGAGCCATGCCTCTAGCTGCTTTTTGCTGGTTATTTTTGGAGATGGAGTCTATTGAACTTTTCTGCCGAGACTGGTCTCAAGCTAAGACCCTATGGATTTGGCCTCCAGGTAGCTCAATTACAGGTGTGAGCCACCTGCACCTGGCTCTTATTCTTTATATAAGGACCACAGCCACTTTCTAATGTTTTAGCAAAGTGAAATTGATATGTAAAGTCTAGCTCAGAGTTAGCACTGTAAAAAACAACTATTATAGTTCCCTTTAAGAAACTTCACAGTATCTATGTACCGAAAGCTATAAAAAAAAATGCAGTCTTTCATTTAGCAAGTGGAATTCTAGAAATATTCTGAGAACCAAATGTCTGTAAAAATTTAACAAAAGAGTGCCACAACAGTATTGCTATTTATAATGGCAGAAAACTGGAAACAAACTGTTCCAAAAGAAAGGACTGAACGAATAAAATATGGTTAGCTAAACTGGGCACTGGTGGCTCACGCCTGTAGCTACTCAGGAGGCTGAAATCTGAGGATCACAGTTCAAAGCCAGGCTGGGCAGGAAAGTCCATGAAGCTCTTATTTCCAACCAGAAGTGGCAATGTAGCTCAAGTGGTAGAGCACTTGCCTTGAGCTGAAGAGCTCAGGAACAGTGCCCAGGCCCAGAGTTCAAGCCCCACGACTGACCAAAACAAACCAACAAGCCAGAAGTGGAGTTATAGCTCAAGTGGTAGAGCATTATTAGCCTTGATTGGAAAAATCTAAAGGACAGCATCCAGACCTTGAGTTCAAGTCCCAGTACTAGCACAAAAAAACAAAACATTAAAAGATTTAATGAGACACATGAGATCATGCATGTAGAGATTTGTGCAACAGGAGTCTGGTGGTGGCTAGAAGACATTTCCTGAGACGTTAAGAAAAACCATCTCACTTGGATGACTGTCTGATGAGGGAGAAATTCACTCCTGCCTGTTAGCCCTAATGTGAGAAGGGAATGGAGTGACTGGGCTGTAGTGCTGCTGCTTCCTCCCCCAGGGGAGGTTCTGGCTTGGCCTTCTGCCATTTCAAAGGCTGCAGCACAGAGGGTGAGCAAAGAGGCCTGTGCAAGGTGCATCAGAGACAGGGGACTCACTGGTAAAAAGCTCAGTGTCAGCTAAGTGCTGCCACTTCCTAGTGGAACACTTCCTCTTAGGATGGAAAATGAATTGTACAAGGCTCTACCAGGCCCTAGCAGATGGGGAAGCGGTAGTGGTGGTGTGTGGTCAGGGCTCTGATGCCCAGTTCTGTTTCTTGCTGATGGATGCTACTTCTGTGTAAGTCTGCTTTAAGAAAAAGTTTTACTGCTTACAAAAATGATCTAGAAGCCTCTCCATAACTGGGAGGGAAGGAGGAGAAATGAGGAAGTTGGTGATAAAAATTGAGAGAAGGAAAAAAAGAAGGGTCAGACTTCTTCACAATATCCCTTTATTTGGTTTCTGTAGCCCTGAGTGTTGACTGTGCAGTCTTACTTGGGAATTCACTTGGTCAATCAGCAGAGCCACCGGATACTGTGGAATCTGATACTGTGGGGAAGATTCACTGCAGGACAAACCTGGCTAGCAGAGCGAATGATGTGATCCCCCTCTGCCTGTCTGATGCCTCCACCCCAATTTCTCAAATACATTTTTTTGGTTGGTCTGTGAGCCAGTACTGGGACTGAAATTCAGGGCTTGTGCTCGCACTTGGTTTGTTCACTCTAGGCTGGCACTCTACCTCTTGAGCTACATCTCTACTTCCACATACCCCAAATTCTCAAACTGAGGCTTCTCCAGCCCCTCTGGATGCTGAAGTCCCTGAACTTCTGCAGTGTTTAGTCACATACCCTAATATAGTGCTCACTAAACACTTCTAATAATTCTGAGATATATGGATTTTATTTCCTAAATTATAAACAACTAGAGGGCAAAAGATTAATATTTCTGCCTTTACTTCTTTAATTCTTGTTGAAAACATTCAGTAAATATTTGACTGGAAAAAAACTGATGAAGAGAACAAATAGGAAGAGGATAAAAAAATATGTTAAAGTTGGGCGCCAGTGGCTCAAGCCTATAAACCTAGCAACTCCCAGGGGGCTGAAATCTGAGTTCTGTGGTTCAAAGTCAGCCCAGGCAGAAAAGTCCGTGAGATCTTATCTCTGATTAACCACCAAAAAGCTGGAAGTGGAGCTGTGCTCAAGTTGTAGACCTCTAGCCTTGAACAAAAAAGCTCAGGGTCAGTGCCTGGACCCTGAGTTCAAGACCCAGGACAGTCATTCACACACACACACACAAATATGTTAGGACAGAGGGAATAAAAATTATTAAAAACATGAATGTTAGTCTGCATAATGTGATATGGGACATATCTAACAGCCATATTTGCTGCCATTATTAGATAGCAAACATAACCAGAAGTAAACCAATCTTAGTTACTCACTCCCCAAAACCAAAATAAATGAAGGAATGGGCTGAAAGTGGAAGAAGAATACCCTTCTAGAAAATTAGGAAGGCAGGATTCCTCAGTGCCTTTTCCAATTTTACATTTCTGGGGAAGAGCTGCCAATTTCCAGAGGAGACGTGAAGATTACCAAGTCAACCCCTGTATCAGGTAAAAGATAGGAGGGATCAATTCTCTGTTGTATTCTATAAACTATCTACCATACAGGTTGATACTAAAAGTAGTAATATATTGCTTGACTTTCTATCGTGCAAGTTAATCTCAAGTTAATTGTGGTCTTGAAGGTTAAAACATGGGAAGAGACGAAGCAGCAGCTGTGGGTACTGGCTGAGAACTTGAGTCAGAGCCTCACCTCAGAGTCCGAGCTGTCAAGCTCCGCCAGGGTGGGGGCTTTGAGGAGCTTCTTTCGCTGCACAGGTGCCTGCTGGGTGGCACTGAGCCCATTTTCTTTTGTCTGTGATGATAAGGCTCCATTCACTATAGATGATTCTCCCACATTCTTTGGAGATTCTGAGGCATTGACATCTGGTAAGGGAAAAGCAAAAGCTTACCTTTCCTTAGGCCAGCAAGGGTAACTGTTCAAAGGACATACTATGTGACAGCATACTTTCATGTCTCCCACCCCCCACAGCCTCCCCCCAAGATGCTTGAGACAATGGCCTTGTCTGTGCACATGAGACTTTGTTTTTTAAAGAAATAAACTGTCAGAGTCAACTGAAGGAAACTTTAACATGAATAATTACATATTCAAGTTATATTCAGTTTAGATTCAGAGTTGGGAGAACTCCTATAGATGACTGACTGAATTGCTATTTGCAAGTGAAAGAACAGGGCTCAGAACTAGCTCTACCTTGGGGCTGGGAAGGTGGCTCAGTGGTACAGCGCTTGCCTTACATGCATGAGGCCCTGGGTTCGATTCCTCAGCACCACATAAGCAGGAAAAAAAAGCTGGAAATGGTGCTGTGGCTCAAGTGGTAAAGTAGCTAGCTTTGAGCTGAAGAGCTGACGGACAGTGCCCAGGCCCAGAGTTCAGGCCCCACGACCGGACCAAAAACAAAAACAAACAAAAAAAACTAGCTCTACCTTACAGCCCTAAGGGCCAGGGGTGGGTAAAAAGATCCAACACACAGAATATTATCAGGCCTAAGATCTGAAAATATTTTGGCCTAAAAATCAAAATACCTAGCTGGGTGCCAGTGGCTCATGGCTGTAATTCTACTCAGGAGGCTAAGATATGAGGACCAAAGTTCAAAGCCAGCCTAGGAAGGAAAGTCTATAAGACTATCATTCCCAATTAATCACAAAAAGGAGCTTGTAAGAATTAAATGTGTTAGTAAATGCAGGTAAAATAATATGTCTAGTGTAGACAATGCATACACATTGATTTTTTTTTTGAAGCACAGATTAAACCCATGAATGTTAGAAAAATGCTCTATAGTTGGAGCCATGTCCCAGCCCCCAGTATTGCCTTTTATCTCTACCTATGAGTAAAACAAGGCTTTGGCTGACTCAGATAGTGCTGTAGGCCACAGCTGATGGTTGATGATGATCACGATCATAACTAATCCTTGCCATTTCTGATGCCAAAGGCCTCCCACGCAAGTGGAACTAATTTTCCTTAAGTTAATAACTAAGTACAAAATAAGAATTATTTCAAAGTGAAAAGAGTAACCACTATATAATTCAATGCACAGTCCAGCATGATAGACAGTTCCTGCTATTTGTGGCTGAGGTAAAGGGCATGCTGAGCATGAAAGTGAAGATGTGGTTATGGTTTCTTCACAAGCATCAGAACTGAATGGATTTCTATTTATAGTAGACTTCCTCAACAAGTGATATTATATACTTCCATGTAAGAGTTCCAAGGATGCATTGAGCATTAAGTCTGTTCTGCAGCATAGCTTTTGTAGACATTATTGAGAAGAAACATAGGCATCATTTCTTGTTACAATTATATATATTATATAAAATTTAATATTCACAATTTCTGCTTCACTTCAGATATGAAGAAAGCCAGAAAACATGCCCCGAAGAAAGAGCATTGAAGAAAGGGGTTAACTAAGCCAGAAAGGAAGGATAGAAGCAGGGAAAGGGGTAAGAGGACAGAGAAAGAAAAAGGAGAAGATAGCTGTCTTCTTCCCATTTATTGTTTTAGAAATCTTTTAAAAGATTTTTATTTATTTAGAAACAAGGTCTCTCTATGTATCGCAGGCTGGTTTGGAATTAACTGTGCATCCTAGGCTGGCATCAAACTCCTGCTCCTCCCACCTCAGTGTTCTGAGTGCTGGGATTCACTGTGACTAGTGGCATAGTCTGTGACACCACATCCCGCTAGGTGGAAGTTTTCATTGAGAACTTGGCATCATATGCATTTATTTTGTTCTTATCTTTTCAAGTATTAAATAGCAAAAAAAAAAAAGTTGACAGGGCATTTTACAAAGGGAAAAATAGCAAAGGCAGAAAAGTTGTATATAAATTTCAAGGGTTAAAATGACTAAATAACTCTTTTAAGAGGAGACGTTGGAAGAAAAGTATCTCAGGAAAGTATTCAAAAACTTTTCCAGAAAATGACTGTGTTAACTGATGAATTCCTACTTAAGAAAAAGACTAATGCCTAAGTATGGTCTTAAAATATCTATCTTCAACTTTTTATTCTACAGCCTGCCTTGCTCTATGTACTTCCTATACAATTGTTCTCACTGTAGTATTTATTTTCCAAGAGAGAGGACACCTTCCCTTCTTAGCCCCTAATATCTCAACAGAAATCCTGCCACTGCCCGGTGGCAATCACTCAAGCGGACGCTTAGTAGAGAGAATACACTCAGCTTTCCAAGGCTAGAACCACCATTTCATCTTAAGGTTTGCCATCTTCACACCATTGGCAGTGCACAGAGAAACTGAAAAGTTGCTACAAATTTAATATCTTGCAAAAACTATAGCTATTATATCAGATCTTCAACTTTATAGATCATATATCTTAAGAATATTTAAAAAGACATTTAGTGCAAATTAAAAATTTTTAATAGTGCTGATAACATTTAGGACTGACAAAAAAGCATGGTAGATCTGGTGGCATTGACTGTAATCCTAGCACTCAGGGCTGGGGCAGGAGCTGCATGAGTTGGAGGCCAGCATAAGCTATACAGCAAGACCTCCTTTTTTCTTTTCCAGCCCCTCTGGGACTTAAACTCAGGGTATTGTCCTGGAGCTTCTTTTGCTCAAGGCTAGCACTCTGCTACTTGAGCCGCAGCCTTACTTCTGCAGCCCCACTTTTGTCTTTTTTGGTCTCAGACTTTCTAGCTGGCTTCATACCATAGTCCTCAGATCTCAGCCTCCTTAGTTGCTAGGATTACAGGTATGAGCCACCAGCAAGCACTCCACTCCCATTCGTGTTAGCAACAATGGCTGCTTTAAGTGTATTCCAGTCTCAATGCAAACGATCTAAGACATTTCTCAATAGCTTTCTAACTGTGCTATGGAATTGACAGCTGTCAATCTCATACCTGTATCAATTCAAAGTCTGAGGAGAATGGGATAAAACAGGTTTTGTAACAACAGGTTTCAGTGACCTCACACAAGACTAGATGATATAAGATTTTAATCACACATTGCCTAGTTATACTCAGTTGGATATATTTGAAGGAGTTTGATTATCTGTATTTGCTGTTTAAATGAATAAATCCTTGCTATCACTCCAATGTACCAAATGCAAACACACAGATTCTACATTTTATATTTCATCTAAGACAGAATTTCCTAAGAAAATAACCTGATGAAACTTACATGAAGATAAAAAGATATGAATTATTTAGATATGACTTTAGAAACTATACACTGTATGATCAGATCTAAAATGCACACTTGTGATATCAAATACTTTATGTGCAAATAACTTCCTGTATGTCTACTGCAGTTTTTAGTTGGAGGAAATATGATTAGAACACATATTAGGTGTTTAGTATTTGGCAGGAAACAAATGATACTCACCTCAATTGATGTTGACTGCATGGCTAGGCTGCTCACTCAGAAATAATACTCCTGAGATATACATGCTTCAGCAGAATTACTTCCTTACAGCTTATTCTATACTTAAGTTCAGAGTCATTATCTAGACTGTGCACAAATTTCAACTTTTTTTCTTTATTCATTTTCCCACTGAGAAAACACATTCTAACCTTTATATTTAGTCAAAGAAATGAATCTTTCCGATTTATAGTTTGGCACATTTTACTTAACAGTCAAAATGTAATAATCAAAAATGTAAAGAAGCAAAAAAATCAAGACTGAAGCACTTAGAAATCACAAAGCACAATAAGGCATAAAATAAACTATTGCAAATGATAAAGCAGTGAACACAGGCAGTACTTGGGGCAGTACTGGGGTCTGAATTCAGAGCCTTATGATTTCTAGGCAGGTGCTCTACCACTTGAGCCACACTCCAGCTCTTTCCTCTTTAGTTATTTTCAGATAGGGTGTGCTTTTTTGTCCAGGATGGTCTTAAACTGTGATTCTCCTTTCTGTGTCTCCCATACAGCTAGGATGTAAAGTACCATGCCCAGCCTTGGACTGATTCTCCTATATCTCCCAAGTAGTTAGGATTATAGGGATGAGCCTATCCTTTTGTGTAAAGGGCTATAGAGGTGTCTTTCTAACACAGAACAATCACAGCCTATGAAAATAGAGAGTAAACTTACACATAGTATGTGTGAACATGCACAACCGTGTGCATGTATATTATATATTGTACTATATAATATATACACAATAAACATATTCCTAATAACTAATTCATACAAGCCAATAATTCATGTGTTTAGGCAACTTCCCTCTCCCTCACAGTTCAACTGAAGAGAACACATTTAGCAGATATTCAGAGAGATAGTGTCTATTATGATGTATTTGGCCATTTTTTTCCCCCTTTGGCACTACTAGAGTTTGAACTCAGTGCCTCGTGTTTGCTAGGCAGGTGCTCTATTGCTTAGGTTATGTTCTCATCCATTTTCGCTTTAGTTATTTTTCATAGGATCTTGTACTTTTGCTAGGGGCCAGCCTTGGACCACAATCCTACCTATACCTCTTGTACAGTTAGAAGTATGTGTTATATGGCCAACTTTTGAAGGCTAGTAGTAACCACATATATTCCACTGCAAATGGACTGATAAATAAATAAAAACTGCCAAATGGATAAAGAAAATAGAAAAGTTTCATTGGTGGTCAGTCAAAAATAGTAAGCGAAGATTACTAAATATTAGTTATACTTGAGACTTACTATGATAAATAGAAAATTTAAAGAAGAGTTGAGATAATTTCATATTTAGAAGACAGTAAAGATGTAATACAGAAAAGAACACAGCACTCACTGTTTCTTTAAAAATCTTCATGTAAGGCCTGCTTAAGAGGCCTTAAAAGTATTCTGGAAGAAAATATGCTAAAAAATCTCATTTTGTCATATTATATCTCATTTTGCAATTTGAACAATGGCTCCTGACATCTATAAACTGAATTTGGAAAATATTTGATAGGAATTAGATTATCTTTGAAAGTTTGCTCAGATACATTTACAATTCTGTTTTAAAAAGGGAACTGTGTTACAGATTAAGTTCAGTAATTTAAGCTTGTAATATCCCTAAATTTGAACTAACAGGGCAAGCCTTCCACTGAAAATGGTAGGGGGCAGAGGGAGAAAGGACCAAGGCCACCATGCTCCTCACCAGCATGTGGTGGCTTACCAGCTTCTGCCCCCACACAATGCTCATTTAGTGGTCATTTTGGGGGGGGCTTAGCTGCTTCATTATGGAAGGGTTTAGAGAACACTGTGGACACTGTCTTTAAAGTTTTCCACCATCTCCTAGGATGCTATGGGTCTATTATTTCAATAATAATAATAATGTTCCAAGTAGGCAGGGAATCTTTGTTTTACTGACCACAGCTTAGAAGAAAGCCTTTCCATTTTCTTTTCTGCCATGTTAGAACAAGCAGACAATGAATGTGATTCACAAAAACCACACAGCCCACATCACGACCCACGTCAGGTGTGAAAGCACTTTTTTTTACCTGACAAGTCAAAACTGTGAGACATGCTAAGTGGCCGCATTGCTGGAAAAAAAAAAGAAAAAAAAATAGAAAGGAAATAATTTAGCTGTTAGGAGTATACAAGGAAGACAAGAAAGAGAGCAAGGTAAAAGCAGCCCCTTGGTGACACATCTTAGATCTGAGGCAGAAGCTGGAGGGACAGAATCAGAAATACACTAAAATCACACAAGACTCCAGTTTCAGTTCTATCATTAAGACTAGAAACAAAAGAATATAAGAAAAAATAGTGTTTGAAAGAAGAAGCCACATGTTAGATACAAACACTTTAACATCATAAAACATGATTTTTCACTTATATATAAACAGAACAAATAAAAATGACTTCGGTTTTACAACATGATTTTAGGAATAATGTATGGTAGCTTTAGAATACACATGTCTTTCAACAACCATGAAAATTTGGCCCTGCATAAGAGTAAGGTTGTTTTTTTTTTTTTTTGTCAGTCCTGGGACTTGAACTCGGGACCTGGGCACAGTCCCTGAGCTTCTTTTGTTCAAGGCTAGCACTCTATCATTTGAGCCACAGTGCTACTTTGGCTAGTTGTTGTTGTTGGTCATGAGGTTTGAACTCTGGGCCTGGGTGCTATCCCTCAGCTCTTCAGTTTAGGGTTAGCAACCTACTACTTGAGCCACAGCACCACTTCCCGTTTTCTGGTGATTTACTGGAGATTAGAGTCTCATGGACTTTCCTGCTCAGGCTGGCTTTGAACCGTGATCCTCAGATCTCAGCCTCCTGAGTAGCTAGGATTACAGGCATGAGCTACCAGTGCCCAGCTACTTTGGCTTTTTCTGCTTATGGGTTACTGAGGAATCGAACTAAGGCACATTCCCAGCTCAAGAGTGAAGATTTTTACAAGATATTTCAGTGAAGAACAAGGTGTTGGTGAACCAGTTGTGTTGGGTACAGTGTCATCTTGGAGTTGGGAGTCCACAGGTCTTAGCTCTGCCATTTACTGGCAGTGTGACCCAGCAAGTTACTTAACCTCTTTGTGTTGTGGTTCTGTCATCTACAAGACAGGAATAATGGTACCTATCCCACAGAGTTATTATAAAGATTAAATTACTTCATACAAAAACAGGGCTTGTGGGACAATTACCAATACACACACACACACACACACACTCAAGAATGACAGGAAAGTAAAACAGGCTCTGTTGGGGGACTGTAGCAGCAAGGAAGATAGAAGGTGAATAAAGGTGAATATGGTCAAAATACTTCAGATGCACTTATGAAAATAGAATAATGAAACCTGCTGAAATTGTTTTAAGAAAGGGAAGAAGAGTAAGGGAGAGTAAGAGAGGAAGTGAGGTTGGCCAAGTCCATTGTCTATATGGAAATGTCACAATGAAATCCTCCTTGTACAATGAATGAATGCTAATAAAATTGTCTTAATAAAAAGGGTGGTTTGAATAGTGCTTATTACATGGAAACACAATTTTTATTAAGAATGAAATGACTATTTCTTTCATGTTGAAATAATTTTAAAATACTACATAGAATAAAACTATTGAAGATGGGTAAACTCTAGGGTATGTAAACTTTTTGTTCTATTAGAGACTGAACATAGAACCTTGTGCTTGCTAAGCAAGTGGTCTGGTACTAAGCTACAACCCTAACCCTTTTAATATTTATTTTATTTTGAGATAGGATCTAAATTAGTTGCCCAGGCTGACCTTGAACTTGCAATCCTCTTGCTTCAGATTCCTAAAGAGCTAGAATTAGAGACATGCACCAATGTGCTCAGCTGTGACTTACATCTTAATAGTGCTTTAAAAAGATCATTGCAAAGATTTGATGAACTTGGGGCTGGGAAAGTGGCTCAGTGGTAGAGCGCATGCCTTGCATGCCAGAGGCCCTGGGTTCGATTCCTCAGCACCACATAAGCAAAAAGAAAAAAGCCGGAAGTGGCTCTGTGGCTCAAGTGGTAGAGCGCTAGCCTTGAGCTGAAGAGCTGAGGGACAGCGCCCAGGCCCAGAGTTCAGGCCCCATGACCGGACCCAAAAAAACAAACAAACAAACAAACAAAAGATTTGATGAACTTGTATATTCATGAAAGAATTACCTTTTGTCACCAAAGTCCAAAACTCTGGCCAGTACTCCATGCTAACACATCAAATTAGAGTATCTGTCTGTGACCTCGAATTCGACTTCTTGTGGCTGTGCCAAAATGGCCACATCAACCACAGTTCTTCATCTGAAGAACTCAGTGATCACTTTCCTCTTCTACAAAGCATCTTACCACCCTCCCCCTTTCTTTCTTTTTTTTTTTGTCTGTTGTGGGTTTGAACTCTGGGTCTGGATGCTGTCCCTCAGCTCTTCAGCTCAAGGTGAGCGCTCTACCTCTTCAGCCACAGCACCAATTCCAGTTTTCTGGTGGTTTATTGAAGATAAGAGTCTCATAAAGGGGTTGGGAAGGTGGCTCAGTGGTAGAGCGCTTGCCTTGCATGCATGAGGCCCTGGGTTCGATTCCTCAGCACCACATAAGCAAAAAGAAAAAAGCCGGAAGTGGGGCTATGGCTCAAGTGGTAGAGAGCTAGCCTTGAGCTGAAAAGCTGAGGGACAGTGTTCAGGCCCCACGACCAGACCCCCCCCCCAAAAAAAAAAGTCTCATGGACTTTCCTGCCCGGGTTGGCTGTGAACTGCAATCCTCAGATCTCAGCCTCCTGAGTAGTTAGGATTACAGGCGCCTGGCTTCCCTCTCTATTTCAAAGCCACATCTACCAGTACCCCAAGACTTTCCAAAATGCTGAAGCCAAAGCAATGTTTTTCATCATTCTTTACTCCTTTCTTCTAAATCTCTTTTCTACCAAAAAGGTAAGATATCTGAGATGTTAATCATTTCTCCTTAATTTTCTCATCACCTCATTTCACAAATCCTTACCATTGTCAACTAGGTGCAGTACTGCCTTCCCTGAGTTCTAGAAGCCTGAGATGCAACTAGGGATTCTGCTAAGAGGAAAGGACAAGTCCTCTGTAGGCCATGGAGGCCACCACTGCAGGTGCAACACTGGGTCCCATAAGGCAGCCATCTTTTCAGCTCATGTTTTTCTAGGGAAGACCACCTCTAAGGTTCTATTACTCCAATTTAATGAACTATTCTCTCCCTCCCTCCCCCTCTCCCTCCCTTGCCCCCTCTCTCCCTCTCTTTCCCTCTCCTTCTCTCTCTCTGATGGTACTGGGACTTGAACTCAGTGCCAAGGCATTGTCCCTTGGTTTTTTGCTCAAATCTAGTGGTTACCACTTCAGACAGCTCCATTTCCAGGTTTTTGGTGGTTAATTGGAGTCTTATGGACTTTCCTGCCCAGGTAGCTTCCAACTGGGATCCTCAGATCTTAACCTCTTGAGCAACTAGGATTACAGGCATGAGCCACTGTGGTAATAGCAGAATTCATCTTCCCATTTACAACCCCAAAGCTCACTATGTCTTTAAAACAATGGTATGAAAATGAAATATTGGCCTGACTCACAAATATGACAAGTCAGTGTTTTTAGAAGCACATATGTCACCAGAGAATGTGCATCTTAGATGGGACAAATAAAGCAACAATTATGCAACAATCATATGTACTGTTTGGTGGTTAGAAAGTACTATTTTGGCCTAATGCATAAGTTAAGAAGAAACTTTCAGATAGGCATTTTACTTTTTAGTTTTGTATAGGAAAGCAGTTAGGGATTTTGTGTTGATAAGAATCATCTATCTTCCATTCTGAAAAAAAAATGTAATTCCATGGTGAACATGGTGATGCAGTGATGTTTTTCCTCCACAAAGGCAAAGGTTGGAAGATTGAAGTCAGAGGCAAGCCTGAGCAAAAATGCCAGACCTTATCTACAGCAAAAAGGCTGGAGGCGTGGCTCAAGTGATAAGGCATACATATCTAGCAGGTGTGAGGCCCTTAGTTTAAGCCTCCTACTGTAAAAAAAAGAAAAAAAAGTAATTTTAAACTCAAATACAATGTTCAAACTACTCTAATATATGTCTAGGTATATAAAGCAAATCAAATATTGCATATTCTCAAAGCACTCTTCAATCTTCTCTAGTATCCTCTTACTGTGCTTTTCTCAAGGAACATGAATATATCTTTTGAAACAAGTCTGATTATAACATATAAAAGAGATTTGTCATTTCTTAAGCATAAGGTTCTCTCTCTCTCTCTCTGTACATGCTGGTACCAGGGCTTGAACTCAGGGTCCTGTACTTTTGTTTAGCTTTTTATCCTCATAGCTGGTGCTCTACCACTTAAACCACAGTCCCATATTTTGTTGGTTAATTGGAGATAAGACTCTCACAAACTTTTCTGCACAGGCTAGTTTTTGAAACTCGATTTTCATATCTCAGCTAGATTACAGGTATGGGCTGCTGGCACCCAAACAGGTTCATATGCTTCCCGTCTCCATATATTACCAAATGGACAATAAATAAAGATTGTAGCAGCTAAGATGTCTAGGAAAAATGATCTGAGACAGGAACAAGCATGAATGCACACCAATAATAATTTCAGGCTCCCTGGGGAAAATAATGGGAACTAACCTGTACAGCAATAGGGAAATGAAGAAATAAATCACAATTTAGTTCTACATTAGGAGAGCATGTCCTTATAATTCATGTTTTGAATCTTATTTAATGAAAAAAGAAGATGTCGCAGTTATAACATCTAATGTTAAAGGGAGTGAAATAGTGTCCTCATCTTGTAATGCTCAGGTCAATTTATAGTAGATGCCTGTGGCTAGTCAAATTTCTTTAGACATGTAGATGTTCCCCCATATCCGGATATCTACTTGTCATTACATTAAGAGGAACTGTCATAAAAGTTAGGGAAACTTCTGCCAACCTTACCT
This sequence comes from Dipodomys spectabilis, assembly GCF_019054845.1. NCBI lineage: Eukaryota > Metazoa > Chordata > Mammalia > Rodentia > Heteromyidae > Dipodomys > Dipodomys spectabilis. Next base: position 3,136,171 of record NW_024870760.1, read on the forward strand.
ATATTCCCAAAAGCATACTTTGATAGTAAAAAAAAATGTAAATTTGAAGAAAAATGTCCATTTAAGGACTGATCTATTTAAGGATGAGTCCATATCATTCATTTAAATCATCCATATAAACCATATCATCTTAAATGGATGATATGGACTCAATTCTAGAAGTCTAAGATTCTCATACGAAAATCAGTTTCTACAGCAGTTCAATTCTGGTTATTGTGACACACTGTCTCTGAAAGTTAAAATAAAATAATATATATTCAATATAAAATTGTTGTTTATTCCAGATAAGGGTCTGGAAGCTAGCATTTAAATATAACTTTAAAAGTAAAAATGGAGGCTCCAGGAAGGTGGCTTAGTGGTAGAGTGCTTGCCTTGTACGCATGAGGCCCTGGGTTTGATTCTTCAGCACCACAGAAACAGAAAAAGCTGGAAGTGGTGTTGTGCCTCAAGTGGTAGAGGGCTAGCCTTGAGCTGAAGAGCTGAGGGACAGTGCCCAGGCCCAGAGCTCAGGCCCCACAACCACCACCACCAACAACAACAAAAAATAAAAATGGAGGAGTATGTAAGTGAAAAACACTTGGTGTGGGAGAATGGCTCAGTAATTCAAAAGCTCTCAACAAAGAAAAGCCTAAGGTCAGATGGCCTCATCTGAATTCTAGCAAACATTCAAAGAACTAATGAGAGCAAATGTCTATCTTTCTCAATCTTTTCTAAAACTCTGAAGATGGAAAAACACTAAAGACGAAAAAAGAAAAAAAAACTATAGGCAAATGTCCTTAATGAATAGGATGAATACTCAACAGAAACCAGCATACAGTCCCCACAGCATGTCATTAGCAGTGGACCAAGTGGGATTTCTCTATGGGATATGAGGATGGCTCAACAAATAAAAATGACTTAAAAGGATACAATATCAACAGAACCTCATAATTGTCTCAAAAATACAGGGCAAGTATGTTGGGCAAAATTCAACATTCTCTCATGTTGAAAACTCTCAACAAACAGCTTACAGGAAAATGATCTCAGCATAATGAAAAGCCCCTAGATATTATACTCTACAGTGAAAAATGACCTTTTTCATATTCAACCATAGTACTGGTAGTCCTAGTGAAGACGATTAGTCAATAAAGAAATTTTTGTTAAAGAAAAAACAAGCACCCAAATAGGAAAATAAGTAAAACCATTCCTGTTGTAGATAACATCTTATGCAGAAAACCCTAAGGTCATTATTTAAGAAAAAAAAAACATATTTAGAATAAATTCAGTGAAGTCACAGGTTCCAAACCCAATATAGAAATATCTATTGTGTGTTTATATACAAAGTCAAACTATATGAAAAACAAATAATAACACTTGTGACATTTCCAAAAAGGAATACAATACTTAGGACTATTTGTATAAAGAAAACTGGAGGACACAAACAAATGCAAAGACATTCTATATCCACAGACTGGAAAAATTAACATTGTTAAATAATCCATACAACTGACAGCTATATACAAATTCAGTATAATCCCCATGAAAATCATTTTTTTAAGTTTTTTTGAGATAAGGTTTCACTAAGTTCAGGAGACTGACCTAGAACTTGCTATATAGCCCAGGCTTATTCAACTTGAGACCCTCCTGCTTTTGCCTCCTGAATGCTGGGATTATTATAGGTATGCACCTCTAATGCCTGACTCCCATGAAAATTATAATGGTAGTTTTTATAGAAATAGAAAACTAATCCTAAAATTCATATGGAAACATAAAAGACAAATAGCCAATCAGTCCTGAGAAAGATAAACAAAGATGAAGGCATCACACTTCAAAATAGTAAGGTAAGTCTGAGCTATGTAAGTGCAAATCTCAAAAAAAAAATTAGGGCTGGGAAGGTGGCTCCATGGTAGAGTGCTTGCCTTGCATGCCTGAGGTCCTGGGTTCGATTCCTCAGCACCACATAAGCAAAAAAGAAAAAGCCGGAAGTGGTGCTGTGGCTCAAGTGGTAGAGTGCTAGCCTTGAGCTGAAGAGCTGAGGGACAGTGCCCAGGCCCAGAGTTCAGGCCCCATGACCGGACCCCCCCAAAAAAATTAAAACAAAACAAAATCCTAGTAAGGACTGGAATACAGACAAATAACAGACAGATAGAACAGAGAAGCATGAAGTATGTATGTATGTATCTATAGTCTATTTAACTGATCTTTAATAAGATTGTTAAGAGCACAACAATGAGAAAGTACACTAGGTCTCTTCAACAAATGATGTTAAGAAAATTGAATATATATGTAAAAGAACGAAACTAGGGCTGAGAAGGTGGCTCAGTGGTAGAGTGCTTGCCTTGCATGCATGAGACCCTGGGTTCGATTCCTCAGCACCACATAAGCAGAAAAATCTGGAAGTGGCACTATGGCTCAAGTGGTAGAGAGCTAGCCTTGAACTGAAGAGCTGAGGGACAGAGCCTAGGACCAGAGTTCAGGCCCCACAACCAACCACAACAAAAAAAAGAACGAAATGAACCCTTATCTCACACAAAAACTAGCTCCAAATGGATGGATGGTTTAAATGTAAGATCTGAAACTGTACAACTCCTATAAAAAACATAGGAGTAAAGCCCCATGACACGGGTCTTGATAATAAACTCATGACTAGGACAGCAAAAGTACAGTTGAAGCAAATACAAAACAAAAACAGTCAAATGGGACTAGATCAAACTAAAAAGTGTCTGCTCAGCAAAGAAATCTATCAACACAGTGAAAAGGCTGCTTGCTTCTCTGGGGAACATATATGCCAGCCATGCAACTCATAACGACTTAGTTAATACGTAAAGTACAAAATCAGTTTCTATAAGAATAACAAAAAAATGACTTAAAAACAAGCTTGGTGCCAGTGGGTAGCTCACACCTGGAATCCTAGCTACTCAGAAGGCTGAGATCTGAGGACTGTGGTTCAAAGCCAGCCTGATCAGGAAAGCAGTGAGACCTATCTCTCGTTAACTACCAAAAAAAAAAAAAAAAATAAAGCCAAAAGCAAAGCAAGTGCTAGCCTTGAGCAAAAAAAAGTTCAGGGACAATGCCTGGCCCTGAGTTCAAGCCTCAGGACGACTGTAAAATAAAATTAACCAAAGACAACATATGAATGATCATAAGTAAATGAAAAAAAAATGCCCAAACAAACCTACTCATCAGGGAAATGAAAATCAAAAGCACAATGAGAGATTACCTTACATATATCAGATGGAACGTATCAGGATGTACACTGTTGAGGAGAATACAAAATATAGCCACTGTGGAAAACAATATGGAAGTCCTACAAGAAATTAAAAATACCAAGAGTATGGTGGCTCAGACCTGTAATACTAGCTACTAAGGAGGCTGATATTGGGAGGACTGTATGTCAAGGTTGGTCTGCACATATGTAAGACCCCATCTCAAAAACAGTCAAAGCACAAGGTGCTGGCTAGTGGCAGAGCATCTGCTTAGCAAGCTCAAGGCCCTGAATTCAAACCCCACCGCTGCCAAAAGAAAAACAAGCAACCAAACATAAATAAATAAGATATAGTAAGTCTACTTCTGGTAATCTAACTCTCCAAGTTGAAATGAAGATCTTGAAATGATATTAGCACCCCTGTGTTCCTTGCAGTAATCACAGCCAAGATGTAGAAACAAGCTAAATTCCCACTTACATATGAATTTAAAAAACACAAAATATACACCTAGCAGCTCTATAAAAGGAGGAATTCTGTAATATGTAGAACATGGATGAACCTTCAGGACATTATACAGTACAATGTCACAGAGAGATGATACATGAATTTACTACTATGCGCTATCTCAACTAGCCAGATTCTTAAAACAAAACCAGGGAATAGTGACTGCCAGGGCTAGGAGAGAACAGAGAGTTAGTAGTATGTGGGATCACCTAGGCTTCAGAGCAAGTTCAAGTGCAGCCTGGGTTATGTAGTGGGGCCTTCTCAAAAACAAAACAAACCAAAATAAAAACAAAGAACAAAAAAGAAAACCAACAAGTTTTCTATGACACTCTAGTGCCATAGGAGTGTCTTCCTATCTGGTTAGAAGGAAAGCTAGCTTCTCCCTTAGCCATTTGCTTGGCCACTGTTAATGCTCATTTATATTTCTTGAAACATGAATACATGTGGTACTTAATCACTACATGCAACACTTTGTGTGCACAGCCTACATTCTGAATCCTCAGTTGCTTGAACAAGAGAGGTTCAAAAACTTAAGGGAGCAGATGCAACTACCCAGCCATCCAGGCTGTTAGGCCTGGTTTGCCCCTTCCTCTGTCTGATTGGTGCTCTCACGGAGGTTCAATCCTGAGCCTTTGCCTGTTTCACACATATAAATCATAACCTCACTTGTAATATAATTGTTTTACCTCATAGTTTTATTAAAATCTTCTCTTCTAATGCCATTATTCTTTATCAAGGTGTAGTAATTTTTCTTTTAAACTATGCAGTATATACTCTATAGTACCATTTCACTTATATTTCGATAGTGGTTCTTACTCTTTTGGGGCTAGGGGTCCTTCAGGAGTATATATTCCTTACTTTTCTCTATATATACACTTTGTGAAGTAATCACGTCCTTTGGATTTTAGACCTTCCTCATGCCCATTCAAAGACTCTCAGCAAAAGATGTCTTGATTTCCATAGCTTAAATGTTTTGGCTCAAAATTACATAAATGTTCCCATGGATTTATTTAGTATGCTTGAAATTTTTTTTTTTTTTTGGTGCTGGTCCTGAAGCTTGAACTCAGGGCTTAGGTGCTGTCCCTGAACTTCTTTTGCTCAGGGCTAGCACTCTACCACTTGAACCACAGTACCACTTCTGGCTTTTTTTGTAGTTTATTGGAGAAAAGAGTTTCACAGACTTTCCTGCCTGGACTGGTTTCAAACTGTGATCCTTAGAGTTCAGCCTCCTGAGCAGCTAGGATTACAGACATGAGCTACCAGTGCCTGGCAACTTGAAACATTTAAAGAGAAAAAACTTGTTGGCATAAAAACCTGAGGTAGGAAGGTGGCTCAGTGGTAGAGTGGTTGCTTTGCATTCATAAGGTCCTGTGTTTGATTCCTCAGCACCACATAAGCAGAAAAAGCCAGAAGTGGTGCTATGGCTCAAGTAGTAGAGTGCTAGCCTTGAGCTGAAGAGCTGAGGAACAGCGCCCAGGCCCAGGGTTCAGGCCCCACAACCGACAAAAAAAAAAAAAAAAAAACCTGAGAAGGATAAATTGATCCAACCTTCACTCACTCTAGAGCTTTGTAAACAGTAGGTACATTTAATTATTTAGTATGTATGGGACTACTTTGTCTACTCTGTCCTGTGCGAGGGACACAACAAGAACAAGATGGACATGGTCCTGTCATTATAGAGGTCATACTGTGACAGAGGCATTGGGACAAAGAACACAGTGTAGAATGGCTAAACAGTCTCAGGCTAGACGCAGGGAGCAATCAGAGGCTGATGTGATAAACACAGCCTGCGTTAGGACAGCGAGTGCTGTACTGGAAGAGAGGAAGACTAGAAAAATGCAGAAAAAGTAAAATCAACAGGACTATGCCATGAGGCAAGAGCAAAAGATGATCTGGAAACAGAATGGGATGATTTGGAGGAGGGTGGATGACTTGACTGCATGCATGTAGCTAGTCATGCTTGGAGAAGGCTCTCTAGAACAGAGTTAGATATACAGATGCATGCTCTGAGAGTTCAGAGATGGCTGAGCTATAAATTGGGAGCTGGAAAGCAACCAGAAACAAAAACCATAGGAGAAGATATATAGTTGTTCTGAGAGCAGAGAGCCCAAGACAGAACCTGAAGAACCAAGGAGACTCTGAAAGAGGAAGAAAACAGGGAGAAAACCAAAAGAGCTTCCTAACTGTTCAGGTGCCACTCTGAATCTCTTAGGTATCCTTAATCTTACAAACTGTAGGAAAGCTATAGAAACAAAAACATTTACAAACATCTTATAATATAGTCTTGCCCTAAATCAAAATCAATGGATGCTTAGAGTATACATTAAAATAATAAGGGAGTAAGTTAAGTATTATCAGATAATAAGGGGTATCCTTATCATCCAACCCCATAATTAGGATAACAGAGATATGAATAAAACTACACATCTATTACCAAATTTGCTCACATGTCAAAGCTTATGAAGTGCTTTGACACTATGTTACTGAATTCTTATAGAAGAACCATAATATAGGTAAGAGGATTGTTCATGTTCAGAGAGGTAGTTTCCTAATATCTCAGTCAAGATATTGACAGAGTTCTTTCCATTGCACACAATGCTCTCCTGCAGTTTAACATCAGGTAAGGAATTTGCTGTCCTCTAATTTTGAACATAAACAGGAAGTGTGTGTGTGTGAAAGAGTCAGAGACAGACAGAGACAGACAGAGAGAGAAAGAGAAGAGAGAGAGAGGGGGAGAGAGGGAGGTGGGGAATCAAACCAAGAGCCTACACACCTTAACCTACCTTGTTACTTTCATGTGCTGGTTATATAAAACCACCTTTCACACTATGTTAAAAAACCATATAATTTAGGCGGGGGGGGGGGGGGGGCGTTGGGTGTGTGTGTATAGTTGTGGAGGTACCTGAGGGAAGGGATGGTAGGGGAAAAACAAAGGAGGAGGCAACAATGCTTGATAAGAAATGTATTCATTACCTTGCTCATGTACAGTAGTTTCACAATAAAAAACTTATTTAAAAAAAAACCACCTTTCCCAATGGCAGCTCAAGTGTAAGAAGCAGAGGACTCACCTAATCTACTCCGTCTAATTTCCTCTGGTGAGACAGGCCGCAACTTTCTTTCTGCTTTAATTTCTTCTAATATTCTTTCATGGAGGCTTCGTGGCCGTGGTGGGGTTGGCTTCAGTTTTCTGGCTGAGGCCTTGGGAAAAAAAAGAGCATAATGGTGAGAGACTTGAGTATTTGTTTCTAAATAAATTTTAAGGAAATTTATCACACAGTATAATATTATGAATTATATCTCATTGACTGTAAAACCGCCTATAGAAGACTATGTTCAAGTCATTAAGCATCAAGATTTCTACAGCATTAAGGATATTTTGGGGTTTCATGTGATTTATTTAGTCATATGTATATTCAATAATTGAAGTTCTGCTAAAGTTATAATCACATTTTTGAGTAACTTTCCCAGCCTTCTAATAACTACAATTTTCTCCATTCTATGGTTGGGGACAGAAAGGCTGGGGGAAGCCAGCTGGCTCAGAGGTGTGGCTGCTAGACTGTGGCACTGGTGTGCATACCAGGTCCACTTGACCCTGTTCTCCGCTCTGCGGCTTCTTGTCCTTCCACAAAGATTTCTACAAGGGATCATTCATTATGCTGGAGATGTATGCAAACTGGGAGACACCATTTCCTCTTATTTTATGTCACAAGCTTAGAAGTTGAGCCAGGGGGAAAAGAAAGAAAATAAAAGGAACATAAACCAACATTCCAACCACATTAGTGTATTCTGACTTTAATCTCTAGGAAGAAACTTGCTAGGAATGGAAGATATAGTTTCAGCAGAGGTTGACACTAAAAATAATGTCAATGTGACACTACCAAGGAGGGAGAGTAGCACTATAAAGTATTGGAAGGGCAACTCATACCTGAAACTATCAAGTATTTAGTTAGTTGCTATTCAGCAAGATTCTGCACCATGACTCAGATTGTTTATAGAGTAAAAACATTCTGGGACATAGCTATGTATCGAACAACTGAAAGAAAGTTTTTGTGTGTGTGATGTAATTTTCAGTAGAGCATGGTGGTATATGCCTGTAATCCCAGATCTTGAGAGGCTAAAGAAGCAGGATGGTGAGGTCAAGGCCACATGGGATACATAGTGAGTTCCAGACCAACCTCTGCTTTCCAAAAAAAAAAAGAATGCACTGTAACTTGTAGTTGCATTTCATCATATCATTCTCAGAAAAAAAAATCGGTGGAAAAAGTAACCATTTAAAAAGCCAAGTTTTGAAACAGTCCCTAGAGGAGAAGAATTCATTAAGCTTTCACCAAAGAAGGGCTGTCAGAGGGTCAGACTACATACTGGATTTAAAGGAGGTCTTGATCTGATAAAGTCAAGGATGATTTCATGAGCACTCTTTTTTAACCGAGGGGGAATGTCACCATTCACCTAAAAGGAGACAAAAAGTAGAAAACCATGTGACTACAGATCTATCATTTTAGGCTTTCTAGTACCGTTGTTATCTTAAATAGATCACAAAGTCAGTGAAGTATGATGCAGCCTACCAAGGACACATTTCAAGTCGACAGAGTAGAAAATAAATGATTGTGTGAATTAGAGCAAAGTAACTATGAAATTAAAGAAAAACCCAAGTCATACTAATTCTATCATGTTAGAAAATTACGTTTGAGATACATGAAGATTAACAAAAAGTTTCTGAAATCAGAATGTGAACAGAATAAATAACACTGTGGTTTACTGAGAATTTTATAATTTAAAAACCCTTTCACCTCTTATTTGCATCATTGAGGAAAAGCCTTATATCAAACAGGCCAGGAAGGCCTGGTAACACAACTTACATTCTGTTAAGTAAATTCAAGTACAGAAACAAGATTTGCTTATATACACAGAACTGCCAAATGAAAGATATATAATCCCAACTTCCCTGTGACCTCTACTCTAATGTCTTCTTCCTAAAGTAGTATGTTAACTATTTTGAGAAATATAAGAAATCCTCAGAAAGATAACAGTTGAAACATACATTCTGAGTCTTCATAAGGCCAGTTGAGATCATTTCGTTCTATTTGTTTTCCAGTCTTGTTTGACCAAAGCAGAGACTGAATTGATATCCCTAGTCTTAGTCTCCCCACAACCCCTGTTCCTTGTATAAGCCTTGAGGAGTCTATCCAACAACCACTAGGCTCCTCCTCCCTGTACCCACCTCTAAGCCTGAATGAGGTAGAGTGACCTCTGTCAAGAGTGATTGCTGCTTGAGCCAAGCCATGCACAGGCTTCTGGGTGCCTGGTTTAAGAAGGACATTGGCACCAGGAACCCGTGGCTCATGCCTGTAATCCTAGCTACTCAAGAGGCTGAGATCTGAGGATCATAGTTCAAAGCCAGCCTGGGTAGTTAAGTCCATGAGACTCTTATCTTAATAAACCACTCAGAAAACCGGAAATGGCTCTGTGGCTCAAGTGGTAGAACACCGGCCTTGAGCTGAAGAGCTGAGGGACAGCACCCAGGCCCAGAGTTCAAGCCCCACCACCGACAAAAAACAAAAACAAAAAAAAACAAGGACACATTTCCACCTGGTTGGTGAAGATGTACAATTCTGACCACTTCTGTGTGCCTTAGGTTTCTTTCCTTTCAAATGAGAGTGACAGCACTTACCTCAGGGCTGCAGTGTATCCCAAATGGGATTTTTTTTAAAAGCATTAGAAATCAAATGTAAGATGTATGCTTATTCACAGATGCTAACTCTATAGTTCACCAATCACTGCAGACTTGTAGAACATGTGGACTTCAATGACATACTCATGCTGAAGCCTGATCCAGCCGTTTTCTTTCTTGTTACTGCACATAGATTGAAGATTAACCTTTCTAAGGTGATCCTTGGGCTGTACTTCATGTGTTTTCAGGGCACTTGTCTTCTGAGACACAAGTTCCTCACTTAAATACAGCATTAGAAGTGCTTGGCAGAGACAAATGGGGCCCTCCCTCCTCTGTCCAGAGCACAGATGGCTGTGACAAGGACAGAGCCAGAAGCTCACATCAGCCATACTCCAGGAGAAGGTGCAGGGCTCTGCCAGACATGGGGCAGCACCTCCCTCATTTCTTACGGAAACAGTCTACCTGGAGATGGTGGAGGTGGCTAGGTCAGGCAGTATGTGAGGTATCAGTGCAGAGAAGCAGTCAGATTCAGGATACATGTTTTGGTTGTTGTTCTAGTATTTTGTCTCGAACTCAGAGACTTTGCTCTCGCTTTTTTTTTTCTTTTCTCAAGGCTGGCACTCTACAGCCACATGTCCACTTCTTACTTTTTGGTGGTAAATTTAGAGATAAGAATCTCTCAAATTTGTGTGAATCCTCAGATCTCAGCCTCCTGAGTAGCTAGGATCATAGGTGTGAGCCACCAGCACCCAGCTAGATTCAGCATACATTTTAATGACAGAATTTCAGGATTCACTGATGAGGTGGATGTTCCACTTTCCAGAACTTACTAAGGACTTCATTGTGGCTATCCACAAAATTTTATGTGCTAGGAAACAGAAAATAGGTTGCTTAAATAGACTCTGGTATGATAGTCATAGTTAGAAAAGGTGGTTACTTAGAAATGATATTGTTCTTAGTCATTAGGGGAAAAATCCCCACATTGAGATTCCATCTCATCCCAGAATGGAATGGCTATCATCAAGAAAATAAACAACAAATGCTGGGGAGGGTAGGTAGGGGGTGGGTGGGGAAAGAAATCTTCATACAATGTGGATAGGAATATATGTCAGCATAGTCACTATGAAAATCAGTATGGTGGTTCCTCAAAAAAATAAAAATAGAACTACCATATGATCCTGCTCTACCACTCCTGGGAATATACAGACTCAAATCTGAATCAACATACAATAGAGGCACCTCACACCCATGTTTATTGAAGCATGTTCACAACAGCTAAATTATGGAACCAGTCTACGGTGTCCAACAACAATGTGGTATATTTACATAATGGAGTTTTACTTAACTCTGAAGAATAAAATTATGTCATTTTCAGGAAAATGGGTGGAATTCGTGATCATCATGTCAATAAGCAAAATAAGTCAAACTTACAGTGCAAAAAAAGAAAGAAAACACTAATAGTGCATGTTTAAAAATCGTAAAAAGTAGAAGGGGACGATGTGGGAAGAGGAAAGGGACTGGTGGTGAAGGACAGAGAGGATTAACAGGACAGGTGAACATGGTCAAAGTAGATTATATATGAAAATGACATGATGAAACTCATTACTTTGTAAATGTTTGTGGAGAAAATGATGCCAAGCAATGATAATGCTGCATATAATGATGTGGGAAAAATATTGACAATATGTTAAACAAAAACAACTGGATACAAAGCTAGCCCATTTTGTTTCAACCCAATGCACAAAGCAAAAAACAGGATTATAAACCAACATGTTGGTGAGATTACATATTTGAAACTTTTTTCTTTGAGTTTTGTATTTTTCAAATTTTCTACAATGATTATTATTTTCATAGGAAAAAATCACCGGGAAGACCATTTTCTGCAAGTAATATTACAGAAGGACCATGAGCATATTAATTTTCTTTGTTTCTTACCATCACTTTCCGCAAGGTGTATCTTTTGCACCGAATGTCATCCATTAGCATTTCATAGGGTGTGAGCTGGTATTCAATGGGCAGTGGGTTGTACTGCCGCTGTTGGACCTTCTTCAGCTTTACTCCATTTCGCAAATCTCTCATCACCTGCACCCAGAATCGGGCCTAAAAAGACCAAGGGTGAAGAGATAGCAGTAAGTAAATTCATTCATTTCTTCTGAACAGCTATAGTCATCAAAATAAAGAGCATGAATGTGTAAGCCAAACAAAACCTTCTTTAAAAATTACATTAGGATGGGAAAAGCTAGGTAGAAAGTCAAGAATCCATGGGCTCTAAAAGCTGAAGGGTCTGGGTTTAAAGCCCATCTCCAACACTGTGTCTGGTTGCATTAAGACACATCTCCCTATGCTTCTGCCTTGCTTTGTGACTGGACTTGCAACAGGGTCTATTTCTCACAGCCTGACTTTGGGTTTGGCTATATAATTTGCTTGGACACTGGATCAGGAGTGGGCATGATGAGATCAAAGATTTTAAAAGGACATGGATGCCAGGCTTGTCTGTCATGTTTCTTTCTGCTGAGAGAACATCAAGCTTGGATTGGCCTTGCTTCCAGGGCAAGACTGCCATACCTGTGGAGTTAAACGACTCCAACTGCTCGCAGACCTGTGATGTAGGTTTACCTAGCGCTGTCTCTGTGACTGCCTAGTGGTTAGTTTCACAGCATCACTGTGACCACAGCTGCCTGATATAATTACCTACTTGCTTTTTGACTAGCCCTAGTTTCCTCATCAATAAAGGAAAATGGTACTTCATAACTAATCAGGAAGGTCATAGTTGGATCAATACATAAGGCTCAAATGACAATTCTCGTTATCTTTATATATATATCATTTAATCACAGTTTTTTATTTATAAATAACAAGTTGCCTAATTAACCTTCGAGAATCCTAAGAATAAAATGAGACTTACATGAAAGTGCTTGATATAACAATGTTTTTGTTTGATTGATAGAGAATAAAAAAGAAAATAGCTTTGAAAAGTGAGTGGAATTTTCTGAATAAAATATTATAGCCTATTACTACTTCTTCACCAGAAAAAATGATCATTCTTAATGTCTTAATGTAAGTACAGTATGTTAATCTAGAGAAAAAAAGTGCTTGATATAACATATGACAAGTATGTATACTCTTGTTTTATCCCTTTTGTTCTCCTGACTAGTAACATTAGTTCATCATTCTTTCTGTCTGTGAGAAGTCAGTCGATACAATATTTGATTAAAATGCTGTAGCTCATCCAAATTAATGATCTCAATACCTACCTAAATGTAGTCTTATAAAATCAATTTCTTAAGAATTGTCTACATTGAATGAGGTAGAGGCATAGCTCAGTGGTAGAGCAACGTAAGTGTGTACTATGGTTGAACTCAAGGCCTATTATAGTGAGTGTTCTACCATCTGACTCATACTGCAAGACCTTTGCCTTTAGTTATTTTTTTTTTCAGATAGGGGCCTATGTTTTACCAGGCCTTGAACCCTGATTCTCCTACCTATGCCTCCCATGTAACTGGGCTTATAGGCATCCACCACTATGCCCATCTTATTTGGTGAGGTAGGATCTAACTTTTTCTAACCAGGTTCGCTTTGAACCACAACCTTCCTAATCCTCACCTCCTGAGTAGCTGGTATGACAAGTGTGAGCCACTGTCCCCAGCCTAAGATATTAATAGGTTAATTAAAAATATCATGCCAGGTGCTGGTGGCTCATGCCTATAATCCTAGCTACTCAGGAGGCTGACATCTGAGGATCACGGTTCAAAGCCAGCCTGGGCGGGAAAATCCTTAAGACTCATAAAATAAACCACTCAGAAAACCAGATGTGGCTCTGTGGCTCAAAGTGGTAGAGTGCTAGCCTTGAACTGAAGAGCTGAGGGACAGTGCCCAGGCCCAGAGTTCAAGCCACATGACTGAAAAAAACAAAACAAAACAAGAAATATCAATATATATTTGTATGCTAGTACTAAAGCTTGAACTCAGGGCCTGGGTGCTATTCTTTAGTTTTATTGCTCAAAGCTAGCACTCTTGTCACTTGAACCATAGCTCCGCCTCTGGCTTTCTGTTGGTTAATGGGAGATAAGAGTTTAATGGAGTTTCCTACCCAAGTTAGCTTCAACCCATGATCCTCAGATCTCAGCCTCCTGAGTAGTTAGGATTACAGGTGTGAGCCACCTTTATATGTATACATATAAATCTATCTATCTATCTATCGTCAGTACTGAGGTTTGAACTCAGAACTTTGGTTTTGCTGGGCAAGTGTTCTACCATTGAACCACATTGTCTAGCCCTGACAACTGGTTTGTAAGAGCATTACGGTACCCTGACATGAAGCAGGTGAAGAAGTATACAACCCTTACCCAATCGGCATGCTGTAGTTCCTCCAAGTCTGTGCCACATTCATCACTCTTCTCCATTTCTTGAATCTTTTTAAGATTCTGCCAGTTAAAACAGAAAGAAAATAGCCATGAAAATTCCATTAAGTTATATCCAAATTAAAACGCCTCAAAGACAGGCTCAGATAAAATACACATAGAAGTAGCATCAATGAAAAGATAATACAGAATGCATTCTTCCTCCAAGTCTAAAATCCATTAAAATGTTTCATTTTGTTGCGTGCGGGTGATGGGGAGATGGTCCACTGTCTTCTTGTGAAGCATCTAATCACAGCATTAACTCAGCTTCTAATGCTACAGGAGCTGAAGATTGTTTCTTCTCCCTCAACTTGAAACACACTCAATCTGATACTGTTATGGATATTTTTGTTGCACCTTTTTTAAACTTAAGGTGTCTTTATCTCCCTTACATCAACCACATTTGTCCTGGACTCTCTCCTCATCCCATAGTCACTCTCTACTCTCTACTTCCCTTCCTGCAGATATCAGGACCAGAGAACTATCCAGTTCCTCAAAGAACCCTCCCTTTATAACCTTCTATTACAAAATTTCCTCACCTCCCCACAGCCACTAACATGGGAACTGCACACTGACTTGGGGCCTCCCTCAAGGCTTCATGAGGCCAAATTCCATCTTCTGAAGCTAGTGCAAGCTTTGGCAAGTTCTGGCCCTTGATATATACATATATATGCATATATGTATGCATATATATGTATATATATTTATATGCATATTTAAAATTTTCAATGGATTAATACATTTTAAATTGCATCAACCCAACAACTGCAACTTTAGCAAAATCTTGATGGATAAAGCATGTATTCACATATTAAATATATTTTATTGTACATCATTCCTGCTAATATAAATTCAACCCCAATATATTTTACTTTTTGCTGAGCTGTTTCCAGCCTGCTTGCCTTTAGTTTAAATGTACTATATGAAACCTAACTTCTTATGAGAATATAAATGAAACATTTCTAAACCATTTATTTTTAGCTTCCAAATGTTATCAGCCATCTGCAAAAATGAGTACAACACCACCTACTTTTTTCTATGCAATCATATAGTGTTTCTATAAAAAATAAAATGACATTATTCTGACAATTTAAAGAACATGCTGTGTAAATAATGCAGCATTTCTTCTATCCATAGGGAAAAAAACAAGGAAAAGGTTTCTGGTTATTTCAGGATGTACTTTCATAATTATTTTGAAAGGAGAAGTCAACACTACTGAAACATGGTAAATTATACAGGATTTTAGACATTCACACATAGTGAAACCAAAGAAGGAAATTCTCAGGAGAGGAACACAAAGGTACAATGCCTAGATACATCTGATCATATAAAATAATATTCATCAAAATGAACTCCAGGAAATGGAAACAAGAGGTTTTTCCTTTGTTGCTTTTTTTTTCTTTTTAAAAAAATGTTTTATTTTATTGTAAGGGTAATGTCAGAGGGATCACAGTTATGTAACTAAGGTAAGGAGTACATTTCTTGTCAAACCTTGTTACCTCCTCCCTTGTTTTTTCCCACTTTCCCTCTCCTCTTACTCCCTTTCCCCCAAGTTATAAAGTTCATTTCCAACATAATGTCTTGTAAGTATTGCTGTTGCATTGGTTCACCCTTTGTCCTCTGTCTCATCATTTTGTTTTGTGTGAGCGTGTGCGTGCATGTGCGTGCGTGCGTGTGCGTGCATGTTGTGTGTGTGTGTGTGAGATATTCTGGGCAAAATATAATATATGCACATCTAAATTACCATAGTGAAATCCCTTAGTGGACTTAATATGCACTAGAGAAAGAAAGAGAAAGAAAAGAGAGAATGACAGGGCCTGGGCACTGTCCCTGAGCCTCTCTGTGCTGAAGGCTAGTGCTCTGCCACTTAAGTCACAGCGCTACTTCTGGCTTTTTCTGTTTATGTGGTACTAAGGAATCAAACCCAAGGCTTCATGCATACAAGGCAAGCACTTTACCATTAAGCCACTTTCCCACCCCGTCTCACCATTTTGTTATTCCTTTTCTCTTCCCCAAATCAGATAAACATATATATAAGACATAGGGTACAAAAATAAAAAACAGTGACAACAGGGGATAAACCAAAGGGAAAAAATGAAAGAAAAAAGAAATTACTTCACACAGTACCTTAAAAAACAAAAACAAAGAAACAAAAAAACACTCTTCTTTCCAAATCTTGGAGTTCATTTCAATTAGCATCATTGTATATGATCATATGTACATAGCTATTGAGCTATTCTGATCCTTTGTGTATCTGTCTTTGGGAGGATAAGGGAGGCATAGAAATGGAGGGACAAAGGTGAACAAATGCAGCAGTAGACACTATGTTGAAAATGAACTATACGACTTGTGGGTAGGGACCTGAGGAAAAACCAGGAGAGAGCAAGGGAAGGGGTGATGCTGTCCAAAAAGAAATGGGACTCATTACACCACATTGCTGTAATATCTCTGTGTATAACTTTAAGAATAACAGTTAAAACATTAAAAAAAAAAAGTTTCTCTGTGAGATGATGTGGTAAGATATTTGCCCTCCTCTCTGTCATATGAAGACTGATCCCATGGTAAGCACTTAATAACTCATAAACCAAAAGATAATGCAACTTAGGAGGCAGGGACAGGAGGATGTCAAAGTTGAGGCCAGGCTGGGCTACACAGTAAGATCCTGTCTCAAAATAAACTGAAAACAACCTGAAAAACAATCTGAAAGCAACCTTAATCTCTGTAAGCCTATGTTGTAATATACTAAAAGAAGAAGAAGAAGAAAAAAACCTCTAATGGTCTTCAGAATGGGACCAAGTTTTAGGATGAGAAGAGAAGGAAAAACAAAGGAAACAGATACAGCAGATAATGGGAGAAATCTGGCCAGAAAGAAGATTATAACATGCCTCTCCAGTTTCTTCCCCATTTGGTCCATTTCTCACTCTTCTTCCTTATGGCTCTCAAACTGAGAGCCATGGCCAACCAGTGCAAAGATATGTCAAGGAGCATTTAAACAATAGGTACACATTGCATGTTTCTTAGAGTCAGTTTAAAGACAAAGCAGTGGAGCTGAGTACCTATGGCTCACAGCTATAATCCTCACTGTTCAAATGGCTGGGATCTGAGGATCATGGGTCAAAACCAGCCTGGTCAGGAAAAGTATCTGTAACTCTTATTTCCAATTAACTACTCAAAAGCTGGAAGTGGAGCTGTAGCTTAACTGGTAGAGTGGCAGTCTTGATGCCTAGGGACAGCATCTAGGTGCTGAGTTCAAGCCGCCTCAGTACTGGAGCGCACACACACACACACACATACACACACAACCAATGCACACACACACACCAATGCGCACACGCACACACACACACACACACACACACCAACAACAGAAGCCTTAGTGGCCTGCACTAGTTGCCAGAGAGGTCTGCCAAATGGTCACTGCTTGATCTTTTAGCTCCCTCAGCAAAGAGCTGTAAGCCAGGGTTGTAGCCCTCCTACAAGCCTCAGTCACTTCAAGTCAGAGCCCCTTGCTTCATTTTAGGATTTCTCTGGTCCTCCGCTTCTCCTCAATCCTGCTTCCTGGGCCCCATGGTGCTACTGATAGCATTCTTCCATACTCCTAAGTTTTTTTCTACTTCCTGGGGTAACTCAATTCACACCATGAGGAATTTTATTTTATTTTATTTATTTATTTATTTTTGTCGGTCGTGGGGCTTGAACTCTGGGGCTGGGCGCTGTCCCTCAGCTCTTCAGCTCAAGGCGAGCGCTCTACCATTTGAGCAACAGCGCCACTTCCGGTTTTCTGGTGGTTTATTGGAGATAGGAGTCTCACGGTCTCTCCTGCCCGGGCTGGCTTTGAACCGCGATCCTCAGATCTCAGCCTCCTGAGTAGCTAGGATTACAGGCGTGAGCCACCAGCGCCCGGCTACCATGAGGAATTTTAAAAAACATCATTTTTTGTTTTGTTTTTTAAGTTAAAAAAGTTTTTTTAAAAACATCCATTTTAAAAAACAGAAATATAGAGGTATGTTAGTAAAAAATCAACGTGACTTTTAAGAGGTAAAAGTCACAAATTCCAAGGCATCTTGATTTACACTGGACTACATATCCCTCACAGGGTCAGTGTGAAAATCCTCCCTTCTCCTCCCTTTGATACAGATTGTTCAAAACAGGTGCTGGTGGCTCACACCTGTAATCCTCGCTACTCAGGAAGCTGAGATCTGAAGATCTCAGTTCAAAGCTAGCCCAGACAGAAAAGTCCAAGAGACTCTTTATCTCCAATGAACCACCAAGAAGCCAGAAGTGGAGGCATGTGGTAGAGTGCTAACCTTGAATGGAAAAAGCCACAGGACAGTGGCCAAGCCCCAAGTTCAAGCCCAGTAGTGATGGGAAAAAAAAGGGGAGACCCTCATTCTTTTGGGATACATCTCATGCAGTTTGAGTAGAGTTAACATGCAGGATTTCCAACTCACAAGAGTAAGACCAGCCAGGGTAGTCCATCTCCCCAGTTCCTGTGATGCACTGTGATTAGTTCCCAAGTTGGTTATTTCCAAACTTCCATGACCTGTTTGCCTTTCTGCTGGAGTTGCTGAACTGAGAGGTCAAAGATTAGGGCTGTGGACTGCACTAGGAACCTGTCTGTCCTGGGAAGTGGGTAGGAGAGCCTGTTCTAATTACAGCTGAGTCTACAGCTTGATGTCCCCACAGACTTCCCAATTATGTGAACCAATAAATTCTCCTCCCCTCCCCATGCTAACGGAAGTCAGAATTACAGATAAAAGTCAGAAGTTAGTATATTGCCCAAGCCTAGCACTATGAGTTTATGCTTCCATGTCACATAGTCCTTTGGTGGCATCACAGGAGAAGCAGCAATTCAATTCAAGCTACGGCTAAAAAGCTTGCCGAAGTGGGAGAGAGTGAAGGAAGGGGTGATGTACTCATTACCAGACTTATAAAACAGCCCTTCTATAATCACCTTTATAACAACAATTAAAAAAAAGAAAAAATAACAGCAATGAAAAAAGCCTACTGCTTCATGGACCCTAATCCTTTCACCTTCATTTCTACTGTTATCTGACACATCCCTTATTA